>NW_027069614.1:175915-259749 GCF_002906115.3 Quercus suber
ATTTCTGATTGCTAAGCATCTCATCAAGCTTTGCACTTGAAGTCCTCTCTAGTTGAGCTCTGACTTGAAACAGCTCTGCTTCAAGCTTCTTGGTCTTCTCAGCCAAAAAGTTGTTTTCAAATCTTAGTGCTCCAATAGTTTGATTCGCCTCATCAAACTTTGTGGACAACTCTTCACGATCAAGTTCCACATCACTGAGCTTCTTGGTGGCCAGCCTGTATAATTTCTCATGCTTTTCAGAGAGCTTGTAAAGCTTCTTATAGGCTGAATGGATATCATCTTGATCATCCATTTTCTCAAATTTTGACTCCACCAGTTCTTCTTCTTCATCCACTTCTTTAACAATCCCTTCAGTAGGATTGACTGTGGTAGTGAAGGCATTTAAGATTCCGTCATCTTCATTGTCGGAATCATCTTCAGGCTCAGTGTCACTTAGAGTTACAGCAAGTACCTTGTTTTTCCTAATGCTCTTGAGATATGTAGGACACTCATATTTCATGTGTCCAAACCCATGACATCCAAAGCACTTTGGTCCTGCAAGAACAGTGTACTGCCCGCCATCCTTAGCATCCTTCTTCCCTTTGTCTTGGCTTTTAAACTGAGAAGAACTGAACTGCCTACGGTCCTTGTCGAAGCTCCTTCCATTGGCATTCTTCATAAACTTCTTGAACTGCCGAGTGATGTAGGACTTCATCTTAGAATCTTCATTATCGGAAGACTCATCTGTATCACTGCTCTTTGCCTTCAAGGCCATGCTTTTACCTTTACTTGACTTGCCAATCCTAGATAGTCCTATCTCATAGGTTTGCAAGTTTCCTACCAGCTCAGTCAAAGGAATCTTGTCAATATCCTTTGATTCCTCTATTGCCGTAATCTTGGCATGGAATCTCTCAGGTAGAGATCTGAGCACCTTCCTTACAATCTTGGGTTCAGGGATAGTTTCCCCAAGATTGAAGGCTGAGTTCACTATGTCCTTGAGCTTGGCATAGAACTCATCAAACGACTCATCCTCCTCCATCTTAATTTCTTCAAAGCTTGTAGTGAGCCTCTGAAGCTTTGAATCTTTGACAGCCTTTGTACCTTCATAGGTAGTCTGGAGGATGGTCCAAGACTCCTTAGCAGTTTCAGTTGAGGATATCTTCTTGAACTCCTCATTTGTGACTGCGCTAAATAAGGCATTTAACGCTCTGCTGTTGAAGTTAGCCGCCTTGATCTTAGTATCATCCCAATCGGCCGGATCTTTTGTTGGCTTAGTCCAGCCAATCTCTACAGCTTGCCACACCTTTTCATCTAAAGACTGCAAGAAAGCTCTCATGTGTACTTTCCAGTATGCATAGTTAGTGCCATTAAATAAAGGAGGTATAATTAAAGATTGTCCTCTATCCATGGCAAACAGGGGTCAATGGATCAACACAGTAAAGATTAAACCCTAATCAGAGTGTGCCCGCTCTGATACCACTTGATAAGTCACAATCTGAATGACCCCTAGTGATTAACCCTAATTAATTAATTTAGCCAAGTAATTAATTAATAAATTAATCATGAAATTTTATGGAAGCACAAAAAAATCACCAACAACTTAATATGCAGCGGAAAATAAATAACATGGTGATTTGATTACGAATGGGGAAAACCCTAACGGCAAAAACCCCACCGGGTGATTTTCAGGTCACCACTCCCGAAACTCCACTATTATCAAATCAAGCGGTTACAAGTAAAGGAATCCCAAGTACCTTACCAACCTACAGTTGAACCCTTACCCCAGTACCCAATTGGACTTGATCTGTAGCGACAGTTCCCACCTTTGATGCACGGCTCCCAAGTACGTGACTAACCAATGCGCGGATCCAAGTACGCGGCTTCAGAACACCAACTTAGGAAGAATGGTTGGCTGCAAAGTTCTTCAATTCATCCTTTATGATGAATAGTAGGAAGATGCTTGGTCACAAAACCCTACGGTGCAAATACACAGCAACTTCTTGATGGAAGATGAACCAGGTCAAGAATTTCGTCTTTTGATCACAATTTGCTTAAATAGAGATTGCTCAATGCTAATGCAACTTGTTTCACACTTGACGGCTCTTAAAATAATCCTTTTATATGTTTAGGGTTAGAAGAAAAGAAAGCCCAAAAACATATTCACGGATCCCAAGAAAATCATATTAGAAATCTGAAATTTTAAATCTCGACAGATAGCAGGTGTTGAGGTAGCTATCGAAAGGTGTCGAGCTTTAAAAACTTTGCACTTCAGCTTGCTTTTTCTTGGACAGACCTGATGACTTCAACACTTGACCTTGAAACATTGTTTCTTGAAGTATTAAAAACACTTAGAACTACCCAATTACAAGTAGAGTGCGTTTTGTCAAAGGATTAGCCAATTTACATAAATAAGTGACATATGTTCTTAATCAAGTTAAAACACATATGTCCTAACACGAAGTACGAGACAAAGCCTTCAGCAAGATGACGGAATACCAGAGAAAAATGACAGACTACTACAACAGAAGGGTGAAGCTCAGGAGACTCAACATAGGGGACCTCGTCCTGCGCAAAGTAACCCTGGCAACCAAAGACCCAACTCAAGGAAAGCTCGGCCCCACGTGGGAGGGGCCATACAAAGTCATTCACTACTCCAGACAAGGTAGCTACCACCTGGAGATCCTAGACGGACAAAGGCTCCCAAGACCAGGGAACATTGAACACTTGAAGAAATGTCATCAGTAGATGTAATGGAAAGACGTATTCGTCATTTACGATCAATAAACGAATTATTCAGCCAATATTTGTGTATAAACATGCCTGAAGAAACTAACGAAAGCAAAAAATGGCTAAGTAACAAGATTCCGTCTAGACGGATGTAAGTTACTGATGAATAAACCCGCTTAAAAGCCAAAAATGGCTAAGTAACAAGATTCCGCCTAGACGGATGTCAGTTACTGACGACTACAAAACCCTAAAAAAGGTGTAAGTCACAAGAAGCTGAAAATATGACTAAGTAACAAGATTTCGTGAAGACGGATGTAAGTTACTAACGAAGATAATGTCACTAAGGGTGATTGAAAAGCCAAAAAATGGCTAAGTATTAAGATTCCGCGTTAACGGATGTAAACTACTAACGACTACAAAACCCTGAAAAAGGTGTAAGTCCTAAAAAGCCAAAAAAAAAAAAGGCTAAGTAACAAGATTCCGCCTGGACGGATGTAAGTTACTAACGAATATAATATCACTAAGGATGATTGAAAAACCAAAATAATGGCTAAGTAGTAAGATTCTGCGTTGACGGATGTAAACTACTGACGATCACAATGCCATATCGTGACAAATATAAACTACTGACGCTCACAGATCCAAAGAAGGTATGTCTCATAGAAACGAAAAATATTTCATCAAACACATCGCACATGCAATTAAGAGCATATAACTTGCAAACACAGGTAAGATGTAAGAAGTAAATTAAAACCAAGAAATCACCATTGTTTCTTTTGCAAACCCATAAACACTAGATTTAAACATTGTTCCCCAAAAAGAAAAAAGAAAAATGTTTCTGAATAAAATTTACAAAAAGCTATCACAGGCAAATAGACAAAAGAAATATTTCTGTTAACAACTAAGTAGCAGGCTCAGGCTTCAGAAGCAGGAGGGGCATCAACGGCATCAGCATCGTCAACAGGGGCATCTCCTGGAGTATCATCAGCAGGGACCTCGGACAGAGCAGCTTCGTCAGCGGCCATCTCCCTGTCCACTTCTTCTAAGTCCAGGTTCCCCATGTCGACGCCGGTTGGGTGCTTGACCATGTATCTCTGAAGAAGCTCAAACCCTTTAAAATACCAACTGAAAAGCACAGTATTGTACTCTTCAGTGGTTTGAAAGGCCTCAACGGACCTCGCCGCAATGGTCTTCAGCATTTCCTTAGAGCTCTGAAGCTGCTCATCCTTCTCCAAGTTCAGCCGGCGCTTAACTCTAAGGTCGTCACCTAAACCCTTGACCTTCTCCTTTAAAGTAGTGGCCTCGTCCATAGAGTCAGTAAGGTTCTTCTTCAGCTTTAAGTTCTCATTCTCCAGAGCTTGCACCTTTGACGAAAGGGATGCCAGCTTAGCCTCTTGAGTAAGATACTCAGAAGAAATGTGTAAGCTCTCTCCCAGAACCTGAAAGGAAGTACCAATTCTTCAGTAAAAAAAAAAAATAGCACTTCACCTGAACGAGCTTATGGACGTGGCCACCCGCGACTGTATTAAAGGAGACCCCAGAGAAAGCCTTCAGGTCGTCAGCCGTCACAATGCTGTGGGCCCGTTCAACTGCCAGCTTCTCGTCACCCTAGATTGTTGAGCGACCAACATCCTCTTTCTCTTTCTCTTTCCCCGTCAGGCGTGGCCTCTTGAAGACAGGCGTGGGGAGCTCCTCCACTGAAGTAGACGGAGAAGCAGTCCTCGTCATCTCAGTGATGGAGACGAGGGGAGTGACGGAAGCTGGCGGAGTGGCAGAAAGACCCCTCCCTACTACACGCACGGTCTTTTTTCCTATGTTGGACAAGGGCTCGTCCTTCTTGGCCCTCATCTTCGCATACATATCTTTATTGAATTTCGACGTCATCTCTGTCAAAAGAAGAACATTAGCCCCGAAGAAAAGCACAAGAAAGAAAGGTCAATACTGACGAAACTATAACTTACTCTTTTTTCCTTCTATGTCAAGGTTTTTTAAAACAAAGGCAGAAGGCTCAGGCCCGAGACAGTAGAACGCAAGGGTCCTGGGATCGACGAGATCGTCCCAACTCTCAATCGTCTGCGCGTACTTGACAGCCTTCTGCACACGTTCTCTATACCTGCTCTTAAGCTTTGGTCGTCTTTTAACTAAAAAAAAAAAAAAAAAAAAGAGGGTGTTAGCGGCTATAATTGTAAGCACGACAAAATTCAAGAAACGAAGGAGAAATATTGACGCACCTAAAGTTGGGGTTTCCCACCGACGACGTAACACTGGGAGATCACCCCAAACCTTGCCCGAAGGCGACTCAAAATCGTCCCCAGACACATAGAAGAATCTGGACTTCCAATACCTGAATGACGAAGGTAATTTGTATCGTTTGACGCTTTCAAACGATACAAATACACCAGTTCGTCAACCCTGATCATATCCCTGTCATTAGCTGCCAGCCATATCCCCATACAGCTAATTAAAATTCTCCACGAATTGGGCATAAGTTGCCCCAGAGCGATACCAAAGTGATTTAACAACTCCATCAAGAAAGGATGGACGGGAAACCTCAACCCACAAGTGAAGGCAGCCTCGTAAAAGCATACCTCACCTGGGAAGAAGTGACACGCCCGGTCTTCCACACTGGGCAAACGAACCCTAACTCGATCCAGAAACTGGAATCTATCTCTAAACCTCGCCAATGTGTCAACATCTAGCCCACACTCCTTTCCCAGGGCATAAAAAGCCCTAACCTCTCGAGAGCAAGAGACGGTGGTATCTTCCTCCGCTGGGCCGCCGTTGGACGACAACCCAGTTTCAAGCTCGCTCGACCTAACTTCAGACATACCTACTCGCACTTTAACCTCGTTCACAAACCAATCTAAAGACTGACGAAGCAAAGGCAACAGATCAGCCAAAGCAACACTCAGACAGTTACCCTCAAAAACAAAATCCTCAATATTAGAGGAAACCCCCAAAAACCCTCCTAAGCGAGCAAAAAGGAATGAAATTGAGGGGCAAGCTACCCTAATCTCAGAGCTACTAAGCATGAAAACCAAAAGACACAACGGCGAACTAAACCCCCATGGAATTTAGAACAAACAAACAAAAAAAAAAGAAAAAAAAAGAAAAAAAAAAGATCAGATGCAAAGCCATAATAAGGCAGAGAAGAGTAACACAGGAGAATGGGCGTACCTTAAGGAAGCGATCAGAGGAGGGAGCACCACCACGCCGATTGCTAGTTCACAAAAAGGTTGCAGAGAAAGGTCGCCGGAGAGGATGATCAAAGCAAATGATTAAAGGATTTTTGAAAAATGTGAACAAGAAGAGGTTTTAAACTAAGGCTTTGGGAAACTGAAAAAACCAGCGGGAAGCCCAATATTCCCACCAAATCAAAGCATTAACTCCACCCACCAGCACGTGCCACATATGCCATGATTTGCGAAACGCCACCGCTTTGCATTTAATGCGTACCGAAATCCCAAACGACACTCGTAAACTGTAAAACTCTTCACATTCTATGATCGTCATTTAAATAACGAACACAGAATCAGGGGGCAACTGACGAGGCACGAGTTCATGTACACACGGACAATCCCATCGATACGGACGAATCCAAACTCTGGTTAGGTGAGTCAATTATATGCTTTACTGACGAAGATATCCAGACCATTCAATGCAGGCAATCAAACCCAAAACGGTTACAAGGACAACTGTACAATCTGTTGAAAGACAGTGATGGCACATTAAACGGCCCCAGACGTTACCAAAAGGAGCATTAAGACCTCCATAACTACCCCAACGGCTGGAGGCCATAAGAACGTATATATAAGTCTCCCACATGGCTAAGGACCAGGTACATATGCACACAAATACTGAGAGATCTTTTTGATTCTTTCCAATTACATTGTTCATTTCCTAAAGAGCTTCTTATACTGACTTTGGCATCGGAGGCATTGTGGCAGGCACCACACCGGTGACCACCTTTGAGAGTACGATCATACAGGCTGAGGATTACCTCCATCTGACCAACTCTACTGACGAATTTACGCTTCATCATATAAGGTGTGGGATCAAGTGAGAGATTTATAGATACTTCCCCAATTCAATTGACCTATATCTTCAATTACTGGTCTTAATCTAGATCTCATGCAATACACTGGATGCAATATCCTATGTATGGTCGAGATAAAAATGTAAAAAATTTAACATTTCATCTCAGATGTCTAATATAAAAAGATAAAAAGAAAAGTAAAATTTTTATAAAAACTACTCTTTTTATTTGATTGGACAGTGAAGTTCTTAACTTTTCATCTCCACCGTCTATAAGTAGGATGTTGCATGGGATCTGGATTTAATTTCAAGCTCCTTGATAAATTTTCCATCAAATAATGCAGTATAGTCTAGGCCCCTCCTAGTCAATTAGATGCATCACCTTAAACCGTAAACAATAAAATTGCAAGAGTTATTTTTACTTTCTATGATGATAAAATGTACAAAATAAAAAAGCACCTGATATTAAATAAATGAGAGAGTTCAAGTCAAGGGAGAGCCAACCTTTATCAAATAGCCCATTAGTTCAATGGCTCTAGAGTAAACCCAAAAACAAGAATCAAACAAAAAAAATCAAGCAAATTGTGCCAGGCAAAGACTTTAAGACCAATTATTATATGTGTATGATTGATTACTCTTAAAAATCCTTTAAACACAAATAATTAGGTACACATTATTCTTGTTCTGTATGATTGATCCAACAACCCAAAACCCTTTTTCTTTACTCTTTATTTTATTTTATTTTATTTTCTCTTTAAGTTTTTTAATCTATATGTTTTACTTTTTAGAATTGTCTTTGTCTTCTTTTTCTTAATTTAGATCTTCTGCAATACATTAGATGCAATACCTTATGAATGGTCGAGATTAAAATGTAAAAAACTTAGCTTTCCATCTTAGTTCTATAATAAAAATAAAGATAAAAAGTTAAAAAAGTGAGAAGTTAAAATTTTAAAAAACTACTTTTCTTGTGTGATTGAATGATGGTGAATTTGGTGATTCTTAATTTTTCATCTCGACCATTTATAAACAGAATACTACAAGGGATCTAGATTTAACTTTAAAGTCCCTGTTAAATTTTCACATCGAATATTGCAAAATAGTCTAGGCTCCTCCTAGTCAGTTAGATGCACCATCTTGAATCATAAACAATAAAATTGTACCAACTATTATATGTGTATGATTGATTACTCTTAAATCCTTTGAACACAAATAATTAGGTACACATTATTCTTATTCTGTATGATTGATCCACCAACCCCAAACCTTTTTTTTACTCTTTATTTTATTTTATCTTCTGTTTAGGTTTTTTAATCTATATGTTTTACTTTTTAGAATTGTCTCTTTCTTCTTTTTCTTACTCTAGATCTTGTGCAATACACTGGATGCAATGCCTTATGAATTGTCGAGATTAAAAGGTAAAAAACTTAGATTTCCAGCTCAGTTTTGTAATAAAAATAAAGGTAAAAGTTAAAAAAGTGAGAAGTTAAAATTTTAAAAAACTATTCTCCTTGTGTGATTAAATGGTGGTGAATCTGGTGATTCTTAACTTTTCATCTCAAGCATCTATAAACATGATATTACAAAGAATCTAAATTTAACTTTAAACTCCTCGATAAATTATTCACATCGAATATTGCAAAATAGTCTAAGCCCCTCCTAGTCAGTTAGATGCACCACCTTGAATCGTAAACAATAAAATTGCAAGAGTTGTTTTTACGTTTACAGATAATAAAAGGTAATAAGTAATAAGCAACAAATATTAAATTCAAGTGACAGAGTTAAAGTCAAGGGAGAGCAACCCACTATCAAATAACCCATTAATTCAATGGCCCTTGAGTAAACCCAAAAACAAGAATGAAACAATTCTAATTCTTGTATGATTGATCCACCAACCAAAATTTTCTTCTTCTTGTTCTTTATTTTATTTTCCCCTTTTCTAAGATTTTTTAAATCTATATTGTGATTTCACTTTTTAGAATTGTCTCTTTCTTCTTTTTCTTTTTTCTTTTATCCCTATTTTTTTTCCTCCATACACGTATTCCTAATTTCCTATTCTTATCCTCTCTATCTTCATTTTTACTTTTATTTTTCTACCTCTTCATCGTATAGTTATCTCAAGATCTCAGAGGGAGAGAGAGAAAGAGAGAGAGAGAATAGGCAAAGAGTGTAGGCCTTTCGGTCCAATCACCCATATGGATCATTTTGTGGGGTCAGATTCTCTTAAATAAAGAGGAGATGTTCTTTCATAGAAAGTCGTAGTGCTTTGTTACTATTTGATTTGTAATATATGGGACCAGAGTAGTTGGCATAGTATCACATAGAAATTAAAGGTTTTCATTCCCAGCTTCACTCCCCTGATTGATACAAACAAAATGACAGACACCACACCATCAAACAACAAGCTCCAAGGCAAGGTGGCCATAATCACCGGAGGTGCAAGCGGCATGGGCGAGGCCACGGCGCGCCACTTCGCCGCTCACGGCGCAAGAGCCGTCGTTATCGCCGACGTACAAGACGAGAAGGGCCAAAACGTCGCCGCATCTATCGGTCCCAACATATGCACCTATGTCCACTGCGATGTCAGTGACGAGGAACAGGTCAAAACGTTAGTAGACACAACGGTCAATACGTACGGACGCCTCGACATCATGTTCAGCAACGCCGGCGTGGCTCGAGCGACACAAACGTGCGATCAGAGCGTGTTGGACATGGAGTTGTCGGCTTACGACAAGCTCATGGCGGTGAACGCGCGTGGAATGGTGGCGTGTGTGAAGCACGCGGCGAAGGCGATGGTTGAAGGGCGCGTGAGGGGGAGCATTGTTTGCACGACGAGCGTCGCGGCGAGTATTGGTTGCCCCAAGTACGTCGACTACGTGATGTCGAAGCATGCGGTGTTGGGGTTGGTGAGGTCCGCGAGCTTGCAGCTGGGCGCGTATGGGATACGCGTGAATTGTGTTACACCAGGTGCGGTTGGGACGCCACTGCTGAAGGACATGTTTAGGTGTGAAAATGATGAGGAGGCAGATAAGGTGGTAGAGTCATGTTCCATCTTGAAAGGTGGGATGCTGAGACCCAATAATGTGGCCGACGCTGTGGTGTTTCTTGCTTCTGGGGATTCGGAGTTTGTCACTGGGCATAATCTGGTGGTGGATGCTGGGTTTTGTGTCAAAGTTGGCTAAAGATCCATTAGAAAGCACACTTGCGTGAGTTCTGTCACAAAGATTTTAGAATTTTCCATCTTTGTCTATGTGTTGTGCTCGTAATTAAGTGTTCTAGTGTTGATTATCGAAAATAATAGAGATGTTTTGGTAAAGTTTTAGTACTACAACACCCTACTGGATTCTCCCAAAATAAATAAAGAGAAACCGTATGGAACTAATAACCCCAGCCGACAGAGCCAAAAAAAAAAAATTACAAGATAAACATCATTTAACTAAGGTGTGGACTGCCTCATTACACAGCCTAGGGACCCAGATTACAAAGACATTACCAGAGAGAAACAAAAAGGACTTCAAATCAGAGCATAGGGACCTGATTCTCCAAGGAGGGGGCACTGCCAAATTCGAAAGAAGCTGGACAACAGATTGAGAATTAGACTCCACAATGAAAGATTCGCCAGCCAGAGCAAGGGCTAAGGAAATTGCCCATCTAATTACTTTTGCATCAGCCTGGAGAGGGAGGGTGGTGTTCACTTTCATGGAGCCAGCAAATACCAACCCCCATCTTTAGTCTCTCACAACTACAGCGATGGCAGAGAAGTGAGGACCCACTGCTGCATTAACATTTATTTTTATGTCCAGCCTGGAGGGAGGAATCCAAATCTGAGGAGGGGCAAAAACTAGATGTCTTGAGGTGGAGGCTCTTGAATTTTTATGCTCAGCGAAGAGACTAGAAATCCTGGACGCTACTCCATCAAAATTAAGGATAATGTTTTCAAAGAGGGATTGATTTCTCTGCTTCCAAATAACATCACAAAGGACGACACCAAACAACAAAAATTTTTCTTTTGACCAAGATTCAGATTGTCCACAAAAGGAGGGGATATGAGGAAACAGAAAAAATTCGATGGGGACCCAAACTGAATGGTTTACATTCTCAACCCCCCACTAACTCTCTTTAGAAGGCAGCACGCTTTATATTCACAAGTTTTTGCTCTTTATTTGTGCGAGGGGAAACGACCATCCTCAAGATGAAGCTCAAGCAGTTAGTTGAACTATACAACAAGAATTTAATCACAACATTAGTTAGGCCATAATGGAAAGTGAGGAATTTTTTTAATCTTGAATTTAAAACTCAAAATATTAGTCAAATATCAAAATACTTACAACTCAACTGGTTTGTGCTTTCTTGTGTTTCTAAAGGAGACATCAAAGGTACAAATCTTTCTCCCCTAATTATTGAATTATATATATATATATATATAAAAGAAAAAAGAATTTAAAACTCATGAACAGACCTTCTCCCAAAAAATATATATATATATAAAAGAAAAAAGAATTTAAAACTCATGAACAGACCTTCTCCCAAAAAAAAAAAAAAAAAACATATGGGCATTAACAAGGCACGTGGGAGGCTTAAAAGAGAATATGCGACTAGCTCAATTTTTCATTAAGGATAAATATTAGTGCACATAAGTCATGATTTCATTCAGGAAAAAAAAAAAAAGAGTCATGATTTCATGAGTTTACAAAATATGCATTGTGTAACACATCTGAGTGAAGTGTGACTAAACACAACCCTTTCATTAAAGTCTTCTAACACTCCATTTCACTCCAAGAAAAAATAAAAGGATAATAAATAAGCAAACACCCCTTTTCAATCCAAGACAAAAAATAATAATAAATGAGTATACACTCCTTTTCAATCCAAGACAAAAAAAGAAGAAGATATACATGGACGAACATTCCTTTTCAAAAAAAATTCAAAAAAAAAAAATGATGATATAAATCATTGTTATTGATTCTGTTCCGTTCCGGCCGGAACGGATGGAATTTTTCATTCCGGTATGCAAAATGGTACTGGAATTACCTACGTTCCACCTTGGGCCAAATTTCGGGCCGTTTCGGGTCATTCTGGCCATTCCGGCTAATTCCAGTTCATTCCGGCCGAGATGGGAATTTCGGTCGGTACATGATTTTGCCTGTTATAAAAAGAAAAAAAAAAAGTCCAGAGACTGCAAAACAACGCCGTTTTGGACAGAACTAAAAAACCTAATCTTATATTCCTCCACTCTTCAGGTCTTCTATTCTTATTCTTTGATTTCTTTCACTCTCAATCTCTCTCTCACTCACTGCCGTCTTGCTCACTGCTCACTGTGTAGTGTGCTCTCTGCTCCTAAGCTTCAATCTCTCACTCTCTCGTGCTGTGCTTTCTGCTCCTAGCTTCTATCTCTGACTCTCTCACTCTTTCTCTACTTCGGCCAAAACAGGTATTCTTTCTCTACTCTCTCTCTCGGATTTTTTAAGATTTTTTTTCTTATGATTTGCTAAGAATCTTAAGATTAAGTGTTAGGAGCTGAAGATATGTGTGATTAAGTGTTAACTGTTAAGAAGTAAGAACTTAAGCTTTAGTCTTTCGTTGGTTCATTTCTCTCGGATTGTCATAATTTTTTTTTTCTTATGATTTGTTTTGTGGTTAGGAACTTAGTTTTTTGGTTTTGACTCTTTTGAGTGGATTTATGACAATGAAATGTTGTATAAGAAACCCAGAAATGTTTCGGATTGTCATAGTTTTCAATGAAATGTTGTGTTTTACATGATGTAAAACACAACATTTCATTGAACAGTAAACTATGACAATCCGAAACATTTCTGGGTTTTTTTTCTTATGATTTCTAAGTTTTGTGGTTAAGATTAAGACGTAAGAGTTAAGAATTTTAGATACGTGATTTGTTTGTTCATCCACTTCATGCAAATTAAATTAAATTTTAGCTACTGCATTTGATTGAATTTCATTTCATTTTCATTGAACAGTAAACTATGGTTGATCATCGTTTTCATCATAGTTCAGCTGGTACTTCTGCTGCTTTTGTGGCCTCTGCCCCTGGAAGATCAAAGGATCCTGCATGGGCTCATGCCTGTGCAGTGCCTAATGCAAAAAATAATGCTATCTGTTTGCATTGTAATAAGTTGATTAAAGGGGGTGGTATTACTAGACTTAAGTATCATCTTGCTGGGATTAGGGGTCAAGTTGAACCATGTAAAGTTGTTTCATCTGATATTAGGTTTCAAATGAAACAAATGATTGAAGACTTGAAAAAATCTAAACAAACTAAAAAGAGGATTCAATCAGAAATTGGGAACCCATATGGTGATCCATTTGATGTTGATGATGATGATGATGATGAGGAGGAGGAGGAGGAGGAGGAGGTTAGGGTTGTTGAAAAGACTCAAAAGACTCCACCTCAAACATTAGGTAAAATAAAATCTAGGGGAAAGGATGTTGACACTGATATAGGTCAATAAGAGCAAAGAAGAAAATTAAGAGTTATTTTGCTCCTAGAACAACCCTCGGTGCTCAACCCTCTATAAGAAGTGCTTTGGCTACAAAAGCAATGATTGATAATGCAACAATGAATGTGGCAAGATGGTGGTATCATTCTAATGTACCCTTTTATGCATCTCAGTCACCCTATTATCAACCTATGATAAATTCCATTGCTGCTATTGGGCTAGGATTTAAGGGGCCCTTCTTTTTGAGTTGAGGGGACCCCTTTTGAAAAATGCTGTGCATGAAGTTAATGATTTTTTGTTAGATATAAAAAATGATTGAAAAGTATATGGCTGTTCAGTAATGTCTAATGGGTGGACAAATCAAAAACAACAACCAATAATGAATTTTTTGGTGTATTGTCCAAGGGGTGCCATGTTCTTGAAATCTATTGACACTTCAGGCCTTACAAAAGATGTTGAAACGTTGTTTAAGATATTTGATTCTGTTGTTCAAGAAATTGGTGTGGAATATATTGTGCAATTGATTACAGATAATGCTTTTACCTATAAAAAAGCTGGAAAAAAATTACAACAGAAGTATGGTACTTTATTTTGGTCTCCTTGTGCAGCTCATTGCATAGACTTGATGTTGGAGAATATTGCTAATCCTAGGTGGTTCCCTCTTGTTGATGAAGCAATTAAGAAGGCAAAAAAGATAACAAAGTTCATTTACAATCATGGAGTTGTTTTAGACTTGATGAGGCAAGATTTTACAAATGGAAGGGAGTTATGTCGTCCTGCAATTACAAGGTTTGCCACTAACTTCTTAAGCCTACAGAGCATGCTAAGGTTCAAAAAAGAGCTTAGACAAATGTTCACTTGTGATAAATGGCTTTCATGCCCCCATGCTAAGACTGCCATTGGGAAGGAGATAAGTAAAATTGTTTTGGAAGATTATTCATTTTGGTCTCAATGCAAGAACATAGTGAAAGTTAGTGAGCCTTTAGTTAGAGTGCTTCGTCTTGTTGATGGGATGAGAAACCTGCTATGGGGTACTTGTATGAAGCAATGGACAAAGCAAAAGAGGAAATAAAAAGAAGGTTGAAGAACAAAGTTTCTTTGTATGGAAATTATATTAGAGTTATTGATGCTAGATGGGACAAACAACTTCATAGTCCTTTGCATGCAGCAGGTTGCTTTCTTAACCCTGCAATTTACTTTAGGCCTTCATTTAAAAGGAAAAATGAAGTTCAAAGAGGGTTGCTAAGCACTCTAATGAGGTTGATTCCCGATCTTGACATTCAAGACAAAATAAGTTCGCAACTTGATGAGTACAAAAAGTATGCTATGGGGTACTTGTATGAAGCAATGGACAAAGCAAAAGAGGAAATAAAAAGAAGGTTGAAGAACAAAGTTTCTTTGTATGGAAATTATATTAGAGTTATTGATGCTAGATGGGACAAACAACTTCATAGTCCTTTGCATGCAGCAGGTTGCTTTCTTAACCCTGCAATTTACTTTAGGCCTTCATTTAAAAGGAAAAATGAAGTTCAAAGAGGGTTGCTAAGCACTCTAATGAGGTTGATTCCCGATCTTGACATTCAAGACAAAATAAGTTCGCAACTTGATGAGTACAAAAAGTCAATTGGTGACTTTGGCACATCACTAGCAATCCGCCAACAAGAGAGACTAAATCCAGGTAAACATTAATAATTTAATAGTATTTCCTTTCAATATGTCTATTTATCCTTTATAGTTGTTATTGTAAGATTAAATGGGCAATGCTTATTTTACATTCTTATTTGTTATTGTAGTTTCATGGTGGGAGCAATTTGGACTTGGAGCTCTAGATTTACCATAATTTGCCATTCGTGTGCTAAGTCAATGTTGTAGTGCAACTGGTTGTGAAATAAATTGGAGCACATTTGAATATGTTCACTCAAAGAAGAGAAATAAATTAGAACATAAACGAGTAAATGATTTGGTCTTTGTCCATTATAATTTGAGGCTTCGAGAAAGGTAAATTTATCATCGTTACTCATATGTAAATGAAATGTAGTTTCAAATAATTATAATTTATAAAATGTTACTAATGTTTAATATTCTCATTGGTAGGAACATTCAAAGGAATAAGTATGCATTGGATCCTATAAGCTTGGATAACATTGACTTAATGGGAGATTGGGTAGCTGAAGAACCTGCACTTCTTAATCCAGATGACATAAATTGGGATTGTCTTAATGAACCAGCAGGCATAGTAAATGTGGAAGAGGATGCTGAACTTGAAACTATTGATGTTGATGACAATGATGATGATGACAACAACAATGAGCATGGCTTGACAAATCTTGCAATGGGTGCTGGTAGTTCTTGTGGGAGTTCTTTTGATGATGAATTTGATCCTTCTCTCATGGATGATGATGATGAGAATTAAATCTTGTATTATTTGATATTTAGTTATTATCTTGTTAATATTCTTATTGTGTAATGTTAAATTGATGTTTAAAACTTAAGAGTTAAGACTAAATGGTTTGTATTATTTGATATTTAGTTATTGTCTTGTTAATCTTCTTATTGTGTGATGTTAAATTGATGTTATATGATGTTTAAGACGTAAGAGTTAAGACTAAATGATTTGTATTATTTGATATTTAGTTATTTATTTATTAGAATTGACAATTTTATGTTCTACAAGAATATATATAAATTGTTTTTTAGGAACCCCGAAACACCTTGAAACGGTACGCCAAAATCGGCCGGTATCGAAATATTCCATTCCATTGGAGAAACCGAAACAGTATTAATAACTTTGATATAAATGAGCAAGGGTTGGTGATGTGAAGGCTAAAAACTTAGCTTTCTTTAACGAAGAAAAAAAAAATCCTTTATTTGTCGAGTAGTGCAACACCTGAGTCTTTGTGACACAATAGCCAGTAATTGGTATTTGTAGTCTTCGTGACACGGCCAGTAGCACAACACCGTAATACAGTGGATTATATTATGGCATCTAAGTCTTTGTGACACGGCCAGTAGCGCAACACCTAAGTGACACAATAGATTATTATGGCGTGCACCTGAATCCTTGTCTCACTACTATTTAATTATGAATTTTTACAGAGCAGACAACAACCTTTTGAGTCAAATGTTATTGCTTGTAGTAGTTAGGCAACTACTTTTTGGAGGCTTGACTTTTGGTATTATAGACCTTAGTTGTATGAGACTCTTAACCTAGTGTTGGAGCTGCACACACTAGGGATATTTTGCACAATTTTTTTGTAACTGATTTTGGTGATGACTTTTATCCCATCTTAGAAACAAGATGTTTATATATAGTTAATTCAGACCTTCATTCTTTTGTGGCCAATGATCCTTGTAATTATTGCATAAAACTCTAACTTACTTTGAGAGTATTTTTCTTGATGTTGGTACTTGGATTGAATTGTCAAAAAAGAAAAATCTACAGGTACCTTTAGGTTGTATTTCTAATGTTTTGGACCCTTTTGGGTTTGTGGTGTAACAATACTTGTGGCCAATTATGAAGGTTTCTAGAGTCAATTCCATTGGCAAACTTGTTTTCACCTTTGTTCAAGATTCCCTTACCTTATTGAAAGATTATCGAAACCCCTTTTTAGTTGAAATTTTTGACATTTATTGCTAGTTTCATGCTCTGATTTCTCATTGCTTTCTTAATGTTGAATCCTAGTCAAACCTTTTCATATTGGTTCTTTTGACTAACTTTTAATATTTGAGGATTTCAAGTATAACTATTTTGGAGTTAAATTTTATAATCTTTCACACACACACACACATATATATATTTCAATCCAAGGATCCATGGACCTCGTCTAGTTTTGGGTCCATCCTTGCAATATGTGGGAATCACGTTTAGTTTTACAATATAAGTATTTTGAGGATGGTACTTGCTAGTAAATAAGGGTCCGTTTGGTAATGTTATTCTAGTAATGTTTGATAGGCCAAAAATGTATTGACCCCTTTGATAAATTAATCAACTAATTATCCAAGTGAATTAATTGGAATCAATTACATGCAATAAGCGTGGTAGCACAAACAAATCACCAATTCAGTTCAATGTAGCAAAAAATAAATTTGATACAAGTGATTTGTTTACGAATGGGGAAAACTACTGAGGCAAAACCCCACTGGGTGAATTTAAGGCCATCACTCTCGAGAATCCACTATTATTAAAACAAGCGATTACAAGTAAAAGGAATCTTAGTACCTAAAACCAACCTACAGTTGAACCCTTACCCTAAAACTCAATTGGACTTATGATGTAGCGACAATCTCTCCGTTCAATGCACGATTTCTAGTATGTGACCAACCAATGATGCACGGATCTCAATACATAACTAACACACCAACTTAAGGAAGATGTTGGATGCAAATTTCTTCAGTTCATCCAACAATGAAGATTAGGAAGCTCATTTATTACAAAACCCTTGGCTCAAAGATGTAGTAGATTCTACAGAGAATATGATGAACTAGGGCAATTTTGTCTCCGGTTACAATATGCGTTGTAACAACAATTGAAACAAAATTTGCATCACTTTACATCACTGTGATAGCCCTTAAAATAATCCTTATATATGTCTAAGGTTGTGAGAAAAGAAACCCTACACAAATACTCATGGATATGTGTGAAATCAAATCTGGAAATTCTAATTTCATAATTCTCAACAGATTCATCTTTTGTCGAGCTTTTATCGAGCTTCAACATTAAACCTTGATAGAAAGGATTCTGTTGAGACATCTATCTAGCTTTAATGAACAGCACTTCTTCACTTGTTTCTTGGTCAGACTTGCATGGCTTCAATATTAAACTTGAACATTTGTTTTTTGAAGTACTAAACTTATTCTAGATCTACCCAATTATAAGTAAAGTGTATTTTGTCAAAGAATTAATCAATATACATCACATATGTTTCTAAAAATTCCCACATATGTCTAACAACGTTGTTTAAGTGTTGTAGAAATACGTGTGCATGAAAAAATGTTATTGAAATACGTGTTGAGAAAATTTAATGTTTAAGAATATAATTATTTAGCAGTGGTACTAGCTAGCGAATAAGGCAGAGGGCATCTAGTGTCCTTAGGACGACTCAAAGACACTTATAAAAATAAATAAATAAATAAAGGACGACTCAGAGACACAAGCCATCTAAAGCAACAACAACTATTTCTTTTATTAAATTTAAGTTTTAAAATAATATATATTTTTTATACAAGATAGAAATTTCATTCTATTAAGACATATGTGATTCACTTATTAGGAATATATGTCACTATTTTATGTAATTGGCTAAACCTTTGACAAAACGCACTTTACTTGTATTTGGGTAGATCTAGGATGTGTTTAATGTTTTAAGAAACCTTGTTTCAAGATCAAGTATTAAAAGTCATGCAAGTCTATCCAAGATTCAAGTGCAGAAAGTGCTGTTCATTAAAACTTGACAGCTAGCCATCTATCGAGACTTAAGAGCTGTCTGAATCTCGTGTCTCAACAGCAGCTCGACAGATAGGGTATCTGTAGAGGTTTATGAAAAATAGAGTTTCAGTTTTGTTTTGACTTCAATCTGTGATTGTATGTTTGGGCTTTCTTTTCTTACAACCCTAAACATATAAAATGATTATTTGAAGGACCATCAAAAGTTACACAAGTTGCACAAGTGTTGAGCAAAGTTTGTTCAAGCAAATTGTGACTGGAGACAGAATTTGTCCTAGTTCATCTTTCTTGTGAAGAAGCTGCTGTGTTTGTACACCATAGGGTTTTGTAACCAAGCATCTTCTCGATCTTCATTGTGTGATGAACTGAAGAACTTTGCAGCCAACAACCTTCTCTAGTTGGTGATTGAAGTCGCGTACTGGGATTCGTGCAATTGGTTAGTCACGTACTGGGTGCCATGCATTACCAGGAGAGATTGTCACTACAGAACAAGTCTAATTGGGTATTAGGGTAAGCAGTTAACTGTAGGTTGGTATAAAGTACTGGGATTCCTTTACTTGTAACCGCTTGTTGTGATAATAGTGGATTCTCTGGAGTGGTGACCTTAAAATCACCAGGTGGGGTTTTTACCGTGTAGGTTTTCCCCATTTGTAAACAAATCAATGTGTCAATTTATTTTCCGCTGCATACTTAGTTTAATTGGTGATTTGTTTGTGCTACCAAGCGTTTGCATGTTAATTTTATTAATTAATAAACTTAGCTAATTAATCAATTAATTCATCACAAGGGTTCAATACGTTTTTGGCCTATCACATTCTAACTTAATTTAAGTGTATATATGTGTGATATTTCCTCTTAGAGACTTGAACCCCGGCCTTTGTCCCCCGTCCCCCCCCCCCTCCCCACAAAGCACTTATAATTGTGAAGTGACCATTATACCAAGAGTGAGCGGTGGTTAAAAATAATAATGTTAAAAGTTCATTAAAACAACTTTTTTTTTCTATAATAAATTACTCATGTGCCGTGACCATTTATCAATTTAGAGAATGAAATTTAAACTTTAACCTTCATATCTTGAATATGAGGAAAGGGAGAAACGTTCATAGCAATCCAATTTGGATGTGGCTATAATAGTTCCTATCTATTGAAAAGCCAACTGAGGAGCCTATGGCTTCTCGAAAAAAAAAAAAAAACAAAAAAAAAAACATTGAGGAGCCTTTATAGGTCTATAAGAGTGTCCAGAACAGTGGAGCTATTTTTTTAGCTATCTGGCACAACACAATAAAATAATATATCTGCTATAATAAAATAATACATCCCACTAAAAAAAAAAACCATAAACCAATAAATGGCACAATCCACAACCACTACCAACCAAGAATAACCACCCAACAACAACTAGCAAGCCAAGAACAACCACCCACAACCACTGTCGAAAATCCAAATTAGCCAAAAACCACCACACAAATCACCACCAACACAGGCACATCACCACTCCTTCTCCGGCCATGTCTGTGGCTCTCACGACTCCTTCAATAAGTACAAAATATACAAAATTTTATAAAACCCATTTGAGTCCGAAGACTTGGTTTTGACTCAGTGCACAACCATTAATGGTTCTTTTGCTTTTTGGAGGGAGGGGCAGAGTATTTGAGTTCGAAGACTTGGTTTTGACTCGGATTTGGGCTTTGATTAAAAAGGAAAACTAAGGCCAAAACAAGTTGGGTCCATAAAAAACAATCTCTCTCTCACTCAATTTCTAGGGATCAATTTGGAGACAACGAATTCGACGATGGAAGCCGAGCTTATTCATGGGTTGCATATGGTGTTTGGTTTGGATGGTGAGCAGATTCCTCCTCTGGTATGACGATATTTGGTTTGTGAATGCGGTGTTTGTGCTTTGGTTTCTACAAAGCCCAAATCAAGAAGAAACAAAGTAGCCATTTGATAACGAAGCTTGGGCGAGATGGGTCTCGGCGATGAGGGAGAGAGAGAAAAAAATGATAAGGAAAAAAGAAGAAAGAAGAGAAGCCGGAGAGAGAGAAAAAGAAAGAAAAGATAAAATATTTTTTTAATGAGAGAAGAGAGAGAGTTTAATAATATATATATATATATTAAATTAGGTGCACCGCCTTTAACCATGAACAATAGGTTATAAGTAATAAGCACACTATATTAAATTCGAATGAGCGAACTCTAATCAAGGTAGAGCTACCCTCTATCAGATAACCCATTAGTTCAATGGCCAAAAGAGTAAACAACCAAAAACTTTAAGACCAATTATTGTACTTGTATGATTGACCATTCTTGAAAATCCTTTAAATACAAGTAATTAGGTACACATTATTATTTTTTTCTAATTTTTTTTTCCTAGTCATTGGAGAGCTACCCTCTGTCAGATAACCCATTAGTTCAATGGCCCAAAGAGTAAACAATTAAAGGCTATTCTAAAAAATCCTTTAAATACAAGTAATTAGGTACACATTATTATTTTTTTTTTCTATTTTTTTTTATAGAAAAATTACACTATACCATCTTAAATTATACACTAGATTACACTCTGCACCATAAATTATTCGAATGCACACTTTATGCCCTAAACTATCACCTTTATTACATTTTGCACCCGACATTACTTTTACTGTTAAGTTAAACAGAAATTAATAGAACATTATTTGCATGTGATTTTTGCTTAGGTGATACATTGTTTAAAGACCAAAACACTATTTTCACAAACAATTAAAAAAATACTTTTTTTTTTCTCGCCCAGCAGCACTTCCCCTCTCTCTCGCCCAGCAGCTCTTCTCCTCTTTCTCATTGTTCTGCTCCTCTCCCCCAAATCAAGCATACAAGTTATCTCTAAGTCCAAAGCGAAATCATCAATGGTACCAAAACAAAATA
The DNA here is from genome assembly GCF_002906115.3 of Quercus suber. Classification (NCBI taxonomy): domain Eukaryota; kingdom Viridiplantae; phylum Streptophyta; class Magnoliopsida; order Fagales; family Fagaceae; genus Quercus; species Quercus suber. The sequence continues at coordinate 197,453 of NW_027069614.1, forward strand.
TGATGTACAAGAAGCGCTCCATAACACAGATCAACATGGTTCCGTTTTGGGTAAAAGCTTTAGTTGTTGGGCCATGCTTGAAAGGTCAAATTGCGAACTGGGCCACTACGAGTTCAACATGACGAATAGTAGGAACTGATTAACTGAAGAATGAAGATTGAATCGCTACGTTTATTGAGACTATTAAAAGATTATACAAGTTGTATTTGAGAATGACTATACAATCAATCAAGTTGTGATGAAAACAAAATTTTGAATCATAAATTAAGATAGAAGAAGGGAAAAAAATTATGGATAAAAATATAAACTTAATGTTATTTAGCTATTTAATCATAAAATAAAATAGTGATGAATACACACGCCCAAAAGGAAGGCTGATTAGTAACACAGAAAGAACATAGAACTTGGTTCATGTATTAACAGTCCTAGAGGTTAACCTGATTCGCAAACTCATTAAGGCTTTGGTATCTACCTGGTTGACTAGTAACCTGCTGAACAATATGTTTTGGATGGTTTTTCTATAATGCTTCAGCCACTATCTGGCCATTACGGAAATTCAGATGTAAGGCAGCCATGAAAGGTGATATAGTTTCATCAACTACTGTGCTTTGAAACGGTCCAATTTTATTGGGCTTAGAGATAACTTGTATGTTTGATTTTGGGGAAAGGAGCAACTGAACAATGAGAGAGAGGAAAAGAGCTACTGGACGAGAGAGAGAGGAAGACGCAAGAGAGAGAGAGACCTGGAAAAAAGAACGAAAGAAGAAGTATTTGTTTTTATTGTTTGTGAAAATGGTGTTTTGGTCTTTAAACAATGTGCCACCTAAGCAAAAATTATGTGCAATTCATGTGCTATTAATTTTTGTCTAACTTAATGATAAAAGTAACACTGGGGGTGCAAAGTGTGATAAGTGTGATAGTTTATGCAAAGTATGCTTTCAAATAAATTAGGGTGCAAAGTGTAATCTGTTGTATATTTTAGAGTGGTAAAATGTAATTTTGCCTTTTATTCTTAAGTGTTAAGATATAATTCTTATGAAATATTAACCATCAGTCTGACTGTCTCACTTTTGTTTACTGCTTTATATTTCACAAATTACAACTTGACATCTATTTGTTTGACTTTCCTTATAAAATAACCCAAAAAAAAAAAAAACCATAATATAATATAATTGGTAAAGCATAAAGTGGAGACACAAAAAATGAGAGAGAAGATTTGTATTCATTTAAAAATATGTGTCTACTATTGATACAGTTTTTATTTTACACAAATTAAGTTTGAAAAAAAAATATTTCATGGTATTTCAAATTTTGAAAACATAAATTTACATATTTGCTATTGTGCGTACCTAATATAGGGATAACGGGCTCTACCTATAATTGGGCTCACAATCTATTTGTATTGTGGATTTTGGGTTTCCTACTATGGGTGGTCCTTCGCTCGAAGACCTAATCACTCACTCTAGATTTTGCAAGCCCCTCTCTCTCACAAAGTCACACCCCCTTTTCTTGAACTAGTCACTCTATTCTCTGTGCGTTCTCCCTAGAATTGCCAACCCACATTCCTCATTCTCTTCTCCTATTTATAGGCTAAGATAAGTGGAGTTGTTATGATTACTCCCCCTTACTAGTGTGAATGGGGGTCCAATTTTATCATTTCTAAGTGGATGCATGTTCTGTCCGAAAAGGTGGTAATGGCATTGGAACTAATTCCCACCTCCAAAAGCCTGCTCGACAGTGATATTCCCGAAAGCATTACCGAGTAGCCGAGTACAGGGTGTCTCTGAGCAATAACACCTCCGACCAGGTTAGATACGATCAGAAGGGGCTTACTTTAGGTATCCAGGACAGCATAGTCTCATTTCAACTCTTGGGCCTAGATTGGGCCCTGGGGCTTTTGGATTAAGTTTAAAGGTTTGGAATGGGGACAAGGTCATATAATGTATCGAGAGGCTTGGGCCATATAACCCCATTTGGACCCTATAAATAGTTCCCTTTGATTTCCCACATCACTCTTTACATCCTTTCTCCTTCAACTTCCTCTCTGTCTAGCATTCTCCTATTATGTGTAAACACTCCACTCTAGATCATCATTCTCTAGAGCCCAGAGTAAGTTTTGTTTACTCTTTCTTCCTTTCAATTTTTCTTCACTCCAGAGTTTAGGAATGGGATACTCTCATTTTTTTGCACCTGAGGCTGCCTTGGCCAACTTTAGAGAAGCCTATGGCATTCCTGGGGAGTCGATATTACCTATTGTCACGAGGGCAATATTGCTCTCGAGAGGAGCTTGATGTGCATGAAATATATACAATAAAATACTCACATATCTACATATTTAACTTTACTTTTATGTTATTTTGTGATTGATTATATAATATCTTTGTGTTGCAGGTAACAAGGGCTTTACATGCAAAGTGAGGTTAAGCCAATTAAATCAAGCCAACTTACATTCAGCCAGGCATGAATTCAAGAGAAGACCAACCCAATTAAATATAAGTCTAATTGGAGCAAGGAATCAAAGGAAATTTGCACCAAATCCAAGTCCAATTCGAATTACGATTCCAGCCTGCATATCAGTTAGTATTTTCAGCATAACTTTCGGCTCAGATGTCCAATCGAGATGATTCAAGTTGGGCTAGAAAGTTAACTTAAAGGGCTACAATTTGTAGTTTACCACAAGTCTGAATTTTGATGTTAAATGGGCCAAAATTGTCGGTTAAGTGAAGCCTAAAAATCTGAGATTTTCTCTAAACAGGAATTCAACTTGTAATAGGATTCTTTGACCTATTTAAAGGCTCTTTAAGGCAAAATTCAGGGAGGCTAGTGCTAGGGCCGAGGGCTGAATGTATAGAGAGTGCGGCTACTTCTTTGGTTCTCTTCCATGACAGTTAGTTTTATTTTATTTATCTATTTTAATGTTTAGTATTTTATTTTTGTGTTTTCTTTCAATTACCATGAGTAGCTAAATTTATAATTAGGGTTGAGGATGAAACCTTGTTAAGGATTACTAGTAATATTTATGTGATTTAATTTTTCTCACAATAGTTGTTCTTTAATGATTTAAATTGTTCTTGCTTTATATCAATTGACTAAGACGGGATTCTAGATATGAGTTCAACCATGTTTTTCTCATGATTTAGGATTTATCTTAATTAATTGAATGCTTGGTTTATTAATTCTTGATTATAAAATTGGATATTACTTGTGATTTTTCTGTCAACGGATACAATTTATGATTTGATTTTTCGAATTGGATATATCTTGTGATTTGTTTGGCTACAGATACAATTAATGATTTGATTTTATACTTAAGAAGCGAAGAAGAACATGCTTTAGATTTTTAAACATAAATTTTAATGATGATATTTTCCATGATAGCAAGATTGATTTCTAGATTATCATGCAGTGGTTGGAAAAAATTAATGATCATAAATATATGCTGATATGACTTACAAGGCGGATTCTAAAACGTTAATACCTTTCTCTAGATTGTTTACATCTTTTTATTGCTTTATATCTTTTGCTTAGTTTAACTATTTGCTTAATTTTATTATTTGCTTAGTTTATTTAATCTCAGATTTTTTTTTATTAAACTAGATTAGGATTAATTTAGTTAAGATTTGATTAATTTTCCTATGATCATCCAAGTCCTTGTGGGTTCGACCTCGTTCTTGTCAAATTATACTTCGGTACAGTTTGTACACTTACAAGTACTTTAAAATTTCACAACAGAGCTCTGGCCAAAACGTAGTATTTTTTCCCTTGATGGCTATACCGGAGGGTGGGGTTAGGTTTCCCATGGACCCTCTCATTGTAGGTACCCTTAGATTCTATGGCCTATGCCCCGACCAACTCCCCCCACCCCCCAAATTTTTACTGAGTTGGGAGTTGTGTCAGTAAACTAAACCAAATGTACAGGTTGCAACTGAACCATCACGACATCAACTTTATGTATAGTTTATGTGGCAGCATTAGGTTTGATCATTATTTAAAGACTAGAGACATGTAGGTATAGCTTATATCATGCCTTACCGACTCTAATAGAAACTCGGTGGGAGAATTCGTCTAGGTAAGCGGCAATTGGCTTGCCAATGAGCTCCCATGCCCACTTTCATCACGTGATGTTGGTTGGTACCGAGCATCTTTTGCTTGTTAATTTTGTTTTACCCATGATTATTTTTCTCAAATAGGCACTAACTAGCTTTTGTATTATTTTGATGCAGAAAGGAAAAGGTTTAAGCCAGACCATAGAGTAGTGCATGTGAGAGACTTGAATTTCATACTCTGGTCTGAAATATTTGTGCACTTTGACGGGCAACTCCGAGCATCGCACCATATTCTTAGCTACAATCCCGTTTATACTACTTCGCAGCCTTTTGGGCCAGCTTTGTTGGTGGATAGCCCACTATTATCATACATCGACACTCGGCACGCCAATTTTTTGCTGCCCTCCTTGACAGTTGGTAAAGCACGAGACCTCGACCTCAGGTATACTATAGCAGAAGATCTTGCACCGGTGATAGATGAATCGACTGAACGTGTGTCTCAAAGCTGTAGAGTTCACGTACTCGCTGAGGAGCTTAAAGCTCTGGTGCAAGTTGCCAAGCTGACAACAGCCGAATTCGTACACTCCCCAAAAGCCGAATTTGATCCTAGCGAAGAAGAAGAGGGGTGAATGGCCCAAAGCTTGACCCAAGGACTGCTACTGCCCGAAGACATCCATTTCTTCTCGGGTGTGAATGATGAATCGCTGGCCAAGTGTTTACAGTGGCATACTATAGTGGTAACACATTTTCCTATCCCTCTTCCATTTACTATGAAGTGTATGTATTCTCCTTTTTCTTTACACTTATGGTTTTTATGCAATCAGGCCGCGCAGTTGACCCACTTTATTGATGAGAGGTTGAAGGAGGTTGCCAAGGACGCTGAACAAGAAAAGGCTCTCAAGGATGTAGCGATGGCCATGGCAAAAGACCAGACCAAAGCTGTCGAGGTTGTTGAGAAAAAGGTCCAAGCATCCGAGAAGGCCCAGACATTGGTAGAGAAAAGAAGGATGGTGATGGAGATGAAGCTCGAGGGGACAGAGCTTAAGCTAGCGGAGGTAGAGAGCCTGAACCTTGCACAAGCTGATGAGATTGTTGACTTGAATGCAGCTTTGGAGGCTTATGAGAAAAAATGGTACAATGAAGGCTTTGTTGATGCGAAAAACTTCGTAGAGCCTGTCATTCACCAAGCTCAGAGGCTTGGATTTGAGGAAGGGTGGCTGGCCACCCTGCAAGCTATGGGGGTTTCTAAAGAATCTCCATTAAGGAACCCCGACCAAATCCCTTTCCCGAATCTCGCTCCCCTCGTCCAGAAACCCCCAAATGCCGATGACGAAGAAGAAACTCCCAGCACGAGGGAGTTGGTGCAGGAAAATGACTCCCACGTGGTGTTAGTTGACCTGGAAGTCACCAGTAAGCTCCGTGCTGGCGACCACCCCAAGGGCACTCAAATCTAGCTTCCCACAACAGTTTAGCCAACCAAGGACATAACTAGATAGCAAGCCGAGGACGTAGCCCTTCTCCCACCCACAAATCCTTCTGCTTAATATTTGGATTCAAAATCTGCCTTTTTTTACTTTTCCTTAGCTAAATTTCATTGCATTTATTTGGTTTGCCCATAGTCACCGAGCTGTGGTGACAAAACAATGGTTTACTTTTATGTTTGTCTTATTTAATTAGTCTTCTGGGTGTGATGACTAAACATTTGTCTTAGCTCTTTTATAAATAATTACTACATTGTTACGACTATGCCATGCCTTATTTGTTTTTATTTATTATTATTCCGAATGTCCAGGTAGTCTAATTAAGGCCTGCCCCTATTTAGTGGCCGAGACCGGGCAGAAAAAGGTTTTCTAGAGCCTTTTGTGCCTAGGGAAAGTTAGTACTAAGATTGTGTCTACTCGGCAATTATGAATGACTTAGGTGTATGCTGGTGTACTTAATGAGAATGAATGTCAAACTGTCGCATTTAAAAAGCCCAAGCATTAGGTTCCCAGTTGCTATATGAAACATGAATGAGCCAGGCCTTCGTCGTTAGAAAAGCTTATTATATGGTTCCCATCTTCCTAGTAATTAAAATTAAACCAGGTAACAGGTTTTAGCCTGAGTAAACTGGGGAAAAGTTTCCACCTGCTCGGTTATTCAGATCAGACCAGGGAACAGGTTTCTATCCTTAAGCTCCTTAGAGTAACTTGATATAAGATTTCCACTTACTCAGTGATTAAGATCAAATTGAAAAGTAGGTTTCCGTCCTTAGAGTAATTTGATATAAGGTTTCTGTCTGCCCGGTGATTAAGATCGAATCGAGAAGCAAGTTTCCATCTTTAAAGTAATTCGATATAAGGTTTCTGCCTACCTGGTGATTGAGATAGAACCGAGAAGCAGGTTCTCGTCCTTAAAGTAATTCAATATAAGGTTTCCGCTTGCCTGGTGATTGAGATCGAACCGAGAAGCAGGTTTTTGTCCTTAGAGTAATTCGATATAAGGGTTCCGCCTGCCCGGTGATTGAGAACCAAGAAGTAGGTTTCCGTCCTTAGAGTAATTCAATATAAGGTTTTCGCCTGCCCGATGATTGTGAATGAACCAAGCAGCAGGTTTTTGTCCTTAGAGTAATTCAATATAAGGTTTCTGCTTGCCCGGTGATTGAGATCGAACCGAAAAGCAAGCTTCCGTCCTTAGAGTAATTGGATATAAGGTTTCCGCCTACCCGGTGATTGAGATCAAACCGAGAAGTAGGGTTCCGTCCTTAGAGTAATTTGATATAAGGTTTCTGCTTGCCCGGTGATTGAGATCGAACCGAGAAGCAGGTTTTTGTCCTTAGAGTAATTCGATATAAGGTTTCAGCCTGTTCGGTGATTGAGATTGAACTGAGAAGCAGGTTTCTATCCTTAGAGTAATTTGGCTTAGTTCTCCTCGCGTTTGTTGATCGGGGTTAATGAGTTAACAACGATGGAATTATCAGTATAAATACACCTGCATAGATAAACTTCACCTTTGTATTAACTAATAATATGTACATATAACATTATACTCAATTTGTACCCTTGCGTACTAATAATCGGTGGTAAAATTTCTTTAGATTATGGGCATTCCATGGCCAGGGAAGTGGTCTTTCGTTCAAATCTTCCAAATAGTACGCCCTTGTGCTCACAATGGCGGTGACTCTATAGGTTCCTTCTCAAGTCAGCGACTCTATAGGGTCCCTCCCTAGTCGGCATTAACTTCCTTGTGTTAAAATCTCGTGTATTCCCTACTACATTCTAAAGTACTAGATCTCCCACTCCAAATTCCTTTCTACTCACGTCCCTGTTGTATCTCTGGGCAAGTTTTTGTTGATATTCTGCCAGCCGTATAGTCACCGATTCCCGGAACTCTGCCAACAAGTTCAACTGTTTCAGCATTAATTCCAAATTCTTGGCGGGGTTGAATCCTGAAACTAGGGAACTGCATAAGTTTATTTCTGCCGGTATAACTGCTTCCGCTTTGTATGTTAGAGAGAATGGAGTTTCTCCTGTAGACCTCCTTGGAGTTGTTTGGTATACCCACGGAACATTAGGCAGCTCCTCTGCCCACCTACCCTTGGCACCTTCTAATCTCCTCTTTAACTCGTTCACAATGGCTTTGTTGGTAGCCTTAACTTGGCCATTGCTCTGCGGATATGCTTGGGTATAATACCAGTTTATGATACCGAGATTGCCACAAAACTCGCGGAAAGCTCTACTGTCGAATTGCAACCCATTGTCTGACACTAGGGACTCTGGTACCCCGAACCTCGTCACTATGTTTCTCCATACAAACTTCTTAACATCCACATCTCGGATGTTCGCCAACGCCTCTGCCTCTGCCCACTTGGTGAAATAATCTATAGCTACTAAAACAAACCTTCAGTTTCCTGTAGCCCAAGGGAATGGACCAACGATATCTTGCCCCCACTATGCAAAGGGCTAAAGGCTACTAATAGGATTTAAGCTCCCTGCCAGTTGATGGATCATCAGGGCATGCTTTTGACACTGCTCACATTTTCGTGCATACTCAGTAACATCCTTTTGCATTTACGACCACCAACATCCCTGAGTCATTGCTCGGTGAGCTAATGAACGTTCCCTCATGTGACTGCTGCACACTCCCTCATGTAGCTCAGCCAGGAGTTCTTCAATCTTGCTGGGGTGCACTGTAGGTAGGGTCCATTAAAAGATCTTCGATACAACTTACGATCAGTTGATAACTAATACCGAGCAGCTGTCTGGCGTACTTTTTCTACTTCCTTCTTATCAGCAGGCACTCGATCCTCGGCTAAAAATTCGATGATCAAATCCATTCAACATGGATCAACTGTTGTCACCAGTGAAACACCTACCCCTACATTGATACTCAGTTCTGCTACTAACTCCACTTTTTTTAATTAAGGAATTTCCTCGGTTGATGATGACGCCAATGTGGCCAAAGAGTCAGCATGTCAGTTTTGCCTCCTAGTTACCTGAACCACTTAAACACTCAGAAAGCGGTCCATAGTTTTTTTCCTGCCAGGTGGATCCCCAAAAAGACCTCCTAGAGCCACTTTCAGCATAACTCCTTGATTGACCTCTAGACATTTTCTTGTTCACATCTTGGTAGAATCGCAACTTCATAGGAGATCCCTACAGACGGCGACAATTGTGTGTACCCAATATAGGGTTAAAGGACTCTACCTATAGTTGGGCTCACAATCTATTTGTATTGTGGGCTTTGGGTTTCGTACTATGGATGGTCCTTTGCCCGGAGACCCAATCATTCACTCTAGATTTTGCAAGCCCCTCTCTTTCTCACAAAGTCACTCACCCTTTTCTTGAAATAGTCATTCTTTTCTTTGTGTGTCCTCCCCAGAATTGCCAACCCCCATTCCTTATTCTCTTCTCCTATTTATAGACTAAGATAAGTGGATGTGTTATGATTACTCCCCCTTACTAGTGCGAATGGGGGTCCAATTACATCATCTCTAAGTGGATGATTCATCAGGAAAGGTGGCAATGGCATTGGAACTGATTCCCGCCTCCAGAAGCCCACTCGGCAACAATATTCTCGAAGGCACTACCGGGCAGCCGAGTACAGGGTGTCTTCAAGTAATAACACTTCCGACTAGGTTAAAGATGATCGGGGGGGCTTGCTTTGGGTATCTAGGATGGCGTAGTCTCATTTTATCTCTTGGGCCCAAATTGGGCCCTGAAGTGTCTAGATCGAGGCTAAAGGTTTGAAATGGGGACAAGGTCATATAATGTATCACGAGGTTTGGGCTCAAGGCCCATGGGGCCTAGGGCCCCGCCCTGTACAAGGGCCGCGAGGCCTAGGGCCTAGCCTCGTATAGCTATCAATTAAAAAAAAAAAACTTACATATTTATTTATATTTTTTAAAACATATTTATTTAATTCATCAATCAGGTTGATTCGTTGGTGTACAATGTTATAATTTTGATATGATCTCTTTTGTATATATGGACAAACTGTCAAAGAGTAACTTGTTAACAGTACTACATAAGAAGTTTATTATTCACTTCACTGATCATTTACTTGAATAAAACAAAACAAAATGACTGACTCCCTATCTTCAAACAACAAGCTCCAAGGTAAGGTGGCCATAGTCATCGGAGGTGCAAGCGGCATAGGCGAGGCCACGGCTCATGAGTTTGCCGCTCACGGCGCAAGAGCTGTCGTCATCGCCGACATCCAAGACGAGAAGGGCCAAAACGTTGCCATGTCGATCGGTTCCAATGTATGCACCTACGTAACTGCGATGTCAACGACGAGGAACAAGTCGAAAAGTTAGTAGAGTCCTCGGTGAAATCGTTTGGACACTTAGACATCATGTTCATCAACGACGACATTGGAAGAGCAACCCACGTGTGCAATCAGATTGGGCTAGACGTGGACTTGGTGGCTTACGACAAGTTCATGGCGGTAAACGTGTGAGGAATGGCAGCATGCGTGAAGCACGCGGCGAAGGCAATGGTGGAAGGGCACGTGAGGGGGAGCATTGTTTGTATAATGAGCATATCGGTGAGTGCTGGTTACCATAAGTTTGTCGACTACGTGATGTCAAAGCATGCAGTGCTGGGGTTGGTGAGGTGTGCAAGCATGAACTTGGGCGTGTATAGGATACACGTGAATTGTGTTTTGCCAAGGCAGGTTAGGACGCCATTATTAAAGTACATGTTGTCGCCCTTCCTCACATCACGCACCCCAACACACCCCCCCCCTTATCTCTTTCTTTTTCTCTCTCCTCGTTACCCCTACTCTTACGGTTCATGCCCCTAGCACACCTTATCTCCGCATCAACAATTATCTCTCCTTCTTCTCTTTTCTCCTTTATCTTCTCAAAACCACAAAAACCCATACACACCACCATCACCACCAACATAGATTCATCCATATCTCGCCACCACCACCACCACCATGGGCGATTGAACAGACACTTTGATGCCGTCAATGACTCCTTCGCTTCCAACCCTAGCTTCAATTGTGCCTAACGCTACTGCGTTGCAATCCTTGCATTCGTTACTTGTTCGCAAAGATTGTTGGAGCGAGGACGCCACGTCGATGCTCATCAACGCTTGAGGCCGACGTTACATGGAGCTTAACCATGGGAATCTCTATTAGAAAGACTGGCAGGATGTGACCGACGCTGTTAATGCCTTTCATGGCCATACCAAGAAAACGCACCGTACTGACGTTCAGTGTGAGAATTGTATCGATACAATTAAGAAGTATAAGATCGTGAAGGCTAGGGTTTCTTCCTCGAATGGAACCTTGACTTTGTCATGGATTTTCTTCAATCGTCTTGACTCTTTGATCAGATCTAATGTGATGGTTAAGAAGCCGACTTCAACTCTGGTTCCCTTTTCTTTCTCAATCTATCTATGTATGCTTGTTATTTCTTAATTACTCTTTGCTACCTATGCTATCCAATTTTTTATTTTTTTTGGGGATAAATTCTATTGTTTGGAAGAAAAGATTTAAGATTAACACATAGTCAGTTAAGCTATAAGACTCTTGAACTATATATACTATGCAAATTAATGCTCTAACCAATATATATATATATATATGTTTCATGTTCATTTTATATATATATATATATATGTTTCGTGTTCATTTTTTGTTTTGTTTTTAGCACTAGTTTTTGTATAATATTAGCTGGGTTTAATTTTCTTTTCCGTGGATTATTTGAAACCACGGAATAGGTTGACAGCATTAAAGACTCTGCTCTTTTATCTTCATTTCTCTCTCTGTTTTGAGGACACAAATGTTCCTTTCATAGTACAGAACATTGAACGGTAACAAAAAATAGTGGATGAGGGAGAAAAGGCACTGAGTGTAAGCAGGGATCAGCACTTTTCAACGAACGTGCGGATCAAATCAACTCTTCTTTTTTTTTTTTTTTTTTGCTGAACAGGATCTAATCAACTCAGAATCAAAATCAAACACTAATATAATTAGAAGATTGTCCAACAATTATATATATTTTTTTCTTTGGTGGGTAAATCGATTATATATACCATGTAAAACGGTATAAATATAAGTATCACTGTAAGTCTTATCTTAGTTTTATTAGTTTACTTAAGGGTTTTTTTTTTTTTTTTTAATTTTTTTTTTATCCTCCAAATCATAAAAGTGAAACCCTTTTAGCTTTTATTTTTTGGGTGTGGAAAAATCCTTATGTGAGATTAGGAAAGCTATTCATATCTAGAAATATTGTTGCTACACTCTAGTTGAACCACATCAGCGGTCACACATCATCCACCCATTTCTAACATTTTTTCTCTTATTTTTAACCCTTTTTTTTATATTAATTTCTCAACTTATCATTATACTTTCTCCAATTTTTCTCTTTCATTTATTTTTTCACCTTTCCACTACTATCGACCTTAATATCATTTTTCCTTTATCTTTTTATTTTCCTTTTATTTTTGGCTTTTCTTATTCCCTTTCTCTGATTATAAACTTACAATTCTCTCTCTCTCTCTCTCTCTCTCTCTCTCTCTCTCTCTCTCTCTCTCTCTATTTTTTTTTTCATTTTTTTGGTGGATTTTTTATTTTTATTTTTCTTGCATCTTTACTAATTTAGGTTGATGAATTTTTATATTATTTGGAACTCTATGTTAGGACAAATGTGTTTCACTTATTAAGAACATATATCATTCATTTATGTAATTGGCTAATCCTTTGACAAAACACACTTTATTTGTAATTGGGTAGTTCTAGGTGTTTTTAATACTTCAAGAAACAAGGTTTCAAGATCAAGTGTTGAAGTCATCAAGTCTATCCAAGAAAACAAGCTGATAGTGCAATTTCATTAAAGCTCGACAGCTGACTCGACGACTGCATCTATCGAGCTTAAGAAAGCTGTCTCAAGCCCATAAGCTCGACAGCTGCTCGACTTCTCCTATCTGTCAAGATTTAAGAAATTCAGAATTCTGATTTGATTTCTTGGGATCCGTGAATGTGTCTTTGAGCCTTCTTTTCTCCTAACCCTAGACATATAAAAGGATTGTTTCAAAGGCTGTTAAACAGTTCACAAGTTGCACAAGCATTGAGAAAACTTTGTTGAAGCAAATTGTGACCAGAGACGATATTCTTGCCCTAGTTCATCTCTTCTAAAGAAGTTGCTGTGCATTTTGCACCAAAGAGTTTTGTGACCAAGCATCTTCTTGATCTTCATCGTGTAGAATGAACTGAAGAACTTTGCAGCCAACCTCTCTTTTAGTTGGTGTTGAAGTCGCATATTGGGATCCGCACATTGGTTAGTTACGTACTTGGGAGCCGTGCATCAAAAGTGGGAACTGTCACTACAGTACAAGTCCAATTAGGTATTGGGGTAAGGGTTCAACTGTAGGTTGGTAAGGTACTTGGGATTCCTTTACTTGTAACTGCTTGTTGTGATAATAGTGGAGTTTCGGAAGTAGTGACCTGAAAATCACTCGGTGGGGTTTTTGCCGTCAAGTTTTTCTCCATTCGTAAACAAATCACCGTGTCATTTAATTTCCACTGCATATTTAGTTAATTAGTGATTTGTTTGTACTACCACACGTTTGCATGTTAAATTAATTAATTAATAATTTGGCTAATTAATTAATTGATTTAATCACAAGGGGTCAATTCAATTTATGGCCTATCACTCTACTTTGAGTTAATGTGATTAAGTTGTTATCTTTTTTATTCTCTTTGATTTCATAGATGTTATCCTATTGTATTATAAAAATAGTATATAAGAGTATAAGGTTCCTTTATTCCATAACATAACATGACTTGGATAATTTGGTGTTTATTACTATATTTTTTATTTTTACTTTTTTTCTTCTCATATTATTTTCTATAAATTTCTTATATTATTCTCTCTCATATTCTCACTTGAAAAGTGTTTATTCTCTCTCTCTCTCTCTCTCTCTCTCTCTCTCTCTCCTTTATATTGATGAATCATTGTGATTTTTAAATCTTTATTTTGGGTTCATATGTTTTGGTGTTGTATTTTTTAGTTCCCCATTATAGGTACTCTCTCTCTCTCTCTCTCTCTCTCTCTCTCTCTCATAGTTTCAATTTAATTTTTGTTTGAGTTTGTATGTGCAAGTTAGATTTGAGCTTGTATAGAGAAGTGCAATAAGTTATCTAACAGTACATCTACATGAGAAAGCTCAAAAAGATGCAAGTTTTGACATGGCATTCAAACAAGAAAAAGAAAGTGATGATAGGACATGAAAAAGATGCACATTTAAACAAGAAGAAGAAACTAATTGCTAAAGAAACACCAGATGTACATGGAAAACCTTAAAGAAGGGATAAAAAACCATGGTTCAAGCAAGAAGGTAACATTCTTGCCCGGCTCTGCTTGTATTATGTGTGAAAAGATCAGTTTATAATTAGGTTGTCTTTCTTTCCTACCAACTCTCCACTTTCATCTCAAAATATCTTCTTGGGTTCTTACCCTAATAGCACAGCTACATGTTTCTTTTATACTATAATGAATATGGTTGAGTACAAGGACAGGTGTCAAGTCATCATTTTCTATTTTGGACCTTTTCATAGCTGTGATATTATCTGCTGACTATGGGATAAAAACTGGGCCAATGTGGCATTGGGGCCCATAGGTAGATAGCTTTACCACTGCTTGGGAGACAAGTCTTGGATATTGAGAGGGATATCAGGAGTACTGTGATTGATACACATGTCTCTGAGGTGACTTATTGTGCATTCAACCAATAAGGGGTGTCCTCATAGCCTCTGACCTTAGAAAATCACTATCTCTGTTTTTGTGAGTACTTGAGTACTATGTCAAGTCACTACAACAAAATATATTTTTAGCAATGAAACTTAGTGAGGAAATATTTTTTTTAGCTAAAATTACAGATTTAGAGATGAAATATGGATTTCGTCGCTAACAATGAAAAAAATTATAACATTTAGCGATGAAAAGTAATTTTTGTCCCTATTGTTGATTTGAAACAAGGGCACCAATGGGGAAAAACTAGGCGCAAAACTTAATTAATCTATAGTGACGAAATATTTCGTCGCTAAAAGTTGAGATTTTTAGTGATGAAATATTTCATTGCTATAGATGTTGCTTTGAACAGTGTTAGTGACAAAACTCATTTCATCACCAAAGGTAACCAATAGTGATAAAACTAAATTGTCGCCAAAAGTCCAATGCATATAAACCGGCATTTTTAACGACAAAATCATAATTCGTAACAAAAAAGTTAGAAACAGCGACGAAATAAATTTTGTCACTAAAGAGTACAGCTTAAATGGGTTAAATTTTAGTAAAAAAACTTTAATTTCCTACATAAAATTTCATTTCTCCCACCCACTCACTTAAAAAAATTTCAGCCCTCCCTCTCTCACTATCACTCATGATAGGCCAAGAATGTATTGACCCATTGTGATGAATTAATAAATTAATTAGCCAAGTTAATTAATTAATTCAATTAGCATGCAATACGCATGGTAGCACAAACAAATCACCAATTAACTAAATGCAACGGAAATTAAATTGACACAGGGATTTGTTTACGAATGGAGAAAACCTACATGGCAAAAACCCCACTGGGTGATTTTAAGGTCACCACTTCTGAGAATTCACTATTATCACAACAAGCAGTTACAAGTAAAGGAATCCTAATACCTTATACCAATTTACAGTTGAACCTTTACCCCAATACCCAATTGGACTTGTTCTATAGTGAAAATCTCTCCTTTTAATGCACAACTATCAGTATGTGACTAACCAATAGATGCGCGGATTCTAGTACGCGACTTAATCACCAAATAGAGAAAGATGTTGGCTACAAAGTTCTCAGTTCATCACAAGATGAAGATCACAAAGCTCCTTGGTTACAAAACCCTATGGTGTACAAACACAGCAACTTCTTCAAGAGAAAGATGAACTAGGGCAAATTCTGTCTCTAGTCACAATTTGCATGAACAAAACTTTGCTTCACACTTGCGCAACATTTAACAGCCCTTAAAATAATCCTTATATATGTTTAGGGTTGTGAGAAAAGAATGCCCAAACATATACACACAGATTGGATGAAAATCAAATCTGAAAAACTGAATTTAATAAACCTTGAGAGATATGGTACCTATTGAGCTAGCTGTCGAGCATCGAGCTTCAGTAGCTTTTTAAACCTCGATAAATACTAGTTGTCAAGCTTTAAAATCCAGTACTTGTTCACTTATTTCTTAGACAGATTTGCATGGCTTTAACATTAGAACTTGAAACCTTGTTCCTTGAAGCATTAAACACATCATAGATCTACCCAATTACAAGTAAAATGTGTTTTGTTAAGGTCTTAGCCAATTTTAAATTGACATATATTCCTAACATCAAATCACATATGTCCTAACAACCTTCCCCTTTGGCAATCTATGAAAAAACCATAACAAACAAATGAACATATAAGAGAAGTTATAAATCACTCAACTCATACTCACTTGTTTAATATAATAAAATCTATCCTAACACAAACTCTTGCAAAACTTTGCAAAAAGAGAGTTCATGACAAAAAGACTTTAACAACTTGTATTTCTGAAACACTTTAAACAAAACTCATTAAGGCATCTTAGTGTGAACCAGAAATAAAAGATTTCATACAAGATATAAGAATCATGTGCATAAAGAGAGAAAAGAAACAACACATGTAAAGATAGGTGAAAGAAAGTAATAAGAACCTCAATATATATATATATATATATATCAACATAAGTACAAGGTTTGCTATCACTAAGTGGTCATAAGACCAATGTACAAAAAAAATGTATCTAAAATGAAAAGAAAAGAAAAGATACAAAAAGTCCTCACTACATCCCTCAGAAACACTCCCCCTATCACAAAAATCTCCTATGCTAACCCTCCCCCTATGTATGACTACTCTCGTATCAAAACTACTCCCTCTTTTGGTCACGAGTAACAAAGAATAAGTACATCAAGTAGACATCTCATCATCATTGGGCGAGCTAGCACCATCGTCCTCATCAACAGCATCACTGCCAGAGCCATTATCACTCTCATCCTCAAAAACTAGTGGAGATGGAAAAGAAGCAACAATGAAACCACCCATGACAACCTGTCGTCATGCGATACGATTAACACGGGTGTTCACCTGACACAACTCATCACTGAGTATGTCAAGGCAAGCATCCATGCGCACAAGCTATGCTATGATGGCCTTAAATGTCAATACACCTACAGAAGACGAAGGAGCGGAGGTGGATGGAGTAGTAGAAGCTGGAGGAGTCGCTATCTCTGTCCAAGGCTGCCTCAGTTTGAGTTGTGCCTTGCTCTGTCGAACAGTAGCTGCATCTATGGCACACATAACTGTGATGTGAGGAGACTCGAAAAAGGAGACAGAAAAATGGCGAAGAATCCGCGTGATAGCTGAAGGAAAAATGAGCTTATCACGGGTCGCCATATCCCTATAGACATCTATAAGAGATAGAATGAAGTAAGAAGGGAAGTCGATAAAGATATCCTCTAAGAGGGATAACAAAAATCGAGCACGAAGCTCTATAATGGAGTTATAGTGAGACAAAGGATGAAGAATAAATGTCATTAACATGTTCAGGAATCTCGGACCTTTTGCAAAGCCCGAGCAAGGGGTGTTTTGATGGTCACCCCAAGATGAAAGTGTTTCACAAAAGAGAGACGAGAGTTTGTTTTTGGACAAAGTCTGCAGACGAGCACAACTAAGGTAGTCAAGATGCGCTACCCTAGGAACGTGTAGTACCTTAGATATAATATTCGGAGTAACTATTATGTGCGTACCTCGAACACGAGAGAAAAAATGAGGTATAGAAGTATTGATTCCGTGCATATTGGAGTAAAACCCCTGTATGATCACAGAGGGACAAGTGACCAAGATGTCACATAATGACCCCCAACCCCTACTATAAATGACAGTGGGTAGGTCAATATCGGAAAAATCTGATAAGATGACTTGGCATTCCGAATGAATGCCTCGTCCAGAAAAGTACTCCAAAAAGTCCTTTCGGGCTTTATCATCATGGAACCATACATGAGAAGGTGTAAGGTCAGAAGAAGAATTGGGTGCCCCAAAACGAAGAAGGTTCTAAGACGGAGTGGATTTATGTTTGGGTGTCATAGAGCAGACTAACGCAAGAAAGAAAGAGAGAGGGAGAGAGAGAGACAATCAGAAAAGCACCAACAAGACAATATATAAGAATATAAAAACTTGAAGGTACGTATGCATGAAAAATGCATGAACATGTGACATGCAAACATAAATACATCATGGGCTTAGCCCAATCCAAACCTAACAGCACACAATCATTGCAACAAAGTAAATACACATCTAAAATGCATGAAACATTGTTATAATGCAAATGAGATGCAGTGCATGATGATTTAAAACAATTTCACACAAACCAACCCAAAAATTTTGTGAAAAACCCAACAATTTTGAAAAACCCTAAATTTTCAACAAAAACCCCAAAAGTTAGGTCAAAAACATGAAATGCATGATGAAAGAATGAAAAAGAGACATACCAGAAGCATAAAATGCACACAAAGGCCGAAGAACACTTAGGTTGAAGGTTTGGAGTGTGAGAGAGAGGTTTTGAGGATTAAAACGCATGAAAAAGCTGTTGAAGAGCTGTCTAGAATCTGTCGAGAGGTGTCCACAGTTAAAGGATCTCGATGGATCAAGGTAGCTATCGAGAAGCTATCGAGCACCCAGAAAGTTTCTCGATGGATCGAAGTAGCTATCAAGAAGCAGTCAAGAGTGCGATAAAAAGCAGCTGAAGGGGCTCAATAGATAGCCTAGTTGTCGAGAGGTGTCCAGCAACTATCGAGATTGCTTAAAAACAGTTTTTCAAGAAGAGAAAAACACAGACATGAATGCAATCAAGCTTTCTATACAACCAAAGATTCAAACAACATTTTAAGTTCTCAAAATCATCTCTCAATAAGAAAAATTTCAAGCACACAGACCCAAAAAACACACACACACACTAAACAAGTCTAACCAATTTTATATTTCAAAAAAAAGTTAAGACAGTTTAGTGAGCAGACATTAACACAAGTATTCCTTGTGATGGCCAAATCAAATTATACCTACGCATGTATCAAAGGTAGCAACGAATATTACGTGTTATGTGTGAAAAACATCACAAGATTGCATTAGTGTCTATATCTTATGACAATTTGAGATATAAGAAAATCACTTTAACTTACACACAATCATAACTGTTTGATGGAGATTATCACCTTCGAAGCACATCCTATAACTCCCACATCTCCTAGAATACACGCTTACAATCATATATAAAGCATTTTGGTTCTTTTTGCTTTTTATTTTTCTTTGCATCATTTTCTTTTAAGTAAACCATGCATGGGCATATAAGAGATAGAAAAGAAATACTCAATGATATTAAGCATTTGACATTCCTCTTTTGCTATGCTAAAGTATACAAATGTCATTTCATGATTGGGGGGCAACAATTGTGAGATGATTATTTATGCCTTTCTCTTATGATTTTCTAGTCATTCTCGTCAAAAAGAGTGATATAAGTGTTAAGTACAAGAGATTACTTAATTTTACTCATTACAAACACGAGCCACAAAGCTCACTTGCTTAGTTATGCATAGAAATGCTCATCTAAGTTACAAATGATATAAAGTTTAGAAAACTTTGTTTCAATGGCTATCAAAGGTACACAAGTACCAATGTACACGAGCACACACTGTTTTTGTATTTTTCTGATTTTTCAATTTTATTTTTTATTTTTTATGAAAAACAAAATAAATCAAAACTGAAAATGAACAAACCCAAACATGTTAAGCAAAGCAATGCATAAAACTAGACTAACTCAAAACAAGAAAGCAAAACACACAAATAATGCAAAAACAAAAACAAGAAGAGGAGAGAGAGAAAAAAATGACTAAATCACTTAGAACCTTTTTCCTTCCACACCTTGGAAGAACCTTTCCATTTAGAAAACCCTTGTTTCGGCAGTAAGGGGGAAGAATTCAAACCATTCAAATTCGAAAGGAACATGAGGGCTTTGAGAAGATCTCCAAGAAAAGCAAAGGAGGATGTAAGTTGATTCTAGTTTCTTGACAAGATCATGCTATTGCTCTGTTGAGTGGCTAACCACTTATAGCAATTTGGTTGAGTATGTCCAACTACTCCATAATGATGACAAAAATGCTGCTTTTTTTGTTTGGGTTTTTGAGTATTTCCCTTCTTAGCCCTAGGGTTCTTAATCTCTTCCTTATCAAGCTTAGGGGGTGCTCCTAAGATAGATTTAGCCTTGTCTATGTTCTCACTAGCTAATTCATTTTTAACATCATTGTTCTCAGTTTCAACATTATTAGCAGAAGGAACAAAAATAGTAGTACTAGAAGTAGCAATACTAGGAGAAGAGAAATCATACCCTAAACCAATTCGATCAGAAGCAAATTTTTGAAGATTAAGCATCTCATCAAGCTTTGCACTAGAAGTCCTCTCCAATTGAACTCTGACTTAGAATAGTTTTGCCTCAAGCTTCTTGGTCTTCTCAGCCAAGAAATTATTCTCAAATCTCAGTGCTCCAATGGTTTGATTGGCTTCATCAAACTCTATGGAAATTTCTTCTCGTTCAAACTCCACTTTACTAAGCTTCTTGGTGGCCAATCTATACAACTTCTCATGCGTTTTTGAGACCTTGTATAATTTTGCATAGGTTGTGTGGATGTCATATTACTTATCCATCTTTTCAAACTTAGTCTCCACCAATTCATATTCTTCATCCACATCTTCAACAATCCCTTTAATAGGATTTACAATGGCAGTGAAGGCATTTAGGATTCCATCTTCCTCACTATCAGAATCATCTTTTGGCCTAGTGTCGCTCAAGGTAGCAGCAAGTGCCTTGCTTTTCCCAATGGTCTTGAGATATGTAGGGCACTCTTGTTTCATGTGTCCGAAGCCTTGACATCCAAAGCATTTTGGTCCTGAGGGAATAGTGACTGACTGCCATCCTTCGCATCCTTCTTTCCTTTGTCCTGGTTCTTGAACTGAGACAAGCTGGACTGCTTGCGGTCTTTGTCAAATCCTTTAGCGTTGGCATTCTTTATAAACTTTTTGAATTGCTAGGTGATATACTATTTCATCTTAGAATCTTCATCGTCTGAAGACTCATCAATGTCACTGCTCTTGGCCTTCAATGCCATGCTCTTGCTCTTGCTTGATTTCCCTATTCTTATCAACCCCAACTCATAGGTTTGCAAATTACCAACAGCTCTGTCAAAGGAATTTTGTCAATATCCTTCAATTCCTTAATTGCGGTGATTTTGGCATGAAATCTATCGGGTAGAGATATAAGGACCTCTCTAATAGTCTTGGGTTCATGAATGGTTTTCCCAAGATTAAAAGCTGAGTTCACTATGTCCTTGAGCTTGGCATAAAACTCATCGAATGACTCATTCTCCTCCATTTTAATCTCTTCAAAGCTCATAGTAAGCCTTTAAAGCTTTGAATCCTTGATAGCCTTGGTTCTTTCATAGGTTGTTTGGAGAATGGTCCATGTTTCCTTAGTAGTTTCAGTAGAGGATATCTTCTTGAACTCTTCATTCGTGACTATACTGAATAAAGCATTCAATGCCCTGCTATTGAAGCTTGTCACTTGATCTTAGCATCGTCCCAGTCAGTCGGCGCTTCCGTAGGCTTGGTCCAGCCTATCTCCACAACTTGCCACACCTTTTCATCTAATGACTGTAAGAAAATTTTCATGCGTACTTTCCAATATGCATAGTTAATGCCATAAAATAAAGGAGGTATAATAAAAGACTGTCCTATATCCATGACAAACAGGAGTCAATGGATCACACAACAAAGATTAACACCTAATCAAAGTGTGCCTACTCTGATGCCACTTAATAGGCCAATAATGTATTGACCTTTTATGATGAATTAACAAATTAATTAGCCAAGTTAATTAATTAATTCAATTAGCATACAATACGCGTGGTAGCACAAACAAATCACCAATTACCTAAATGCAGTGAAAATTAAATTGACACGGTGATTTGTTTACGAATTGGGAAAATCTACACGGCAAAAACCTCATCGGGTGATTTTAAGATCGCCACTCCCTAGAATTCACTATTATCACAACAAGGGATTACAAGTAAAGGAATTTCAGTACCTTATACCAACCTATAATTGAACCTTTACCCCAATACCTAATTGAACTTGTTCTATAGTGACAATCTCTCCTTTTAATGCACAACTCACAGTACGTGACTAACCAATAGATGCGTGGATCCTAGTACGCGACTTAATCACTAACTTGAGAAAGATGTTGACTACAAAGTTCTTCAGTTCATCACACGATGAAGATCACAAAACTCTTTGGTCACAAAACTCTATGGTGTACAAACACAACAGCTTCTTCAAGAGAAAGATAAACTAGGGCAAAGTCTGTCTCTGATCACAATTTGCATGAACAAAACTTTGCTTCACAATTTCACAACCTTTGATGGCTCTTAAAATAATCTTTATATATGTTTAGGGTTGTGAGAAAAGAAAGCCCAAACATATACATACGGATTGGATGAAAATCAGTTTTGAAAAACTGAATTTCATAAACCTAGACAAGTAGGGTATCTATCAAGCTAGCTGTCGAGCATCGGGCTTCAACAACTTTTTAAACCTTGATAGATACTAGCTGTTGAGCTTTAAAATCCAACGCTTCTTCACTTGTTTCTTGGACAGATTTGCATGGCTTTAACACTAGAACTTGAAACTTTGTTCCTTGAAGCATTAAACACATCCTAGATCTAAATTGACATATGTTCCTAACATCAAATAACATATGTCCTAACAACTCACTCCCTAACATAAACACAAACTCATATACAAACACAAACACACACGTACACATCCCTCTATCTCTCTCTCTCGACCAAATCTCTCCTCCCTCTTGGTCTCTTGGTTATCTTCTACTAGATTTTCAGTCATCAAACTCTTATCCATGGTTTGACTTCTCCTAACATGAATCTAAGGTAAAATCTCCATGACCCACCTTCTAATATCTTTGGATTTTTATCCTATATCGTTAGGATTGTTCTTTATGTTTTGGGTTTTGTTTTAGAATTAGTTTGTTGTGTTTGTTGGTACATTTAAAATCTTATTGGAGGTTTTTAATTTAATGGAGTGAAATGGATTTTGTTGTTTGATAACTATGTGAGTTGAGTTTCTTAAGAAATCATTTGGGTTTTTGATTTATATGTGAGATTGGGTTAATTTTAGAAAAAAGATTTCCTTGCATTTTGAAATGTCTTTGGCATATGTGGTTGTGATTGTGGTATTAACTATAAATTTGTGCAAGTAATATGAGCATGTGTCTTTTGCTTCCAAGTGTTTGACAAATTCTCTATATTAGTTATGAGATTGAATTTCTTGACTTGTGTTGTGATAATTGTTATATGAGGTTATGGGTTGCAATTCTTGTTGTTTATATGTAGTAACACATATAACTTTAAGGTTTAATCAAGTCTCAAAACTTTTGGCATAGGGTTAAAATTATAGTACTTTTCTTTTGTGACTTTATACAGATTTGAGTCAGATGCACTACATGATTTTTAATAAATTATAAAAAAAAATTATTTTGAACTAAATTTTTTATGGTACATATTAGACATATAAGGGCTTCTCCCTATTTAATTTCAAACTTTTTGGATAAAACTAAGTGGACCAAACGAATTTTTAAAAAGAGTTGACCTGTTGCAAATTTAATCAGAAAAGTATGATTAGAATGTTGAAACTATAAGGAATTTACTACAAGCTTTTGTTGTTTGGTCTATCTTGTAAGTTCATATGTGCTTTCTTTGACAAGTGTTTTACTTTGGCTAATTTTTATCATGGTTTGGTAATGACATGCTTTGTATTAAGTTGGTAAATGCACATTGTTTGTGGTAGGGAAATAAAATGTTTTGGTTGTGTTAAAGCCTATAAGTTTCTTGTATGTTTACTTGGTTCCCATTTGGGTTGGGGTATTCGTCTTAGGATGGTAAAGTTAGGCTTTAGGGCCTTAGTTTAAGTTCTTGAATTGTGTTAGATCTGGTAATTGGGAATATTTTTTATTTGTCTTTGTAGTCTATGGCTCTATGCATTAATGCCGAAATTGGGTTTTTGTTGTTTACTTTGATTGAATTATAGAGTAAAAGATTTATGTCTAGCAAATATGTGGTAATTGAATTATACAATGTGAGGCTGATAGCCAAATTGGGTTTGAAGTTTGTGTCTTGGATGAACATATATATATATATATATACACAAATATTCAATAGAGATATTTCTTATAACATAGTTAATGTTTTTACTTTAAAATTTTAATGTAGTATTATTTTTCCATTTGTGCAGATTTCTTATTGGTGGCTTTTAGGGCATTTTCTTTTGGCACTACTTGAAGATGTTTGAGAACTTCTTCTTTTAGCCCTTTTTATTTTATGTTATAAAACATCTTGTATTATTGTATGTGTTAGAAACAATTTGTATGGATGGATTGAATAGAATACTTTTTTTTATTTTTACATTTTGAATGTATGGATCATTTTCTTATAAATGTGTAGTTGACATAAATGTGTTATTCAAGTGTGAGGAGTTAATAATGTAATGACAGGTTACATACAGGAAAAGAAAATGAAAACAGATAAGTAGCTTTAGTGACGAATTTTTCCATCACATTTAGCTACATTTAGTGGTGAAAATTTTCATCACTAAATGTAACTGAATTTATAAAAAACACTTTCAACGATGAAAATTTTTGTCGTTAAATATAGTTGAATTTTTTAGACAATAGTTTTAGCAACGAAAATATTCGTCGCTATAAGTGCCTGAATATTCTTAAAAATAGTTTGAGCGATGAAAATATTTCGTCGCTAAAATTATCTAATAAAATAAGGTACATGTAGTGACAAAATAGTTTCATCACTGAATAGTTTTTTTAACAAGGAAAACATTTAGCGATGAAATAATTTCATTGCTAATAGTGTTTTTATTTTAAAACAACTCAGATCTTTAGCAACGAAATTTGTTGAAAGTTTTTGTTGCTAATACTTTTAGCAATGGAGCTATAGCGACGAAACTAATTTCATCACTAAAAAGAAGAATTCGTCAATAAAGGTACTAGGTGACAAAATATTGGACTTTTAGTGACGAAAATTTTCATCGCTAAAAATACATTTTGTTGTAGTGGGTGTAAATCTTACTTCCTTCCCAAGGCAGTCACACCTTTAGCACAGACCAAGACAAAATCTCTTAGCAAATGCTTCCTCTCCCCTTGCTCACAGCCACTCCACGTGTAAGTTCGAGATTCAACCACTTATGCATTACCCCATGCCTTAGTGGTGTATAGAGTTAATACTTGATTATTTTGGAAGTAAGAATTTGAGTTTATATCAAAACAAAATCTTGACTATGCTAATTACAGATCAGCATTCGATCCATTTCGGTGTATTTTGGTCTATTTTAGTCTACTTCATTTATCCGGTCTGGTTTGGTCTACTTCATTCCACTTTGGTCCATTTCATTCCAATTCAATCTACTCCGGTCAATTCAGTCCAATTTGGTCTATTCGGTTCATTTTGGTCCATTTGTTTCACTTAGGTCTATTTTGGTCCATTCAATCTACTTCGGTCAATTAGGTCCTGTTCGGTCTACTTTGGTCCATTCCATCCAATTTGGTCCATTTGGTCTATTCAATCCACTTTAGTCTATTCAGTCTAATTTGGTCCACTCAGTTCACTTATGTCTATTTGATCCACTTCGGTCTATTTCAAACCACTTCGGTCTAATTCAGTGTACGTACTTAAGAATGGAAAATACAAGTTTGGGTTGAGAATATTATCAATTATTTGAGTAATATCAATTGTAATTATATAGTAAGTTTTTGTTTATCATAATAATCTCCTTATAAGAATGAAAATTTGAATAATAACTTTGAAACTTAAAAATTTTAATTGTACCAAAAGAAACTAGGAAAATATAATGAATAATAACAATAGGTAGAAGAATATAGACCATTTCAAAAAAAGAATAATATCAATAAAAATTATAAAATTTTTTGAAATTATATATTTGTAAAAATAGAGTGATGGAAATTACTTTTTGGAATTGTTTCATTTTTAGGAATAACAAATTATATACAATAAAATTTAGAGAATAAATTATACATATTCAATATAAGTTTGTTATGTGTTTGATTATCATAATAATCTCTTTTAAGAGAATGAAGAATTTAAATTATTTATTTAAATAAAAATCTCACACACACACACACACACATTTTTCTTAAATGTATAATTAACCTCATGCAATTCATTTAAAAGTAATGGCTTTAAAACAATTGAGTAACTACCCTACAAATTATATTTGTATATTCATAGCCTTCATATTTAGAAAGACTATCACTTAAATTTAATTGAACTGAAGTGGATTGAAATGTTAAGTTAATGTTGCTCAAAAAAAGTATAGCAACAATAAATGTTATGCTTAAGATTTTAGATATTACAAATTTGAGATTTATATATATTTTAATAAATTTAGATTAAGAATAGGTGCTCTCAACCTAAACATATCTTTTCTCTATATGTAAGTGCACAAAAATGGACACAAATGGAACGAATTTGACCAAATGGAACGAAGTGGATAGACTGGACAAAATAGGACTGAATGGGAACAAGGTGGACCAAATTGGACCGAATAAGAACGACGTGGACCGAATAGAACATAGTGGACCAATGTGTACCGAAGGAGACCAAATAAGAATGAATGGATAGATTAGGACCAACGTGGATGTAATGGACCTAATAGGAATAACTAGGACCGAATAGGATCAAATTGGACCGAATAGAATCGAAGTGGACAGAATGGACCGAATATGACCAATGCGGACCGAATAGAACCAAAGTGGATAAAATGAACCGAATAGGACCAAAGTAGAACGAATGGCCTAAGTAGGACTAAAGAGGACCAAAGTGGACAAAATGAACTGAACAGGACCAATGTGGTCCAAATATGATTGAAGTGGACAAAAAAGGACCAGCGCGGGTCGAATAGGACCAGAGTGAACCAAAATGGACCAAAGAGGACAAAATGAGCCAAATAGGATTGAAGTGGACCAAATTGGACTTTTGAATATTTATCATTTTTAGGGCTCATATTAGCCCAAATATAATAAAATTTCATACTTTTCAAAACTAAATTTTAATAAGGGGAAAAAAAGAATTTTTGAGCTAAACTTGAAAAGGAAACATACAAAAAAAAAAAATATATCAATTTAAGGCCGGACAAAATTGGGAAATGCCCCGTTTGGGTAAAAATAGCAGCATAATGCCCTTTTCTCCAAACTATATAGGGAAATGCCCATTTTTTGTAACTCGATTTTCTCAAAATCGAGTTAAGCCTTATAGCGGCGTTTTTTAGGAGCCTATAGTGACGTTTTTAGGACCTATAGTGGCGTTTTTTAACTCGATTTATAAGAAATCGAGTTATAGGTAAAAAAAAAATTAAAAAAAAAATTGCCTATAACTCGATTTTATGGAAATCAAGTTACAAAACGTCACTATAGATCCTGAAAATGTCACTATAGGTCCTTAAAAACGCCGCTATAGGGCTCCAGAATTTTTTTTTTTTTATAACTCGATTTTGAGAAAATCGAGTTACAAAAGAGGGGCATTTTCCTATATAGTTTGGAGAAAAGGGCATTATGCTGCTATTTTTATCCAAATGGGGCATTTCCCAATTTTGTCCTTTAAAGCCAAATTAGTCCAAAATGGACCGGAATTGACCAAGTGGACCAAAGTAGACCTAATTGGACCAAATAGAAATTGTTTCATTTTTAGGAAGAAAAAATTATCTTCAACAAACTTTGGAGAAAATATTATACATTATACTATAATTAAACAATAATTATTTACTCCCACAAATCGTGTGGTTCTGTGACTAATAATAGTTTAATAGGAATGAGATTGTATTTATGAAGTGTTAAGAATTTTCCATATCAAATGGTGAAAATGAATAATTATTTGGTACTTTTAGAGTAAGACGTGGTGCTTCTTTTTCTTTGGACAAAGTTTGGCTCCAAACATATTTGGAGCTTTGGGCTCTAACCATTGATAGGAAGATGACATTTATACTTGTCATGTGCATTGCACATTACTCAATTAACACAACTAATCAAGTAAGTCATGTGCATTACACATAACATTGTGTGTGTCATCTTTCTATTGATGGATGGAACCGAAGGCTCCAAACATATTTAGAGTTAAACCTTTTCCTTTTCTCTTTATCAAAGCAGAGCCTTCTATTTTTTTTGTCTTTCATGTATGAGCCTTCTATTTTTTTTGTCTTTCAGGTATGTTACTTGTTCGCAATAAAATTCTTTGTTGATTAAAAAAAAAAACCATGTGTTACCTAAACTTTCCATCTATATTATTAAGATAATATTTCATGTTTGTTAATTTTAGTAGAAAATTGTTTTTTGAGTCCTCTTTTTAGGTTCTTAGTTATGTGACCGTTATTCTATTAGACAAATCATGTCAGCTCAATATATTTTTAAAGGGCAAAAAAAGAGAAGATTTTGGGCCATTTAAAACCCAAATTTCATCCAATCACATATATTGCGCTTTTATTGGAAATTTCTTGGATCCGTATCCTCTCTATTCCAAAGCGAAATGAAGAGGGTTCGTTCATAGCTAAGATGTATTTAAAATGGATCCTAGTTCATTTTCATTTTCGTTTGTTAGAATTTACCATACTTGCGGGTAAATGTTATGGGCGAGACTTAGGTTCAATATTTAGATGTTATTCCTTAGGTTTTCCTCTTAAAAAAAAACATTAAATATAATTGTTTTCACCTTATTACTTAATTAATTCTAGCATTCTCTCTCTCTCTCTCTCTCTCTCTCTCTCTCCTTATTTATTACTTTCCAAGGGATAATATTTTGTTCAACACAACCTAAACAAAAAATCTAATTTTCTGGCTAGACTGCATTAAAGCAGCAGATAATTTTTTTTTTTTAATTTTATCAGATATATATATATATATGTATTTTTTAAAAAAATTTACGGTGAAGATAGAAGTATATATTTGTGTAAACAAAAAACAAAGAAAAAACTGAGTTTGAACACAGGTAACATGTAATCTCAGCCGTGGATGTAGACCCCGCGTAACAGTGAATGAATCTAACCCAAAATTGGCTTCTTATTGACACTCCACATTCTCTATAAATTACCACCTAAAACCCTAACTCTGGACTTGTACCGCTTGGCAAGGCAAACCCCTTTGGTCCACATTTTCACTCTGCCATGCACAACCCATCTCTCTCTCTCTCTCTCTCTCTCTCTCTCTCTCTCTCTCTCTCTCTCTCTCTCTCTCTCGGTAGGCCTAGTTCTTATATTTCTTGTAAAGATTTGGTTTGTTCTATTTGTAATCTTATAATAGCATTAAGGTTTCAGATCTGGTGGCACTTTTAATTGCGTTTTTAGTGTGTGTAAATATGAGATTATGATAAGTTGGGTATTGGGCGTTTGAGGAAACCCATGAATCAACCATTTCTGATTTGTTTTTTTTTTTTTTTTGGTGTTTGTGTTTGTGTAAAGGGTATTTCTGTTGGACTGTGAAATGGACTCAGGTTTTAATTCATTTATGTTATTCAAATCAGTTTGCACTTGTGGGTACTTTTAAGGTTGCTCTAGCAAAGTTTTGAACGATTGTCGATTGTCACTTGAGTTTATTCACAAATAAACTCAGTTTTTTCTTTATTTTTTTGTTTACACAATTATATACTTCTATCTTCACCGTAAATATATATATATATATATATATAAAAGTTATCTGAATAAAAAAAAAAGTTATCTGCTGCTTTAACGCAATCTAACCAGAAAATTAGATTTTTTTGTTTAGGTTGCTGTACGACACCTTACACCAGAGCCCATTTGGGCCTGGGAACCCGGTATGGGTGAATGGCCCATGGGCCGCGCCCCTTTTTGCTGAAAATCACGTCCTGCAGCCGCACAGGTCGCAAGCCCATAACGTATCACTTCGGATTTTCTCGACAAGTCGTCTGTCTCGTTCCCCGAGCATATGTGGACCACCGACGTTTGCCCGACCATTGAGTGTTCGGCAGTTCAGACAGCACCTCCACCGAGGACACATGCCGATGGGGAAAAACAAGTTCCCAGGTCACTCGCACCACCTCCCACTACCACCTAACCACCCACTTATTAACAATAGTATTGAACCGCTTGGGGCACTAAATCCGAAATTAATCATAGCCACCCCACTCAGTAGGAGCTATAAATAGAATGGACAAAGGAACGAGAAGGGGTTGTTGAAGTTGGGGAAATGAGAGTGAAGTAGAGAAAGAGAGAAAAGTGACCTCATTGGGTTTACGTATTGAGAACTACCCCATGTAGGAAACCCAAGCCCACCACACAAATAAGTTGTCAGCCCAAGTGAGCCTTAGCCTAGTCTAGTGGTCTCGCTTTCGGTGCGCACAATTGGCGCCGTCTGTGGGAATCTCCTACAAAGCCGTAGTTCTAATAAGACTCGCGTGAGGAAATGGCCGGGAGACATTCCGTAAGTGGGGCGGAAAGTGGTTCGACGGGATCTTCTCAGGGATCTTCCTGGCTAGAACGAAGGCAGAAGCGGCTAGAAGATAGAAACCGCACACGGGAGGAAAAATGGTCCGGTCTCAGTGAGGGATCTTTCCAAACGCAGCGAACAACGTCAGTAGCATCCGGGCACAGACTGCGCGATGACAGAGACGAAGAGCTTGAACGGTTGCGCAGGTTGGTGAGGGATTTGGAGTTGGAAGCAGAGAACATGCACCACAGAAGGGCCCGAGATGACCAAAGAGGAAGGCCCGATGCCGGGGAAAATAATCAGGGGGCTGGGTCCAATCAGTCTAGATCCAACCACCGCCACGAGCGGTCCCATTCACGGGAATCTCGTCGGCAAAGAGAGCATTCACATTCGCGGGAATACCATAGCCATCAAGATCATTCGCGGTCGAGGGGGTATGTGGACCAAGGCTCGGGTTCCCCCGAAGAGCGACGTCCTCGTAATGCTGCCATGGATATGATGAGTCGTGCACTACGGAAAGCTGCGAGGTCACCGTTTTCGGCTGGCATCGAGCAGGCACCAATGCCGGACAGGTTTGTGCGACCCCCATTCAACTCATACGACGGTAAGACTGACCCCGTAGAACACATTAGCCACTATATACAGATGATGTTCTTGCATACCCACAATGACGCGCTGATGTGTAAAGGTTTTCCCTCGAGCCTCGGCCCTACCGCTCTAAGGTGGTTCAACGGTTTGCGAAAGGGGTCCATTCACAACTTCGCCGAGTTGATACAAGAGTTCGGGGTACGGTTTGTGACCTGCAGCCGAGTCCCACAACTGGTGGATGCATTATTGTCCATGAAGATGAGGGTAGGAGAGACCCTCTGTAGCTACGCCGCCCGGTATTGGGAACTTTATAATGAGATTGGTGGAGGGAACAAAAAGATCATCGCAAGCACTTTCAGGATGGGCCTGCCCGAGGACTCCGATCTTCAGGAATCATTGACCAAGAAACCTCCCGAAGATATGAGACAACTGATGAGGCGCATCGAAGAATACAAGCGACTGGAGGACGACCAGCTTCAAAGCAAGGGAAAAGCGCCCGTGCTAAATCGCCCTCGCCAGAATGTCTATACGCCCAGAATCCGAGGGAACTTGAGGATACAGGAACCGGAAGCACAAGTGGGGAAGGTAAATCTAGCCTTTAGAGAGCCAGTGCATAGGATCGTTGACAAGATTAAACACGAACCATACTTCAGGTGGCCGAACAAGATGGGAAGAGACCCGTCTAGAAGGAATCAGAGTTTATATTGCACTTACCATAAGGATAAAGGCCACACCACCGAGCAATGCCGAGTGTTGAGGGACCATCTCAGACAGCTAGTCAAGGCTGGACACTTAAAAGAGTTCGTAATGGACAGAGGAGACCGAGGGGCAGGGCAGGGCGCCCCACAAAGAGGTAATCTCCTTCCACCTCCTCTTGGGATAATCGAGGTCATCCACATTGCCCCTAGGGGCCTCACTATAACTGGAGGAAATGGGATGTTGACCGTGGCCTCCATAGGAGGAAGCCCAGTCACGCCCCCCGCGAAGAGGATAAAACCGACTCAAGAGTTGATCGCTTTCGACGATAGTGATTTGGAAGGGACGATGCAGCCGCACGACGACGCATTGGTGGTCACGGCCTGCGTAGGAGGGTTCATTATGAAGAGGATAATGATAGACCAGGGAAGTGGTGCAGAGGTTATGTACCTGGACCTATTCAGGGGGCTCGGACTAAAGAATGAAAATCTCTCGAAGTATAGCACGCCGTTGGTCGGGTTCGACGGAAAAGTGGTGGTTCCCGAGGGGCAGATATCCCTGCTCGTCAATATGGAAGGCAAGGAGGTGGTGGTGAAGTTTATAGTGGTTGCTTCGTTCTCTCCATACACTGCGATACTAGGAAGGCTGTGGATTCACGCGATGGCGGCCGTCCCGTCCACTTTACATATGAAAGTGAAGTTTCCTACTGATCATGGTATCACTGTGGTACGAGGAAGCCAATGGGCAGCCAAGCAATGTTTAGTCGCCGTAGTTAATTGCAAGAAAGAGCAGACCAACCAAAAGGAGAAGGCTGAGAGTAACGGCCCTTTGTCGGGAAAGCCCTTATAGCAATTACAGAATTCACGGGAGAGGGGGGAGGCGTGTGTCGAAGAGATGCTCAAGGTGAAGGTATTGCCGGATGGAGACAAGTACTTCCACGTTGGGGAAAGCATGGATGATCGGGAAAAGGTAGAAATGCTGTTGGTCCTAATACAAAATGTGGACATGTTTGCATGGAGCCCGTACGAAGTACTGAGAGTAGACCCCGAGTTCATAGTCCATAGACTTGGGGTCGATCCCTTGTTCACTCCTAAGAAGCAGAGGCCGAGAAGGTCATCCTGGGAGCACGTACAAGCAGTAAACGAAGAAGTCCGAAGGCTGAAGGATGCCGGGGTAATAAGGGAAATCTTCTTCCCGGAGTGGTTGGCTAACACCGTGGTGGTGAAAAAGAAGAACGGCAAGTGGAGGGTTTGTGTGGACTTCACCGACCTGAACCGGGCATGTCCAAAAGATCCTTTCCCTGTGCCAAAAATTGATCAGCTAGTGGATGCCACGTATGGGCATCCGAGGATGAGCTTTCTGGACGCTTTTCAAGGGTATCACCAAATCGTCTTAGCTCCCGAGGATCAAGAGAAAATGACATTCATCTCCTCAGAGGCCAATTACCATTATACGAGGATGCCTTTTTTACTAAAGAATGCTGGGGCCACGTATCAACGAATGATGACAAGAATGTTTCGGGACATGATAGGGCGAACGGTTGAAGTATATGTGGACGACATGACGGTAAAGAGTAAGCAGGTAGCCCGTGATGTGGAGGATCTTCGGGAAGTATTCGGGGTTCTTCGGCAGCACAAGTTGCGTCTCAATGCCGAGAACTGCGCATTCGGTGTAGGGGCCGAAAAGTTCTTAGGGTATCTAATCGCTAGCTGAGGAATTGAAGTCAACCCCGACCAGATCGAAGCAGTAAGAAGATTGAAGCCACCGAGCAACCC
Organism: Quercus suber; assembly: GCF_002906115.3. NCBI lineage: Eukaryota > Viridiplantae > Streptophyta > Magnoliopsida > Fagales > Fagaceae > Quercus > Quercus suber. The sequence goes on from NW_027069614.1 coordinate 230,673, forward strand.
AAAGGAAGTGCAGGTGTTAACTGGGATGCTGGCCGCCTTGAACCGATTCATCTCTAAGTTTGCGGACCGCTGCAGACCATTTTACCAACTTTTAAAGAAATGGACCGGATTTCATTGGAGTGAAGAGTGCGACAAAACCTTTACGGACCTTAAGGACTATTTGGTGAGGGCACCCATCCTTACGGTACCAGAGCCCGGTGAGGATTTGTTCATATATCTGGCAGTATCCGAGCATGCCATAAGCGCCATGTTACTGAGGGATAAAGGAATACAGCAACCCGTGTACTACATCAGCAAGACTCTAATCGATGCGGAGACAAGGTATTTACCCCTGGAAAAGCTTGTATTGGCCTTAATACACGCCACCAGGAAATTGCCGCACTACTTTCAGGCACATACGGTATACGTCTTGACCGAGTATCCCTTACAGTCATTATTGAAAAGATCAGACTTCACAGGTCGAATAGCAAAATGGGGGACTAAGCTTGGTTCGTTCGACATACGGTACAGACCACGGAGCTCGGTGAAGGGCCAGGTCCTTGCGGACTTCATCGCCGAGTTTTCGCTAAAGGGGAATGGGGAGATAGTATGCCAGCTGGAAGTTTGCCCCTGGAAGGTGTTCGTTGATGGTGCATCAAACTGCACGGGGGCTGGCGCAGGGATCGTAGTGATCACCCCAGAAGGAATATGGCTGGAACACTCGTTTAGATTGTGTTTTAAGGTGTCCAACAACGAGGCAGAATACGAAGCCTTTTTGGCAGGGCTGAGGACAGTTTCGAGCTTGGGTGCACGGGAAGTGGAGGTGTACTCAGATTCGCGTCTGGTGGTTAATTAGGTGCAATGCAGTTTTGAAGCCCGCGATCCCCGGATGAAAGCATACCTTGAACAAGTAAAGTATGCCATAGCCAGCTTCAGCACAATAAAGGTATCCCAAATAGCTCGAACGCAAAACTGACACGCCGACTCACTCGCCACGATGGCATCATCTGTGGCCGAAGAGATACCCCGACTAGTTAAGGTCGAGCTTGTTTGTGAGCCGAGCATCAAGGTGGTGAATAGTCCGGTAACTACGAGAATCGATGTCTCAGCAGTCACAACCCTCGGGCCGTGCTAGATAGACCCCATCATTGACTTCCTTGCAGAAGACTAGCTCCCAGATGATGAAAAGGAGGGCTGCAAGGTACGTAGAGTGGCTCCCTGATATTGGCTGTCTGAGGACCGGGTTTTATACCGAAGATCATATGGAGGACCGTACCTATTGTGTTTACACCCCGAGAAGGTGGGCGAGCTTCTGGTGGATCTACATGATGGGGTGTGCGGCAGCCATGTAGGGGGACGTTCATTTGTGCACCGGGCAATGACTCAAGGGTTTTGGTGGCCTCAAATGCAGAAGGACTCTGCCGAGTACGTACTTAGGTGCGAACAGTGTTAGAAACATGCACCTTTAATCCATCAACCTGCCGGACATTTGAACTCGATCAGCAGTCCCTGGCCTTCGCATAATGGAGGCTAGATATCATCGGCCCATTCCCCCGAGCGACGGGAAATCGGAGATTCGTACTTGTAGCCGTCGACTATTTCACCAAATGGGCGGAGGAGGAAGCTTTCGCCAACATACGGGACGTCAATGTGAAGAAGTTCGTGTGGAAGAATATAGTGACGAGGTTTGGGTGCCGAACTCCCTCATATCTGATAACGGGCTGCAATTCGCAGTCGGGCGTTCCGAGGGTTCTGCCGTTAACTTGGTATAAAAAATAGGTACTCGACTCTAGCTTATCCCCAGAGCAACGGTCAGGCCGAGGCAGTAAATAAAGTGATTGTGGACGGGCTGAAGAAAAGGCTGGTGGGGGCTAAAGGGAACTGAGTCGACGAGCTGCCTAAAGTCTTGTGGGCTTACCGAACAACTCCTATAAGGTCCACCAGGGAGACTCTTTTTTCTCTCGCTTACGGTGCGGAAGTCGTTATACCAACCGAGGTAAGCCTGTGTAGCACACGAGTCGCAGGGTTCGACCCCGCCCGAAACGACGAGATGATGGTGGGATGCCTGGACAAGTTAGAGGAATGCCGCGAGATGGTGACCATACGGCTCGCTGAGTATCAACAGAAGCTCGCCCGGAGATACAACCGAGATGTAAGAACGAGGGAATTCATAGCTGGGGATCTGGTTCTCAGAAGAGCCGTGGGGAACATGCGAGATGCTAACACCGGAAAATTGGCGCAGACGTGGGAGGGGCCTTATAGGGTGATAGCGGTGGTCGGCGCCGGGGCCTACTACTTAGAAGGCATAGATGAGAGACCATTGCCCCGACCGTGGAATGTTCGTAACCTGAAAAAGAACTATCACTGAAAGTGTGGTGCCTTGTGTGTATGTGCTTTGTTAATAAAAGAAAACGATGTTTGTCCATACATACTGGCATTATCCTACATTAAACTCTCGGTTTGATCTCATTACTGAGCAGGTGGAAACCTAAACTAGTCCTAAGGACAGAAGCCTGACTCTTGGTTCGATCTTATCATTGAGCAGGTGGAAACCTAAATTATTCCTAAGGACAAAAGCCTGACTCTCAGTTCGATCTCATCACCGAGCAGGTGGAAACCTAAATTAGTCCCAAGGACAGAAGCCTAACTCTCGGTTCGATCTGATCACCGGGCAGGTGGAAACCTAAATTATTCCCAAGGACATAAGCCTGACTCTCGGTTCGATCTGATCACCGGGCAGGTGGAAACCTAAATTATTCCTAAGGATAGAAGCCTGACTCTCGGTTCGATCTCATCACTGAGCAAGTGGAAACCTAAATTATTTCCAAGGACGGAAGCTTGACTCTCGGTTCGATCTCATCACCGAGCAGGTGGAAACCTAAATTATTTCCAAGGACGGAAGCCTGACTCTTTGTTTGATCTCATCACCGAGCAGGTGGAAACCTAAATTATTTCCAAGGACAGAAGCCTGACCCTCGGTTTGATCCCATAACCGTGCAGGTGGAAACCTATATCATTTCTAGGGTAAGTTCTCGGCTCGATTCCTATCACCAAACCATGAGATAGGTCGCTTGGCCGAAATGAAAACATTAGATAATAAAGCATTCATAAATATAACTCGGGATAATATTTAAAGATTAAACTGATGTCTAGTTGCCAAAAACCGGCCAACTCAGAACACAAGTTAAAACGTAAAGGAAATAAATTGTTCCATCACCACAGCCTGGTGACATAGGCAATTCCATTTGCTTAAAAACAGGTAAAGGAAAAAGAAAATAAAATGCAAGAAACTCGGTACGGTTGTCCACGTCATAGATCTGCTACTTGAACAAAAAATGGATCCTCGGGAGCTGAAGATGTTTGCAACTGGGTGTCCCCTCTAGCCTGAGGGTGGCTAGTCGCTTCCATGTCAACTGGCTCCGCGTGAGAATCGATGGCGTTCACCAGTTCCCTCATGCTGGTCGTCTCCTCCTCATCAATCACCAATGGGGCGTTCTGTGCGGAAACTGAGGGGTTTGGGAAAGGGATTTTGCCGTGATCCCTGAGGGAAGAATCCTCGGGAACTCCCATGGCTTGGAGGGCAGCGAACTAGCCCTCTTCAAAACCGAGCCGGTGAGCCTAGCGAATGACTAGCTCTGCCGAGTTCTCTGCGACGATGAACCCTTCATTGTACCACTTGCTTTCGCAAGCTTCCAATGCTGCCTTCGAATCGGCTAGCTGTCCCTCCAGCATGATGTTTAAACTCTGGGCTTCGGCCAACTTAAGCTCGGTCCCTCCCAACTGCACTTCAAGCTCCGTGGACCTCCCTTTAGCTAGAGCTTGGGCCTTCTCTGCAGCAGCAACTTTTTCCTCTGCGTCCTCAGCAAGCTTCATTTTCTCCTTGGCTGTGGCCTCAGCAACATCTTTCAACGCCTTCTCTCGTTCGGAATCTTCGGCAAGCTCCTTCATCCGTGCGTCCACAATATATGATAATTGCGCGACCTACCCACAATATCGATATTAATAAAGGGAAAGAAAAATTGCAAGGATGAGTAGCAAACCGGGGACAATAAAAAGGATGGGACGGTTATCGCTATGGTGTGCCACTGCAACCGCTTTCCTAAAGACTCGTCCGTTCCTTCTGAGAAGGCGTGCATGTCCTCGGGCAAAAGAAGGCCGCGCGCTAGGCTCTGAGCAACGCGACCCCCATGACCTTTTTCCCACATACGAACGAAGGCTGTCGCAGGAAGGGGCTTGCCATCTAGGTAAAAGGGGGGCTACCATTCTGCCGAGGCCCGAGACAAAGATGCCAAGTTCACCGAGGTGGGTGCTATCTGCTCTCGAATTACGATGCCAGATGACGGCCGGGGAGGTAGCCTCGAAGGTGCATTGGCCAAGCTCGTCTAGTTTGCTCGGTCGTGCGCTGCTTCTTTCGGGCACGGCCCACGGGGGCAGGGGGAGGAGTGGGATCTGGGCCAAGGGATTGTTGTTGTTGCTGCGCTGGTTGGGCGCTCGGGATAAAGCGGTTGATCGTCATTCTTCTCCTGACCACCATTGCGTTGCCCTGGTCAGATTCTATTTCGGATGAGCTTATTGATTCTACGGCTGCAACTTTAACCTCCTAAGCAGGAGCCCTGACTTCTATAGGGTCCTCGGGTGGAGGGGGATTTTCCTGCTGAACTTGCTCGTGAGCTCTCTCTCGACGCGCTTGCGAAACACGTTCGGCCGATTCGTCACGAATGGGCGGTCGTTCGTCCGAACAAATAAACCTGGGGCCGAGAGCACGTGCTTCGCAGACGGTAAGCTTGGGAGGGAGGAAGTTTGCGTGCCGTACATCAATGTATGAAAGAAGCGGGCTGTCCACTAGCAAGGCTTGGCTAAATCCCTGCCAAGTCGAGTAAACGGGATCTACGCCAAGGATAAGGTGAGATGCTAGGAGTTGCCCATCGGTATGAACAAAAATTTCTAACTTGAGAATAAAATTCTGGTCCCGAACATGTACCACTCTGAGATCTGGCTTGAATCTTTTACTCTCTGCACAGGAAATCAGTGTTAGGCGGCAGTTATACACTAAAATCAAGAGATAAAATAAGTAATGCAGGGTACCGACCAACATCGCGCAGCGAAAATGCACTTGGGAGTTCCTCGGCAAACCAGTTGCCGCTCACCCGAACAAAGTCTCTAGCCGAGTTTCTATTTGAGTTCGGTAGGCAGGAAATGAGCCGTACCCTTACGTCTCTTGTTTTTAGGTAATAATCCGATTCAATATTGCCACATAAACTATACATGAAATTAATGTCATGGTGATTTAGTTGTAACCCGTACAACTGGTTCAACCTACTCACACAACTCACTACCCGGTAAAAGTTGGGAGGGAGCTGGTCAGGGAAAAGACCATAAAACCTAAGGGTACTAAGGATTAGGGGGTCAACCGGGAACCTAAGTCCGCCCTCTAAAATAGCCATCAAGGGAAAGAACACCGTATTTATGCCACAGCGCCATTGAATGTCAATATCGCCCATTTTACAGTAGGCAATGTCAACATCCCTAGGAACGTTGAAGGTATCCCTAAAACTAGCCAAAGTATTGGCAGAAGAAAGGAGGTGGGAGTAACCCATTCTACAAGCAAAGATGCTAGGAAGAATAGAAATAGAGTATTGAAGAACAAAACAAAATAGAACAAGCAGGAAGAAGAGGAAGAGGGAGAGGAACTTACTGGGCTCTAAGGAGGAGGTGTGTTCTGGGCTGGGATATGAACCTCGAAGGAGTATTGCTCGACAGAGAAGAAGGATGAATAGTGAGAGATGCAAAAGTGAATGAAGCAGACAGGAGTGGTTATTTATAGGGAAGAAGGAGTAAGGCGAGACGCAGTAAACGATCTGCTGACAGGGAACCACGTGAATCGCCGTCTTAATTGCCACACGCATGATGCCTCGATTCACGAACCGTCAGACAATAATGACTGCTATACCATCAGTCAGATTCGGACGCGTCTTTTGAAAGGCGCATTAACATGTTCCTTAGTTGGCAGACGCGGACTCTTTGGTTTCCTGAGAGGGTTGCCACCCCTTGGGATCCTTGATTCTCCCTGAGAATGGGGACGAATCAAGGGGGGGCTAATGTACGGCACCCTACACCAGAGCCCATTTGGGCCTGGGGATCCAGTGTGAGTGAATGGCCTATGGGCCGCGCCCCTTTTTGCTGAAAATCACATCCTGCAGCCGCACAGGTCGCAGGCCCATAACGTTTCACTTTGGATTTTCTCGGCAAGTCGTCTGTCCTGTTCCCCGAGCATATGTGGACCACCAACGTTTGCCCGACCATTGAGTGTTCGGCAGTTCAGACAGCACCTTCACCGAGGACACACGCCGATGGGGAAAAACAAGTTCCCAGGTCACTCGCACCGCCTCCCACTACCACCTAACCACCCACTTATGAACAATAGTATTGGACTGCTTGGGGCACTAAATCTGAAATTAATCATAGCCACCCCACTCAGTAGGAGCTATAAATAGAATGGACAAAGGAACGAGAAGGGGTTGTTGAAGCTGGTGAAATGAGAGCCAAGTAGAGAAAGAGAGAAAAGTGACCTCATTGGGTCTACGTATTGAGAACTACCCCATGTAGGAAACCCAAGCCCACCACACAAATAAGTTGTCAGCCCAAGTGAGCCTTAGCCTAGTCCAGTGGTCTCGCTTTCAGTGTGCACAGTTGCATTGAACAAAATATTATCTCTTGGAAAGCAATAAATAAGGAGAGAGAGAGAGAGAGAGAGAGAGAGAGAAAGAGAGAGAATGCTAGTATTAATTAGGTAAAAAGGTGGAAGCAATCATATTTAATGATTTTTTTTTAACCGTTAGATTTTTAAAAAATTTACGGTCTAAAAAATGTGTAACTTTTGTAGAGTTACACTAGGTGTAACTTGAACTCATCTCATATATATATATACATAGTGGAGTGTTGCATCAATTCAATCCTTATTGGTTTAAAGAATACAAAAATTGGTTGGAATGGGTCATAAAAAAATAAAAATATAAAGATGATACATTTTGTTTGTAGTATTAATTATTTAGAGAAGGTGCAGGTAAATGAATGATTACTTAGTTATATACATTGAAAAATATGTAGCTAATAGCATTGATAATGAAGTTATTATACAATGATTTCAAAATGTGAAAACTTGTAAAATGAAAATTTTAAATTTTAAGTATTTGCATGTTTTTTGTGATGTTAATATATTCAATTTTTATTTTTATTATTATTATTTTTAAATTTAAGTTTCTTAGGCTGTGTTTGGTTGCCGTAAAATATTTTCCGGAAAATAGATATTTTCCGGAAATGGTATTTTCGGGAAAGGAAAATATTTTTTGAGTGTTTGGCTGCATTATGAAAAATTTTCTAGAAAATATTTTCATGTGTTTGGTTGCATACTGAAAATACTATTTTCCTACACTTTCTCACATTTTCTTACCCATTTTCTCAGTTCCCAAACAAATTTTATAATAGAAATTTCAACGTATAAACTTCAAAAAACAAAAATCACAACAACTCCATTCGATCAAATCCACATTCGGTCAAACTGAGAGAGCGAGGACGAGAGAGTGATCAAAAATGGATGGAAAGGGAGAGATCGGTCATGGGAAACGACGAGATCAAGCGGAGGCGAGATTGAGCGGCACGGTCTGATCAGCGCGGTGCTGCGATCGACGAGACCGGTGTGATCTGGTGCGTGCGATCGTTGGACTGGAGCTCGGGGTTCGCAGGCGACGTCGAAGAGCGTGATGCGATCTCGGTGGGGTGCGATCGGTCTGGGTGGATCGGTCTTCGGTGGGGTGCGATCGGTTTGGGTGCGATTGGTCTCTCTCACCGTCGCGTGGAGGGGACAACGACGGCGGTCTGGGTGCGCGTCTGAGTCCTTTCTCTCTCTCTTTCTCCCTGTTGCGCGTCTGGTCCTTCTTTCTCTCTCTCTCTTTCTCTCTTTTCCGGAAGTGAATTGAAGGTAAAATAGAAACGGAAATGGTTTTCCGTAATCAGAAGGCTTATTTACGGTCAACGGAAATGATGTTCCGTTTGACCCAATTTTCCTTGCGCACCCAAACAGCCTATTTTACGGAAAATGATTTCCGGAAACCATTTGAAGCCAAAACAAACACAGCCTTAATGACCATCTTGAAGAAAATTCCGAGAGAGAGAGAGAGAGAGAGAGAGAGAGAGAGTTGAAATTTTATAGCTATCCAGATTTAGAAACAATTTTGTGTGTAATTTGTTAATTTTTATTAAATAAAGATAGGAAGAGTCGGATGTAAATGCTAATAGTATTTTTTGCTTAAAAAAATGCTAAAAAATGCTAACATAGTAAGATGCAACAAATGAACCTCTAACTTAATTTTTCGGCATTATGTATTACATTTTTCAAGTAGCCATTGATTAAAGTGATATTTTCCTATCAGTCATTTCTTGGCAACTCATAAGGGGGAGACCATTATGATTTCACCCGCAGTTGTGAGGTAACACAGCAAATCATTGCAAAACTCTCGTCTTTACTCTATATTTGGAGTGAACCAAGAATCTGACGTGGCACAATTGGAGGGTGTAAACCCTTACACTTGGAACAACCTTTCTTGGGAGTAGTTGGCTAAAAGTAGCACATAACAAATGAAAGATTAATATGTATATAATTAGCCTATTTTTTGACATAGCAAAGATATTCAATCACCTGATTTACACAAACAAACGAAATGACAGACTCCACAACGCCAAAGAACAAGCTTGAAGGCAAGGTGGCCATAGTCACTGGCGGATCAAGCGGCATAGGTGAAGCCACGGCTCGCCATTTCGCCACCCACGGCGCAAGAGCCATCGTTATCGCGGACGTCCAAGATGAAATGGGACAAAGAGTCGCTGCATCTATCAGCCCCAACATTTGCAGCTATGTTCATTGCGATGTCAGCGACGAGGAACAGGTGAGAACGTTGGTAGACTCGACAATCAATAAGTACGGATGCCTCGACATCATGTTCAGCAATGCGGGCATTGGTCAAGCGACCAACAAGTGCGTGCAGAGCGTGTTCGACATAGACTTGTCGGCTTACGACAAGCTCATGGCGGTGAACGCCCGTGGGATGGTGGCGTGTGTGAAGCACGCGGTGAAGGCGATGGTGGAAGGGCACGTGAGGGGGAGCATAATTTGCACAGCGAGCGTGTCGGCAAGTGTTGGTTCCTATGGCGGTGTCGACTATAGTATGTCGAAGCATGCAGTGATAGGGTTGGTGAGGTCGGCGAGCCTTCAGGTGGGTTCATATGGGATACGTGTGAATTGTGTTTCACCAGGGGTAGTTGGGACGCCATTAGTGAAGGACACGATGAGGTTGGAAAATGATGAGCAGGTAGGTAAGATGCAGGAGTTAAGTTCGTACTTGAAAGGTGGGTTGCTAATGCCAAAAAATGTGGCGGACGCTGTGGTGTTTCTTGCTTCTGAGGATTCCCAATTTGTCACTGGCCATAATTTGGTGGTAGATGCTGGGTTTAAACCTAAATTTTAAGAGTTGGCTAGTAATCCATCACCAATGTTTTAGAATTTAGAATATTACTATATGTTTGTTTGTTTGTGTATTGTGTCCTCTTAATTTTACAGGTGTGGTGGCTGTGGTGTCTTATACGCTGGGTGTATCTGCGGGTCCAATATGTCAGGGCGTCATTATAAGTCTCATACACTGGGCGCATGCAAGAATATCTCGGTGTGGTTCGAGGCTTGTTTGTTGCTTAAGTTGGTTATCGCATAGTGACCTTATTAGATGCAATAATGAAATAACTTGAACTATTTTAAAGTCTGTAATAAAGTGTCCTGGTGTTTTTATCGAAAAAGAATAAGAAGTGTGTTTGATGTTATTTTTTTATTTTTTATTTTTTTATAGCAGAAACGATAGTAAACTTTATGGATATATATCACTTTGTACAATGGGAAAAAGAAAAGAGAGGCATTTTTCTAACCAAATAAAGACCCTCTTTTTCTCTTTTGTAGCATTAGCTAAAGCTAGTGCAACATGATTACATCGTAAAGGAATACTAGAAAAAAAAAAAAATTAAAACTATCCTTAATAATTGCAATATCTTCCAAAATCTAAGCCACCTCTAAAGAGCATATTCGATCAAAATTTAGCAAGTCCACCAATTCTGCAAAATTACTCTCCACTTGCACATGGGAAAAGCTGGTACTTTGACAAAACAATAAAGCTTTACTCAACACATAAGCAGTTGTGCACAGTGGATTCAACTCCTTCACAACTTTATCACAAACAGCAGCTAACACTTCTCTACCATTATTTCGGATAATTAGTCCAATACCAATTGAAGATGACTTTTTTATTGTGAAAAAGCCACATTAAGTTTGTAAATGCCATCTGGCTGAGGAGGACTCCACCTTGCTGCTTCAAACTACTTTCCTGTGAGTTTTTTTGCTGGACTTCCACAAACTCAAGTTTTTTTGCTGCCCGAGCCCATAGCTCATGATAAGAAAGAGCAATGTTATTAAAAACAGCTCTGTTCCTGCATTCCCAAATCATCCAACAAGCTATGCACAATGTATCAAAGACAGAAGCAGGTAGTTTCTTGAGGGCATCATTCATTGCATCAATGAATTTCATTTTTGGATAGAACTTGTAATCATTCAATAGAGGAGATTGTAGCCAAACGGCTTGAGCAAATGAACACTCCAAAAAGAGATGATCACAAATTTCAGCTTCCTCATTACAAAGCACGCGAGAGAAAGAATGCAACACCTTCCTTTCAAACAGTTTAGTATGAGTTGGTAAGCTGTCATTACATGCTCTCTAGATAAATGTTTTGACCTTGGGTGGAACTTGAGCAAACCAAATGCCATTCCAGAATGAGTGAAGCCGAGCTGGGTTGGGTGATGAAGCCTCATTACCTATGGACTTTCTTTCAATCTCAATTTGTAAAAAGTATGCACTTCTGATAGAGAACACCCCGAATTTGTTCCTAGTCCAAACTAGAAAATCTTTGAGTCTTCGTGGACTCAAAGGAATGGCTTTTATGATTTAGGCTTCAAAATGATAAAAAATAGTATCAATGAGCATGGTTTTCCATCTAGGCTGAAATGATGCAAACTCAATGAGATCTACAACTCTTGCTTTAGGTGGTAAAATTGTACAAGGAGAGTGGACTCTTTGATTGGCTTCAGATGGCAGCCACTTGTCAACCCAGATGTTGATCAAGGAACCATTACCAACCCTCGAACGACTCCCTTGCTTGATAAGTTCTCGCCCATGAGTAATACTTCTCCAAGCATAGGAGGAGTGACTAGGAATAGTAGCTTCAAGAAAGGAATTATTGGGAAAATACTTGGCTTTGTAGATCTTATAGAGCAAAGAATCTTGATTGTGGAGAAGCCGCCAGCACTGTTTATCTAATAAAGCTAAATCAAAACATTTGAGATCCTAAAACCCTAAACCTCCATCCTTCTTTGCTAAACACATGTGCTTCCAACTCAGCCAATGTATTTTTGTTTCCTCATTTTTCTAGCCCCACCAAAACTGCCCCATCATGGAATTGATGTCATCACACAACCCCAAGGGAGGAAGGAAACAATTCATAGCATAAACTAGGATGGCTTGGGCCACGGAATTTATAAGAACCTCCCTACCGACCTTTGATAATAGTTTACCCTTCCAACCCCCAACTTTAGATTGAACTTTACTCTTGATGTCTTCGAAGGCTTGCTTCATTCCTCTGCCAATTATAGGAGGTAACCCAAGGTATTTTTCCAAAGGCACATTGGAAGGCATCCCTAGTCACCTTTAGGCGGGATTATAGCTGGTGTTCCTGATGATGTGGAAGTAATGTATTGCCATGAAAGTGAAATCGCTCTCCACAGAGGGGCAAACACTGCCTTTTTCCTGTTGATGTCAACTCTAGAGAGTGGTGTTAGGTTTCCCATTGACCCTCTTCTGCTTAGCACCCTTAGGTACTACGGGTTGAGTCCCGACCAACTCACCCCAATTTTTACCGGGTAGTGAGTTGTGTAAGTAGGTTAAATCAAATATTTGGTCTGCATTTAGACCATCATGATATAAACTACATGTACAGCCTGTGTGGAAAGAAGAAGTCCAATTACTATTTAAAGGTTAGAGATATGAGAGTACGACTAATTTCATGCCTGCTGGACTCTAATAGAAATTCTGCTAGGTAATTTGTCTGGGTACGCGATAATTGGTTTGTCGATGGTGTCCCTCCTCCCCTCTCATGGTGTGAAGTGGGTTCGTTCCAATCTTTAATTTGTTTTCTCCTCCTATTTATTTATTTATTTTTTAATTTTTATAACTGCTTTACTTACCTGAATACTAACTTGTTCCCTTTTTACTGCAGACGGTTCAGTGTTTACCCAAGACATCAGAACAGTTCATGTACGGGACCTGAACTTTGTACTTAGGTTCGAGAGTTTTGTTCATTAGGACTGTCAACTCCTGGTGTCCCATCTCATTCTCGATGCATAGCCCGTGTATTCTACTTGGCAACCCTTTGGCCAAGCTCTCTTGGTGGACAGCCCCCTTCTCTCATATATAGATATTAGGCACGCGAATTTCCAACCTCTAAAGTTCATAGTAGGTGAAGCTCGGGATATTGGCCGCCAAGATACTTGCTCAGATGAGCTCGAACCTATAATGGACGAATCAGCAGAACAATGTCTCGACATCTTCAGGAACGAGCTCACGAGGCCGTTCAATGAGAAGCCCCAGCTGAATAAGAGGCTCTTGCCAAGTAAGAGAATCCTGTTCAAGAAGCCGGATATGCAGTCGTAGAATCCAGTGACTCCTCTAGAACGCACTCCGTCCGAGGTGAAGAAATGGTGACCCGTAGGACCCTAATAGTTAGTCGCTTTATTCCTGGCACACATCAAATCGTGCAACAGCAGCCACCTCAGGGACATGGCCAGACTCCCCCTACTCATCCTCCTCCTCCTCCTTCCGGACGAACTCATAAAGGACAACGATCGGCCAATCAAACCTTCACCAGTGTCTTTCTCCCGACTAGTACCAGCATGGCAACCCACCTTTGAGCTGGATGGTTCACCTCTTCTTGCGAACACTAGCGTTCAGGTGTGGTAGAAAGGCAAAAGGGGTCGCGTTGCCCAAAGCCTGGTGCACAGCCTCCTCCTGCCTGAGGACATGAGCGTCTTTGTAGATGGGACCGAGGAGTCTATGGGGAGGAGACTTCAGTGGCACACTATTGTGGTAAGCTTATTCCTTGCAATTTTGTTTTTACACATTTCCTTTATTGCCATACCTATTGTTTCTTTACATTGCCGTGCATGTTGCCTCTTTATATTGTTATGCCGATCGTTGTTGTTTCATCAGGCCGCTCAGCTGGTTCACGTACTACATGAACGGTTGAAGGACGTTTCTGATGAGGTTAATTGGGAGAAAGCCGGTAGGGAGGCGGCCGCCAAAACCGCAAAGGACAAAGCAAAAGCTACTGACGCTGTCAAGAAGAGAGCTGCAACCGCGGAGAGTGCCCGAGTGTTGGTGGAGAAGAGATAGGGCGAGTTGGAAATGAAACAGAACGAAACAAATCTAAAACTGGCTGAAGTGGAGAGCGTTAAAGTTGCCCAAGCCAAGGAATTAGCCGATTTACGAGCGGCTTTGGAGGCTTCCGAAAACAAATGGTATGACAAGGGGTTTGCTGACGCCGAGAGAAGCGTGGAACTGGTTGTCCAAAAGGCTCGGCAGATATCCTTTCAGGAAGGATAGATGGCCGCCCTGAATGCCTTAGGAGTGCTTGAAGATTCCCCCCTGAAGGATCCTGGTCGAATCCCCTTTCCAGACTTTTCTTCAGCTGTGCAGAACCCTACGAGGCCCATTGATGAGGATACGGATAGACTAAGGGAGCTGGTGGAACAAATTGATGCTCATGTGGAGATGATCAGGACAGAAGCTATGAGCAACCCCCCTATCGATGACCAGTCTGGTGAAAATGCTCAATTCTAACCAACTGCATCAGATCACTTACCTTCTGAGAAGCCTGAGTAGAAATAGCTCGTGAAACTCATCGTTTTGATTGCCAAACTTATTTTATATTCAGTCATTTTGCATCGTTTTAATAACTTTTTATTTGGAGTTAATTTACCTATGTCATCGGGTTGTGGTGACGAAACAATTATTTAATTTTTTGGTTTCTAACTTTCATGTTGTCGGGTTTTGGTGACAAAACAATTGCCTTTTTTATATTTAATTTTGATTGAGGCTCATTTGTTGAACAATTGCCTTAATTGTTTTCACAAATGCTTAGTAATATGTTAGCCTCTGTTATATTTCCTTTTCTGTGCTGGTTAGCTCTTCAGCACCCGCTGGCTTCCCCCAAGCAAGGTTTAGGGTGTCGATAGCCAAAAGTCAGGTTCTTGTCCCGAGAAACCATTCGGTTTGATGATTTTTGATTGAAGTGTGCCTAGTTGTAGAGATCGTGCCGAGCAACATGCTTCTGTCCCTAACGAGAATTTCAGAATAAGGTTTCCATCTACTCGGCAATAGGGATAGAACCGAGAAGCAGGTTTCAGCCCTTAGAAATTTTCGGGATGAGGTTTCTACTTGCTCGGTGATAGGAATCCAACCGAGAAGCAGGTTTCAGCCCTTGGTGAGAATTTTAGAATAAGGTTTTCACTTGCTTGTTAATAGTGATCGAACCGAGAAGCAAGCTTCAGCCTTTAGAGTTTTTCGAGATGAGGTTTCTACCTGCTCAGTGATAGAAATCTAATCGAGAAGCAGGTTTCAGCCTTTGGCGAGAATTTTAGAATAAGGTTTTCACCTACTTGGTGATAGTGATCGAACCGAGGAGTAGGCTTCAGCCCTTAGAGCCTTTCGGGATAAGGCCTCTACCTATTCGGTGATAAGAATCAAACCGGGAAGTGTGTACTAATGCCAAAACCAACTTTTCTAAGGGAAAATATCTGGTTTCCGCGTCGACTAAGGTCTTGTTGATATAATACATAGGTTGTTGCACCCCTCAGTCCCTCAAAAGTACGGCACTTATGACATGGTCGAAAACCGATAGGTACATAAATAGGTCCTCCCCCGGTTTTGGGGCTATCAGCATTGGTGCTTGCGTCAAGTACTCATTCAGATCTTGAAAATTTTTTTCACATTCACCATCACGGTATAATGGTAGTTATTGTCGGGAGATATGAATGCTATCTTCTTCTGGTCCTCGGCAGCCAGAGCGATCTAATGATATCCTTGAAAGGCATCCAAGAAACTCATCCTCGGGTGCCCGTAGGTGGCATCTACTAACTGATCAATTTTTGGCATCGGAAATGAGTCCTTCGAGCATGCTCGATTTAAATCCGTGAAGTCCACACAGACTCTCCATTTGTCATTCTTCTTTCTGACAACCACAGTATTTGCCAGCCACCCTGGGAAGAAGATCTCCTTTATCGCTCTAGCCTCCTTCAACCTCTTAACCTCCTGCTTTACTGCCTCGGCATGTTCTTTCGCCGACCTTCTCGGCTTCTGCCTCTTCAAGGGAAATGACGGGTCTACGTTAAGTTTATGAACGATGAAACCAAGATCTACCCCGGGCACTTCATATGGGCTCCAAGCAAAGACATCTATATTTTGAGTAAGAAACAACAACATCTGCACTCTATCTTCATCCTTCATACTTGTTTCGATCTGAAAATACTATCAGTATCTGACAATACCTTCACTTTTATCAGCTCCTTAGCAAAGCTAGCCCCCATTCCTTCTCGGGGCTTCAGTGATTGCTATAAAGGGACCCCTTGGGATGGGTCCTCTCGCCCAACCGGCTATTGTTCGGATTGCTCATTCTCCTTGGTCTCTTTTTCATGCTCTGCTTGTTCTACTTGACCGGCCTGACTCTTCCATTCACCTTGTTCTCTCTTCCAATTAACCACAGCAATAAGGCACCGTCTTGCCACTTGTTGGTTTCCCCTCACCACGACAATCCCCTACTCAGAAGGGAACTTGATCTTTACATGCAGGGTAGATGATACAACCCCCATTGAATGGATCCACGGCCTTTCTAGGATTGTCGTATATGGAGAAAATGAAGCTACCACTATAAATGTCGCTACCACCTTCTTGCCTTCCATATCCACAAGAAGTGAAATTTGCCCTTTTGGAATTACTACCTTACCATCAAACATAACCAGGGGAGTGCTATCATTCGCAAGGTCCTCCTTCTTTAGTCCGAGCCCTTTGAATAGGTTTAGATACATTACGTCAGCCCCACTTCCTTGGTCTACCATCACCCTTTTCACCAAGAAGCTGCTTATTCGGGTAGAGACCACTAACGCGTCATCATGTGGTTGGATCGTCCTTTCCAAATTGTCATCATTAAAAATGATAGGCCCCTATGTAAACTTCATCTTCTTTTGTGGCGTTTGTACGCCTGAGCCTCCTCCTACTGGCACTACCGTCAATACTCCCTTTCTTCCTTCTGCAATGAGCCTCTCGGTAGTGGCATGAATGACTTCAATTATCCCCACAGGGGGAGGAAAGGGGTTCCCCCTTTGCCAAGTGTCCTTCCCCGCACCCCTATCCCCTGATTCTAGCACTAATTCTTTCAAATACTCGGCCTTAACCAATTTTCCAAGGTGGTCTTTTAGCACCCGGCATTGTTCGGTAGTATGGCCCTTATCTTGGTGATAGGTGTAGTACAAGTTATGGTTCCTCCTTGATAGGTCTCCGACCATCTTATTCGGCTGCCGAAAGTACGGTTCATGCTTATTCCGATTGACAATCCAGTGCACCGGCTCTTTGAACGTTACATTTACCTCTCCGATCTATGCTGCCGATTCTTGAATCTTCAAGCCCCCTCAGGATCGAGGTGGAAAACCATTTTTTTAAGGATGATTTGTCATCGATGGTTTGCCCTTACTTTACAGCCTTTCATCCTCCAATCGTTTGTATTCCTCAATGCGTCTCATCAATTGCCTCATGTCCTCGGGAAGCTTCTTCATCAATGATTCCCATAGTCTGGAGTCCTCAGGTAGCACTATTCTAAAGTGCTTGTCGCGACCTTCTCATTATCCCCGCCTATCTCATTGTATAGTTCCCAATACCTGCTAGCATAACTACGGAGTGTTTCTCCTATTCTCATTTTCATGGATAATAGCGCATCTACTAGCTGTGGTACACGGCTATAGGTCAGGAATCGAACGCCGAACTCCTAGATCAACTCGAAAAAGCTATGTATGGAGCCCTTCTATAGCCCATTAAACCACCTCAAAGCAGTAGGACCCATGCTCGATGGAAATACTTTGCACATAAGTTCATCGTTATGAGTGTGCAGGGACATCATCTGAATATAATGACTGACGTGTTCTACCAAGTCTGTTTTTTCATCATAGGAATTGAACGGTGGGCGGGAGAACCTACTCGGCATTTCAACCTGTTCGATATTGTCTGAAAACGGGGAACGAGCTGCTTTTTGCAAAGCGCGACTCATAGCATCCATAGCAGCATTACAAGGTTGCCTCTCTCCTGGAGAGGCTGAATCCTGGTCCAATTGTTCCCGTGAACATGAGCGATCTAGTTGTTGCCTTGACTCGTGGGAGTGTGACCGTTCCTGATGCCCCCAAGAATGTGAACAGTTTCAGTGCTGACAAAATTCCCAGGAGTGGGAATGACCCTGCCGTTGATGGGAACCGAACTGATTAGATCCTACCTCGTATCTATTTCTTCCTCCGTCAGCTCTTCCATCCCGGTCGTCCCTATCCCATCTTTGATGCCTGCCTCTTGCCTCCAACTCCAAGTTTCTGACCAGTCTGCATAGTCGTTCAAGCTTTTCATCTCTTCCATCTCCCAATTTCTAGACTAGGTCAAACAAGATATAAACAACTTCAAGACCAGTGGTGGAGTCATAAATTTACCTTTGGAGGGGCCATATATATATATATATATATATTTTTTTTTTTTTTTTTTTTATTTTTGTTTTTTTTGTTTTTTGTTTTTTGTTATTTATTTATTTAATTTTTTTTTTCGTGTGTATGAAATGTAAAATAGTATTGTAATTTGTTGACATATGTATTTATGGCAATGTTATTAATTTTATTTCGGATCCCATTTCGATTTGTCCAATAGAACAAAATATTTGACACCTAATTATTTTATATATATAACCTAAAAGTATCAATTCAAAAAAAGTGGGATATAGATATAAAATAATAAATTTAATTTAATCATATAAAATAATGATTTTAATTTTCACTATTCATTCTAGGGGTGTGTTCGGTTTGGTTTTGGTCGGTTTTCATGAGTATGGCCAATCGAAACCAAATATTTCAGTTTGTGAAATTCTCAACTAAAATTGACCGAAATGGCTGGAAACCAATCGATTCCAGTGTATTTCAGTTTCGGTCGGTTTTCGGTTTTCCAAAGAGAGAGTTATTGATATTTTCAAATCCCTAAGTCCTTAACTTTAATCACATATAAAAAACAAAGCAATAGAGCAACAAAGAGAGAGTTGTTGAACAAATCAGAACGACAGAGAAAGAAAAACTTCCAAAAATATTTGTTCAACAATTTACACACAGATTCCAACATAAAATTGAAAATATCTTGAATTAGCAAAAGGTCCAAACAGAAAATTACTATTGCTGCACCATAACAAGAGCCTAACACCATGCTTGAGCCTACAACCATGTCTCTGAAGTGATTTTTCAATAAGGAATAGAGATATGTGACTCAGAGAGAAGAGAGAGGCACGACTATGGTCCATGGGCATAGAGAAAGGGAAAAAAAAAAAAAAAGAATGATGAGGCACTGAAGCGAGAAGGGTAGAGAGACACACAGAAAATTGGGAAGGGGGCGGCTGAAGAAAGGACCATGGGACTCAGAGAAAAAAAAAAAATTTATGAGGAGGCACTGAAGCATGAAAGGTAGAGAGATAGAAATTTGGGAAGGGACGGCTGAAGAAAAGAAAAGAAAAGAAAAGAAGGCTATTTATATCATGCTACTATTAGGGTTTAAAACATTAAATAGCAAAAATGCACGCGCAAAGGCTTGAATTGAGGATCAGTTAGCCAAAACACAAGAAGCATACCACTAAGCTACTGATCATTTACTTCTTAAAGTTACATAAATATATACATATATATAAATCGATTCGGTTCGGTCGGTTTCAAGTGAAAAAATTTAGCACCGAAACTAAACCAAAATATTTCAGTTTTCTAAAATTCAAACCAAAACCAAACCAAACTGAAACTGAACCAAAAAACTGAACTCGGTTTGGTTGGTTTTGGCCCGTTTTTTCGGTTCATTGGCTTTTTACACATCCCTAATTCATTCATTTTCTCTAACCGACCCCACTATTGTCATATCTTTTGATTCATTTCTTTATTTTTCTTTCTTCTCTCACATGTTTGTTATTCTCTTTCTCAATTTTCATCTTTCTCTTTAAGTCCCATCTATCACCAAATCCCAAAATTCCCACATCCCAAACTTCACCACAACCGTATATTCAAACCTCATCAAACCATACTCTCCTACTTAGAAAGATTGATACTTTTATCTTCTTGGTAAACTCTGATACTCTCATCTTGTCTTGTCTCTCTTACCTCCTCTCTCTCTCTCTCTCAGCTTTGTTCAACTCCAAGGATGCCTCTTCAAGTCTACTACTTTATGTAAATTTCATGAAACTATTTCATCTTATCTTTTAATTTCTATTCTCATCGTTAGACTTTCACTTTCTTCGTTTGCTGAGGTTTTTTTTTTTTTTTTTTTCTTATTTTATTTATTTTTATTTACATGGGTCATGGGCTTAGTTTTTCAAAATATGTGTAAATATATAGGCTGTAAATATATTTCATGAGGGGGCCGGCTGGGCTAGGAATTCATGAGGGGGCCTGAGCTAAAAACTAAAGGGGCCAAGCCTATATATATATATATATATATATATATTTTTTTTAAATTTAGGGATAATTACACTTTGCCCACATATGGTTTGTCTCTAATTCCATGTGTCCACTCGTGATTTAAATTTTGACATTTTATCCACCTGTGATTTTAACCGTGAGTGCTTCGTAACCCACCTTAATGTTTTCCGTTATTCTAACACCAAATAAGTAAAAAACACATCCCAAAACGGATCAAAACTCACTCTCACTCCCAAAACTCACTCACTCGCACTCGGCTTGCTCACCAAACTCACTCACTTCCACTTGCTTGAGACAACTATGGTAGATCTAAGCTAAGGAAGAAAGACACAGTTGCTCCTCTGTTCAGCTGTGGCAGATCCTACAATGGGCTTCGATTCGTGCATGCTCTTGGGGTAGATCCTATAAGGAGAATTTCTCCAAAGATATTCATGGAATAAAATTTTAAGGAAACAACCATGATAAATAGAACGGATCAACTGCTTTATTCATTAGTCTGACCACATGATATGTAGGAATCACAGACAGAGGGAAAAGCCCAGTGTGTCTGTGTCCATGGAGTGTCTGGCAAGAACAATTTTATTTTATTTTTTTCCATTTTTTCCACGATCAAGAGAAGGCTGGGACACGATTGCAACACGGTCCCAACTGTGTCTTGAATGAGAATACAGGACCATAAATCAAATTCACTTCTAAGATGAATCTAGATGCATTAGTTTCATCTTGGAGTATCATTGTTACCTTACCGTCAGACATCTCAGCCTTCACTGATCTGTCCTAACTAGGTCTTGAATATGAAAGCCAGAATATCAAGATCCAACTCTCAACCTAAACTTGATCACCACCTTCACCAAGAAATACTCACTAACCACTTCCAAATAGGATGCTTGCTCAGTGTTTCCAAACAAAAAAAATAGATGTTGAACTTCCTTTAATTTAAAATCAAGGTTGTTTTCACTCACTATCCTTTATAGGATAATTTCCTTCCCACATTTTGAGTGTTGTCTACAGCATGCGGCACAACCACATGTATCGTATGCTCCTTACTAATTTATAAGTAATTGTCCTCCTAATGCATTAATGTAATTGGTGAAATAGTGTAAAATCCCTACAAAGCTCAAGCGCATATAATTGAATCATTACGGTTACCAGAATGTATACTCTTTATGAAAGATGAGGCCATTCAAACAGTAATCATAGTCCATCATCATAGGACTACCAAATTTGCAGAGGGTCAAACTATGATTGATATATAGAATGGAGTAACCATATTGTTTGTTTTTAGACCCCTTAAAACATAACCGGATTAACCTAGTAAATTAGCCAAGTGATTACTTAGTCCAAATTTCAGATCTAGGTTATCACAATCAAACAATCATATCATGTATAGCAGCGGAAAGATAAATAACACAAAGATATGATCACCCAGGAAAACCAAACCGGTAAAAAACCTGGAAAGGATTTAACCTAGCTATCCTCAAGGTAAACTTGAATCCACCATAGAAAGAATTGAAGTTTTACAATAAGACTTAGATCACTAACATCTTATTGCTACCCACCAGTAGAAACTTACTGACACGATTACGTGCAAGTTCCGAGACCACAGACTCCTTCTTTCTTGGATTCTCCAGCAAGAACAAGCACCCCCGCTTGCGTATCTTTAAGCTCTTTAGTGCAGCAACTGAATGATCATCAAGTTCTTGAAGAAATCTCCTCCTTGATAATCCTAAACTTGTATGAAGAAAAGCTCTTCACAAATCTCACAAAAGATTCACACAAACAGCAATATGAGCAACAACCTTTAAAGAGCCTTTGGGTACAAAACCCTAAAAATAAAAAGAGGCACATATGACACTTTAATCTCTCTAAAAGCTCTCAAAAATGTTTTAGGGTTTTCCTTATATATAGGAGTGTTTTACTTGAAGTCCAAGACGTTTAAGTAGAGTTTGGGCTGAACTGGAATTTTGCAGAAAAAAACATTCTGCCCGATATTTGATTGATCGAGCCTAAGTTTCGATCGATCGAGACAAGCCGAAATGCATAGTAACTTCTACATCAGCTCAATTCCAACTTTACATAAAAGATACAACTTTGAGCAAGCCTAAACAAGACTAAACAACCTGTTTTGATCATGGTTTGCTAACATTACACATTAGAGTTCTAAATACATAAATTCCTAAATCTTTAGAACCTAACAAACTCCCACTTTGGCAATCCGTGACAAAACACAAACTAAAAGCTCAAAGTTTACAAAATAAAGCCCTTTACAAAACAAATCCAATCTTAACTACTATCCATCAGTTGCAAGTGTAGACAGCAGTTCAATTGAATCAACCTGTATATTTCCTAAAACACTAAACAAACGCATAAATGCAGGTGTGACAGAAAAATAGTAAATCAACAAATATGCAAACTAACTCTCCCCCTAATTTAGATACATCAAAAAAATTTCAACTCCTCCTAAACAAAACAGACAGGATTCCCACATATCAACTATTTCTCCCCCTTTTTGTCATGTATTAACAAAGACTACCTAAACAGAAGGTAGACAGAAAACATACGCAACAGAGTAAGAGAAAATAGAGAATTAAGAGAACAAAAAATAATCTCTATAGAAAATAGAGACAACTCCCCCTATGAACAACAAATGTTAAAAACAAGTTTCTCCCCCTATAAAAATAAGAAAAATACAACGAGTTTTGAGAAAATTTTGGAGGTGGAGAAAATAAAGACACATAAACCAAAGTTAAAAACTAAGGTGAGGATATACATGAAGAAAAATATTCTCTATTTCAATAAATGCAAACTTGACCCTATGTGACCCATAAATAGTTGCATGAGTAGAGAAAATATTTGCACATTGATTATCCATCATATCTCTTAAGAAAAATATTTTCTGCAGTTCACACATAAAAATAGCATATACTAAAATGTACAAAGGACTCAAAAATTAATCAATCAATTTTTAAATCAAGTTGAGTACCCAATTTAGCAAAGTGTATGCATGTGTGAAAACAATGAGAGATATGACTGCAAAACTGCAAGATGGATACAGAAAATAGTGCAATGCATGTAAATCCTAAACATACATGATGCATGAAAAAATATGTCACGATGCATGCTTTATTGCAGTGAAACTAAGTTCAATATAAGTTCAAATTCACAAAATTGGCTTGAGCATATAGTTTCTAACAAAACCCCCAAAATTTGAAAAACTACTTGTTCGGGTACATTCAAGCTCTAGAATTTCCAATTTCTCAAACTTTAAACACATTTTGCATTAAGATCAAGGAACTTTTAATCTTAGATGGCCACAACAATATCAACACAATAAAATGTATCAAATTTAGCAAAAAGTAACTTGTGTAGTGTGTGCAACTAGCAAAAACTTAAGATACATGTGAGGCGATATGTGAAAAGAAATCAA
The DNA here is from genome assembly GCF_002906115.3 of Quercus suber. Classification (NCBI taxonomy): domain Eukaryota; kingdom Viridiplantae; phylum Streptophyta; class Magnoliopsida; order Fagales; family Fagaceae; genus Quercus; species Quercus suber. The sequence continues at coordinate 253,964 of NW_027069614.1, forward strand.
ACACAAAGTCTACAAAATTCATCACATAGAATTTGAAAGACACTATCACCTAAAGAGTTACATCATATAACTCTCACATCTCCTAGATCATAAGCTTGCAATAATGTAAGTTTCCTGATTTGCCTCATATTGTACACACCAATTTTAATTGTTCAGAAACTTATTAAAATAGCCGGGATAATGTACACACCAATTTTAATTATTTGATTGAGCTTTAAGTCCAATAATGTACACACAAATTTTAAGCATTTAAACCAAGGCTACACTTTATGTTCTTTTTGTGCATGTGCTACACTTTCTCAAGCACAAAATCTTACGATATGCACTAAAGTGTTCATGATTGGCTAGTAAACAGTGGTGAGATGGTTATTTATGCCTTTCTCAAAAGGTTCAAGTCTAATAGTCAAAGACATGTGACTTCAAGATCAAGACAAAGTGATCAAAAACTATAAACATCTTCCCACACAACATGTACTACTTAGCTCAAACTAGTAAAGTGCAATAAAAGAAGCTCATCCAAGCTAAACAAGGTATATAAACATGTTATGTAAAGATAATATGGCCAATCTTTGATTATAAATCCAAGATGTGAAATACAAAATACAAAAATCTTTTTGGTTTTAAAAAAATTTTATGACCAAAAATAAAAAGCACATATTATGCTAAATGAATAATGCAAAAGCAATGCATGATAGTGTTAAACTAAGTTATAGAGAATACACAAACAATAAATATCAATTTCTTAATTAACCCTTAAGTACATGTACAAATTAGTATATACTCACACAAAATCAAAAATAGCTTAGCACTTACTGTTCAAGTTTCTCCACAATGTCAAGCATGTTTTAAATCAATAGAGAGATATTATAATTCATGTAATCCTCAAGAAAAATAAAACTAGACACAAAATAAAATATTTTTTTCTTTTTGAAAAATTTCAATGTTTTTGGATTTTTTTTTTTTTAAAAAAAAAAACCTAAAAAACAAAAGAACCAAAAACAAAAACAAAACATGTCCACAAACAATTGAAAGAATTAAAACAGGGACAAGTCAGCAACACTCACCCTAGAAAATCTATGTGAAGCAAAGTGTATTTGAGGAATTACATCAATTTTCTGAAAAAGACTAAAATCCCACAATTCCTTTTCATAAGCCAACAAGCTTAAATTTTTCAAAAGCATACTTTGTAGTTGGAAATCTATGTGAAGCAAATTGTATTTGAGGAATTACACTAATTTTCTGAGAAAGACTAAAATCCTACAATTCCTTTTCACAAGCCAACAAGCTTAAATTTTTCAAAAGCATATGAAACAATTTATTTGGACTTATGGTAGGAGAAATATCATCACACATCCTAGACTGAAACACAGAATGTTTAAATTTCAATTAATGACAATTAGGATGAATGTAATCGAAGACACCACAAAAGTGACAAACATGAACAAATTTAGGAACATCAGTATTCCTAACAACAAATCTAGTCTCAGATTTTAGTTTTTGCCTCAACAAAGAACAATTTGGTCTAATATGACCAACAACACCACAAAGGTGACAGGTAGGCACAAAAATAGATTTATTATGCTCTCTAACAGTAGGTTTAGACTTAGATTTAGAAACTTTAGCATCAACATCAGAATTTTTACCTTTGTCTAACTTAGCAAAATAAGCATTTTCTTTATTATTCCTGTTGAAAGGAGGGATATAAACTTTCTCAGTTTTAGGTTTATGAGAAACAGAAACACTTATGTTATCAACAGCAGGTTTGATACTAGTCAAATTTTTAATTTTAACTTTAGATTCAACTAACTCTTATTCTAAGCTTTTCATCTTCTCATCTTGAGAGGAAATTTGATTTCTCAAAAATTCATTCTTTTTATTAGATTCATCTAATCTAACAACCAATTCTTCTTTTTCAAGATTAGCCAATTTTAACTCTTTCTTGAATTTCTTAGCAATTTTCAAAGATTTAGATAATTCCTTACGAAAAGTTTCACAAGCATCAAAAAGATTAACAGAAACAACAATATCTTTTTTATTCAAATCATCACAAATATGAGCAGAAAGACACTTTAAATTATCCATGATAACAGGGGTCAAAGATCAGTTTAGAGATCAAAAGATCTACAACAAGAAAGCAACCATCTCTGATACAACTTGTTTGTTTTTAGACCCCTTAAAACACAACTGGATTAACCTAGTAAATTAGCCAAGTGATTACTTAGTCCAAATTTCAGATCTAGGTTATCATACCATAGACTCCTTCTTTCTTGGATTCTCCAGCAAGTACAAGCACCCCCGCTTGCGTATCTTTAAGCTCCTTAGTGCAGTAACTGAATGATCATTAAGTTCTTGAAGAAATCTCCTCCTTGATAATCCTAAGCCTGTGTGAAGGAAAACTCCTCACAGATCTCACAAGAGATTCACACAAACAGCAATATGAGCAACAACCTTTAGAGAGCTTTTGGGTACAAAACCCTAAAAATAAAAAGAGGCACACATGACACTTTATCTCTCTAAAAGCTCTCAAAAATGTTTTAGGGTTTTCCTTATATATAGGAGTGTTTTACTTGAAGTCCAAGACGTTTAAGTAGAGTTTGGGTTGAACTGGAATTCTACAGAAAAAAACATTCTGCTCGATATTCGATTGATCAAGCCTAAGCTTTGATCGATCGAGATAGGCTAAAATGCATAATAACTTCTGCATCAGCTCAATTCCAACTTTACATAAAAGACACAACTTTGAGCAAGCCTGAACAAGACTAAACAACCTGTTTTGATCATGATTTGCCAACATTACACATTCAAGTTCTAAATACATAAATTCCTAAATCTTTAGAACCTAACACATATACATACATAAGTACATACATACATTCATACATACATATATACATAATTCTAAAAGTTACCAATGAAGGTCTCGAAAGATGATAACGCCTTAAAATGTGTACTTGTTATATATTTATGTGGGCGTTATCTTCTTATTACTATGCTTAATTTGTATAATTAAGCCATGATTTGTATTAGTCCCTATTATTTATCTTTACATAATTTCTTAAATAAGATGCTATTTATTGTGTGTAATTTTCTACTTTCAGGAAATCATGTGAGAAAGATGAGTTTACAGGAATTTGTGAGAGAATGGAGGCCAAACTAGAATTAAAGTGGAGCTAAAGGACCATGCCTAAATGTCTAAGGAGGTGCAGCTGGAGTGCTTGGATCATCTAACATGATTGGAAGCTTCAAATAAGGAAAGAAATCAAAGAGGCAGAATCTGAAAAGGAAAAATCTGATTTGAGCACTGATCAGTATTTTGGGCGTATCTCTCTCCTCAAAAATCCAATTGACACAAAACTGGATGGGTTGGAACCGTGACTTAAATATCTACAACTTTTCAGTTTTGAGTTTTTCAAAATTCTCAATTTTTGAAGGCCAAAATTAACTCACAAGTTACTGCTGTAAACCTGGACGGAAATTTAAATAGTGAAAAGTTTTATTTTCTTTGGACACTTAGACATTAGGGTTTTAGAAGGGAGACGGTGAGAACGAATTTTAAAAAAAGAAAACCTTGTATTTTTCTTTCTCTAATGGCAGCCTAAACTCTTTGCTAGGGCTAGGGGTTATGTTTCTTCTCTACGGTATGAATATTCAATGTGATTCTTTCTAGGATTTCATCAATGACATATTTGATTGTTCAATTAGATTTCTTTTGATGTATTAGTTCTTCCATGCTTTCAATAAGTTCAATCATGTTTTTCTTATTGTTTAGAGGAATTTCTAATAGTTTCAAATAGAAATCATGTTTTAAAGTGAATGGGTTTTTCTGAAAACTTTTCTAACCGCATTATTAATCGAGGTTATCATGCGTTCTTGAATTGTCTCAGTTCAACTGAATCATAAGTTTTTAATTGTATAAGAACAATCAATTATGAAATATATATTTTCTTAGATCACAAAAAATTTCATATCGATATAGGGAAACACCTCGATGCCCTAGTATTTACATTATTGATTTAAATCAGTTTTTATTATTATTCTTGTTAACAATCACCAAGCAAAAGTATTTTTCTTCTTCACCCAAATTACTGTTTAATTATATTGTCTTTGAATTTACCCTACTCCTTGTGGTTCGACCTCAGTACTCCGAGAATTATATTGCTACGATCTCCTGCACTTGGGAGTGAGCAAGCAATTTTGGCGCCGTTGCCGGGGAGCTGCTGCGTGTTCAGAGGCAATTTTTGGGAGCAAAGCACAACCAGTGGAAATTCTTCTATTGGTAACTTTGTTCCATTTTTTTTCCTTATTTTGTTTTTATTTTTCTGTTTGTTTTTAATTTATTTGATTTGATTAGCATTTATTGTTGCATGAGCATTTGGGTTAGAAACGAGAGAGGCAGATTAGAAATTTTTGGAACTTATTTTGGTAATCTTTTTGACACACCTTTGCCTTCACCTTCTTCATCAATCATGGGCGATGAAACACGTAATAATCATGAGGAGAATAGAAGAACTATGTATGAATTGTTGCATCCCACACAAAATTCTGTTCCTTCATGCATCATGTTTCCACCTAATGCACCACATGTAGAATTGAAACAAGGTTTACTAGCAATACTTCCTGAGTTTAGGGGACAAGAAAATGAAAATCCTTATGTCTATGTTAGAGCTTTTGAAGAGGTAATTAGTAGTTTCTATGTACAAAATGTTATTGAGACTGCTAAGTTACGTTTCTTTCCTTTTTCTCTTAAGAATAAGGCAAGAAGTTGGCTTTACACTTTGAAACCTAGGTCTATAGGTAGTTGGGGGGAGACGGCCAAAGAGTTTTTTAAGAAACATTTTCCTCCCCACAAAGTCCAGCAAGTAAAAAGAAGGATAGCTAGTTTTGTCCAAGGAGAAAATGAGACCTTATACCAAGCTTGGGAACGGTACAAAGATCTTTTCAATTCCTGCCCAACTCATGGGTATGAAGATTGGAAGTTGGTTAGCTATTTTTATGAAGGACTTACACCTAGGGAACGGCAGTTTGTTCAACTCTCATGCGGAGGGGAATTTTTACAAAAAGAACCCGAAGATGCAATGGATTATCTTGATGAGATTGCTGAAAACTCTAACACATGGACTAGACCTTGCCCTATGGACTCCACTGATAGGACTAGAACTAACACTACCACTTCTAGTGGAAGTGTTTTCAAGTTGAGGGAAGATGATAACATGAGTGCAAAAATTAGCATGTTAACTAAAGAAATTGAAGCACTCAAAATGAAAGGAAGTAGGAGTGTTAGTGCTACCTTTAGAGAGGACCCAATGGAGGTGTGTAAAATCTGTCATGAGATAAACCATTCTACAAATGAATGTGCATCACTTTCATCATTCTTGAATGTTTTTGAAGGCCAAAATTAACTCACAAGTTACTGCTGTAAACCTGGACGGAAATTTAAATAGTGAAAAGTTTTATTTTCTTTGGACACTTAGACATTAGGGTTTTAGAAGGGAGACGGTGAGAACGAATTTTAAAAAAGAAAACCTTGTATTTTTCTTTCTCTAATGGCAGCCTAAACTCTTTGCTAGGGCTAGGGGTTATGTTTCTTCTCTACGGTATGAATATTCAATGTGATTCTTTCTAGGATTTCATCAATGACATATTTGATTGTTCAATTAGATTTCTTTTGATGTATTAGTTCTTCCATGCTTTCAATAAGTTCAATCATGTTTTTCTTATTGTTTAGAGGAATTTCTAATAGTTTCAAATAGAAATCATGTTTTAAAGTGAATGAGTTTTTCTGAAAA
>NW_027069614.1:262225-510699 GCF_002906115.3 Quercus suber
AGAAAACCTTGTATTTTTCTTTCTCTAATGGCAGCCTAAACTCTTTGCTAGGGCTAGGGGTTATGTTTCTTCTCTACGGTATGAATATTCAATGTGATTCTTTCTAGGATTTCATCAATGACATATTTGATTGTTCAATTAGATTTCTTTTGATGTATTAGTTCTTCCATGCTTTCAATAAGTTCAATCATGTTTTTCTTATTGTTTAGAGGAATTTCTAATAGTTTCAAATAGAAATCATGTTTTAAAGTGAATGGGTTTTTCTGAAAACTTTTCTAACCACATTATTAATCGAGGTTATCATGCGTTCTTGAATTGTCTCAGTTCAACTGAATCATAAGTTTTTAATTGTATAAGAACAATCAATTATGAAATATATATTTTCTTAGATCACAAAAAATTTCATATCGATATAGGGAAACACACCCCGATGCCCTAGTATTTACATTATTGATTTAAATCAATTTTTATTATTATTCTTGTTAACAATCACCAAGCAAAAGTATTTTTCTTCTTCACCCAAATTACTGTTTAATTATATTGTCTTTGAATTTACCCTGCTCCTTGTGGTTTGACCTCGGTACTCTGAGAATTATATTGCTACGATCTCCTGCACTTGGGAGTGAGCAAGCAAAAGAGCATGTCTCTCTGGACCAAAAATACCAAGTTCTATCATTCTTTTCTATCCTTCATATACTGCATCTCCATTTTCTCCATGGACCATAGCCAAAGCACCAAGGGACTTGCACTTCTTAAACCCTTCTAATAGAAGCTCATCATTAATCATAAGTGCCCCCTTGTAGGCCAGGAAAGAGTTTATACCTATAAGATGGCATATACATGAAAAGAGGAAATCAAAGAAGCGTTCGCAAAGGTCCAAATAAGAAGAAATCTGGACAGTACAAACAGAAAATATAAGAAAACTAACCTTTCTTCTTAACCATGATTTCCACTTCCTTTGAAACAACTTCATCCCATTTTGTAATTGCCGTATGGAAACCATAATCCATGCAAGATTTCTTTGCTTTCTTTTCGTAGGCTTCAAAACCTGCTGTTAAGCTCCCACTAACTGGTATAACAAAATCAATGTGCATTGTCGTTCCACCAGCTGAGGCTGCAGCCTGACTACTGAAGAAGTCATCAACTGTCTCGGTACCCATAAACTCAAAAGCTAGGTGCGTGTGAGGATCAATTCCACCTGTTGAGGTAGAGTACATCAGGATCAGATCTACGAAATTACAAATTGATGTTGGAAATAGAAAAGAACCAAGCTATTAAACTCAGATAAAATGAACAGACCTATCTCAAGCGAAGCGCATTGCATTGTGTAGGATCTTCGTTCAGTTGGATGGGAGTGAGTGAGTTTTGAGAGTGAGAGTGAGTTTTGATCTATTTTGGGATGTGTTTTTTACTTATTTGGTGTTAGAGTAACGGAAAACATTGAGGTGGGTTATGGAGCACTCATGGTCAGAATCACAGGTGGGCAAAGTGTCAAAATTTAAACCATGGGTGGGCACATAGAATTAGAGGCAAACCACAGGTGGAAAAAGTATAATTATCCCAAAAATTTAAGTTTCTAATTTTTTTTTTTTTTTTTTTAAATAAAGCCATTATCCTATTTTAAGGAATGTAGATGCTTAGCATGGTGTACTACATCTACATCGATGAGATCACATGGATTTTCCATGGCCAATTCCAAGATTTTTTTACAACTAAATATCAACTAAAAACTGAAAAGTAAATAAATTTAATCTGGGTTTTAGACCCATAAACTTAACCACTTTTTTTTTTTTTTTTGAGATAGCCATTGAAATTTTAGATCTAAATTTCAATGTAACCAACGAAACAATGACAACCAAAGAAAAGAGAGAAATGAAAGGTTTCCAATCTTCCACCAACAAAATCAGATCTTTGACCCATTGCCAACAATTTTCAAGATTCAACGCTGCTGCCTTTGTGAAGAAGAATTTTGGTACCATCAATCTCTCAATACCGTGAGGAAGAGTTGAAGAAGATAAGTTTTCTTGTGAGCTCATGTTTTCTAACGAGTTGAACAACAAGTAATGGTGAAGAGGATGCATTTGTTATTTTGCAGTTTGAACAACTCAATGCCAATGCTTCTGAGATTGTTGATAAACATGGCCTATACTCACTCAATTAGCGTCCCTAGGAAGCATTTGCTTTCCCTATACCATCAAAACCTAGAACTTGGATGGGTATAAAACACTTTAAATTTCTTTATTTTTAGAGTTTTCTTTTTCCTTTTATTTTTAATTAATCTGGCAGTATATGGCATCCTAGTTGGCATAAATATTAATATTTAAATATCATAGTTTGACACATCAACTTTTTCCATCCAAAGAATAATGGTAGAGACCAAATTGACACGACACTGAAAAGGTTAAGTACCAAATTAACACAATTGAAAAGTTAGGGACTAAATTGAAATATGGTATAAAGGATAAGGACCAAATTTGTAATTACCCAAAAAAAAAAAAAAAAAAAAAAAANGGCCCGGGGCCTCGAGTCCCCTTAGGCCCCACCTGGGTCCATCCCTGCTTGAACTTAATCCGCAAACAAGAGATACACGAGGCATAAACCCATTCCATGATATGGATAAGAGACAAATTATGAGTCCAATACATGATGTTAAAATTCTCTATCTTTTACATTATATTTTAATTAGGTCCTATACTTTTAATTATGTCAATTTGATTCCTAACTTTTTAGTGTTGTATCAATTTAGTCCCTACCGTTATCTTTTGGATAAAAAAACTACTGTGTCAAACGGAATAATAAAAAATTATTTTTCATACTACATCATCTGCTAACTGTGCTGTCACGTCAATTCAAGAAATAGAAACTAAATTAAAAATGAACATGTGAGAAACGTTTGGGGAAACTAACAAGTTCTAAAATTCCTAAAATCAATACTCCATCTCTTCTTCCTCATCTCCATCCCTAAAATCTCTGAAGTTGTAGACGGGGAAGCTACTTTGCTTACTTGCTTGGAGTCAATCTTGTTTGCTCCTCAATTTCTCATAGATTATGTTGTTTGGTTAGGCGAAATAAAGCCATTATCCTATTTTAAGGAATGTAGATGCTTAGCATGGTGTACTACATCTACATCGATGAGATCACATGGATTTTCCATGGCCAATTCCAAGATTTTTTTACAACTAAATATCAACTAAAAACTGAAAAGTAAATAAATTTAATCTGGGTTTTAGACCCATAAACTTAACCACTATTTTTTTTTTTTTTTGAGATAGCCATTGAAATTTTAGATCTAAATTTCAATGTAACCAACGAAACAATGACAACCAAGAAAAGAGAGAAATGAAAGGTTTCCAATCTTCCACCAACAAAATCAGATCTTTGACCCATTGCCAACAATTTTCAAGATTCAACGCTGCTGCCTTTGTGAAGAAGAATTTTGGTACCATCAATCTCTCAATACCGTGAGGAAGAGTTGAAGAAGATAAGTTTTCTTGTGAGCTCATGTTTTCTAACGAGTTGAACAACAAGTAATGGTGAAGAGGATGCATTTGTTATTTTGCAGTTTGAACAACTCAATGCCAATGCTTCTGAGATTGTTGATAAACATGGCCTATACTCACTCAATTAGCGTCCCTAGAAAAAAAAAAAAAAAAAAAAAAACATCTTGTCAAGTGTCAACCCATTCCAAAAATATGACAAAAAATGTGAGACGTAAATCCAACACATTAGGTATGAGGAATTTTAGGCAAATGACTGATTAAAATGGTAGGATTAAATTTGTTTGTTTGTTTTGTTTTTTTTAGAGTATATTTGGTATACTATTATAAACACTCTAATGTGTAATACATATTCTTATAGTTTAGGCTATTCTGTACTTTTGTTATATTTTTATTATATGAAATAGTCATTTCTTATAAATAGCTATTTATTAAAATAAGAAATAATTATTTATCTTTAAAATAATTGTAATAATTATCCCTTATTGGTTATAATAATTTATAAAATTAATATATTTTTAAATAAAGAAACTTTCCCCATGGACGTAGTAATTATGAAAAAAAAATCATCAAAAAATAACTTCTCTCTCAAATTAAAGTGTATATATATATATATATATTCCAGAAACTATAATTATATAAGAGATTTCTTAAAATAGATTTTAAATTTTATTTTAATGTTACAACTTACGACCAAATTTATGAATATATTTAGTCATTCCATTACAACACATTTTATTTTCAGTAATAAATCCACATTAAGTATAGCAAACCTAGTCTTACTTTACAAAATAAGGTTGATGCACTACGACTTGCCTAACCATTTGTGCCATAGGACATGAGAAAAAAAATTCATGTGTACAGTTTCATATATATTTCAAAACACATAACGGATTCATTTGCTTAGTTGTTTGAAGATCTGACCAGCCATACAATACTGATGGGACGTTCAAAGGAGACCAAAACATGATCATCGCCTACATTGACATTATATAAATGTATTTATAAAGTATTATAAAACATTGATATTATGATTGAATAGTAATGAAATTTAAGTTATGTTACATGGACAATATTTTTATAATTTTTTCCGTAATTGTTAATGTAGTTTATTGTGATTAAAGTAACAATATTTTCACTTGAATTCAACATTGACATTTTTTTTTTTTTAATTTGATATTTATAAAAATGGAAGAAGGGAATTTGGATCATGGATCTCCTTAAGAATGAGAGCAAGTAATATCATTGAACTACAAAACTTTTATTATCACTTGTAGTCTATATGGATGATATTGCATTTACAAGGATTTCAAGAAACCAATTTTAACACTTTCTACTTATGAAGCTATGTATTTGCAACTTCAATTTTTTGTCATGGGATTTGGCTTAGAAACTTATTGAAGAAGCAACACAGTGTAAGAAGAAGCCAACTAGATATTTGTGGACAATAAGTCAACGTTGACAATAGAAAATAATTAATTATTTAGTGACCAAAGTAAGCATATTGATACATACAAGGTATCAATTTATTTGGGAATGTAAGGCCTTATTTGGTACGTGATCTTAAACACATATTTTAAATTTTTAAACAAAATTATACATATTTTTACACATTTTTTCACCTACACGTATTTTCAAAAAAATTGAAAACTGTTGTTTAAACACACGTACCAAACCGACCCTAATTAAGCTAAAAGGAAAGATCAACTTAAGTTTGAGTTTGCCAAACACCACCGCAGCCACCCACATTTAGATCAACATAGCCCCTTCCCCATGACAGTGACTCAACACCAAATCCACAAAGGATGTCGCACGCCAGTGATCCATGGCTATGCTCCCTGGCCAACGAACATTAAGAAAGAGAAGGGGTGGCTCTATGTGTAATGTGTTGGTGTGGGTGGTCTTACTTGAGGAAAAAAAATTATATACCTTAAAAAATTAATTTTAAATTAATATAGCTTATATATTGACCACCCTAAAAAAAAAAACCTTGAACACCCTAAACAAAAATTTGAGTTCATCAAAAATAAAATTTGACCATTTTGTTTCATTAAAGGTTAATTTTAGTAATTTATAGTGAAATAGCACTTTTAGATCAATAGCTTGATTGTCAAACCGCAATTTTATCAAATATTTAATTGTGACTTTTAAAATTGTATTTTCAAAAGGTATATTTTAAAATCACTATTTTTAAAAAAATAAACACATTTTTTTCGAACATCTAGTCTATTAGTGCTTGCTTTTGTCTTTAATCGAATTTGTAGGATTTATGTAGTGCATTTTGTACGTAATGCATATGCTCTAAAGTAATGTCTAAATGCTTTATTAAATATGATTAATGTAATGGTTGAATTCCTAAGTTAAATATATTGAATGAACTTATAATTTTTTATTTTTTTATTTTGCTAGTACTATGAACAAATTTCTTATTAGAAAATAAATTGTATTGCAAGATTTATATTCTTAGCAAATTTGAATTGACTTGAATAATTTACACCTGATGTAACTTTATAAAAGTTACACATTTTTTAGAATGTAGATTTCTAAAAGATCTAACAGTTAAAAAAAAAAAAAATTAAATATGATTGTTTCCACGTTATTACCTAATTAATACTAGCACTCTCTCTCTCTCTCTCTCTCTCTCTCTCTCTCTCTCTCTCTCTCTCTCTCTCTCTCTCTCTCTCTCTCTCTCTCTCTCTCTCTCTCTCTCTCTCTCTTTATTACTTTCCAAGAGACAATATTTTGTTCAACACAACCTAAACAAAAAATCTAATTTTCTGGTTAGACTGCGTTAAAGTAGCAGATAATTTTTTTTTCTTTTAATTTACGGTGAAGATAGAAGTATATATTTGTGTAAAGAAAAAACTGAGTTTGAACACAGGTAACATGTAATCTCAGCCGTGAATGTAGACCCCGCGTAACAGTGAATGAATCTAACCCAAAATTTGCTTCTTATTGACACTCCATATTCTCTATAAATTACCACCTAAAACCCCAACTCTGGACTCGTACCGCTTGGCAAGGCAAACCCCTTTGGTCCACATTTTCACTCAGCCAAGCACAACCCATTCTCTCTCTCTCTCTCTCTCTCTCTCTCTCTCTCTCTCTCGGTAGGCCTAGTTCTTATATTTCTTGTTAAGATTTGGTTTGATCTATTTGTAATCTTATAATAGCAATGTGCATTAAGGTTTCAGATCTGGTGGCATCTTTAATTGCATTTTTAGCGTGTGTAAATATGAGATTATGATAAGTTGGGTATTGGGCGTTTGAGGAAACCCATGAATCAACCATTTCTGATTTGGTTTTTTTTTTTTTTTTTTTTTTTTGGGTGTTTGTGTTTGTGTAAAGGGTATTTCTGTTGGACTGTGAAATGGACTCAGGTTTTAATTCATTTATATTATTTAAATCAGTTTGCACTTGTGGGTCCTTTTAAGGTTGCTCTAGCAAATTTTTGAACGATTGTCGATTGTCACTTGAGTTTATTCACAAATAAACTCAGTTTTTCTTTGTTTTTTTGTTTACACAATTATATACTTCTATCTTCACCGTAAATTTATATATATATATATATGTATATATAAGTTATCTACTGCTTTAACGCAATCTAACCAAAAAATTAGATTTTTTGTTTAGGTTGCGTTGAACAAAATATTATGTCTTGGAAAGCAATAAATAAGGAGAGAGAGAGAGAGAGAAAGAGAGAGAATGCTAGTATTAATTAGGTAATAAGGTAAAAGCAATCATATTTAATTATGTTTTTTTTTAACCGTTAGATCTTTTAGAAATTTATGGTCTAAAAAATGTGTAACTTTTGTAGAGTTACACAAAATGTAATTTAAACCCATCTCATTATATATATATATATATATAGTGGAGCGTTGCTTCAATTCAACCCTTATTGGTTTAAAGAAAACAAAAATTGGTTGGAATGGGTCATAAAAAATAAAAATAAAAAGATGATGCATTTTGTTTATAGTATTAATTATTTTGAAAATATGCAAGTAAATGAATGATTACTTAGTTATGTACATTGAAAAATATGCAGTTAATAGCATTGATAATGAAGTTATCATACAATTATTTTAAAATGTAAAAACTTGTAAATTGAAAATTTTAAATTTTATGTATTTGTGTGTTTTTTTGTGACATTAATATATTCAATTTTTATTCTTAAATTTAAGTTTTTTAATGACCATCTTGAAGAAAATTCCTGGAAAGAGAGAGAGAGAGATACAAAAAATCTATCTAGATTTAGAACCAATTTTGTGAGTAATTTGTTAATTTCTATTAAGATAGGAAAAATCGGATGTAAATGCTAATAGTATTTTTTGCTGAAAAAAATGCTAACATAGTAAGATGCAACAAATGAACCCCTAACTTAATTTTTCGGCATTATATATTACATTTTTCAAGTAGCCATTGAATGAAGTGATATTTTCCTCTCAGTCATTTCTTGGCAACTGATAAGGGGGAAACCATTATGATTTCACCCGCAGTTGTGAGATAACATAGCAACTCATTGCAAAACTCTCGTCTTTACTCTATATTTGGAGTGAACCAAGAATCTGACGTGGCACAATTGGAGGGTGTAAACCCTTATACTTGGAACAACCTTTCTTGGGAGTCTAAATCTTTTGTCTCATCAATTGTGCTCCACTTCATGCTCCACCAATAAAATTTGGACAACTAGTCTTTCTCATTAAATGAGATATCTCTGACTTTAATGAAAGAGGTTAGTTGTCCAAATTTTATTGGTAGAGCATGAAGTGAAGCACAATTAATAAGACAGGAGATTTGGACTCCTTTCTTGGGAGTAGTTGGCTAAAAGTAGCACATAACAAATGAAAGATTAATATGTATATAATTAGCCTTTCTGACATAGCAAAGATATTCAATCACCTGATTTACACAAACAAACGAAATGACAGACACCACAACGCCAAAGAACAAGCTCGAAGGCAAGGTCGCCATAGTCACTGGCGGAGCAAGCGGGATAGGCGAAGCCACGGCTCGCCATTTCGCCACCCACGGCGCAAGAGCCATCGTTATCGCGGACGTCCAAGACGAAATGGGCCAAAGCGTCGCTGCATCTATCAGCCCCAACATATGCAGCTATGTTCATTGCGATGTCAGCGACGAGGAACAGGTGAGAACGTTGGTAGACTCGACAGTCAATAAGTACGGATGCCTCGACATCATGTTCAGCAATGCGGGCATTGGTCGAGCGACCAACACGTGCGTGCAGAGCGTGTTCGACATAGACTTGTCGGCTTACGACAAGCTCATGGCGGTGAACGCCCGCGGGATGGTGGCGTGTGTGAAGCACGCGGTGAAGGCGATGGTGGAAGGGCACGTGAGGGGGAGCATAATTTGCACAGCGAGCGTGTCGGCAAGTGTTGGTTCCTATAATGGCATTGTCGACTATACTATGTCGAAGCATGCAGTGTTAGGGTTGGTGAGGTCGGCAAGCCTGCAGGTGGGTTCATATAGGATACGTGTGAATTGTGTTTCACCAGGGTTAGTTGGGACGCCAATAGTGAAGGACACGATGAGGTTGAATGATGAGGAGGTAGCTAAGATGCAAGAGTTAAGTTCGTACTTGAAAGGTGGGTTGCTAATGCCAAAAAATGTGGCGGACGCTGTGGTGTTTCTTGCTTCTGAGGATTCCCAATTTGTCACTGGCCATAATTTGGTGGTAGATGCTGGGTTTAAACCTAAAGTTTAAGAGTTGGCTAGTAATCCATCACCAATGTTTTAGAATTTAGAATATTACTATATATATGTTGGTTTGTTTGTGTATTGTGTCCTCTTAATTTTACAGGTGTGGTGGCTGTGGTGTCTTATGCGCTGGGTGTATCTGTGGGTCCAATATGTCAGGGCGTTATTATAAGTCTCGTACACTGGGCGCATGCAAGAATTTCTCGGTGTGGTTCGAGGCTCGTTTGTTGCTTAAGTTGGTTATTGCATAGTGACCTTATTAGATGCAATAATGAAATAACTTGGACTATTTTAAAATCTGTAATAAAGTGTCCTGGTGTTTTTATCGAAAAAGAATATGAAGTGTGCTTTGGTGTTATTTTTTATTTTATTTTTTTTTAATTTTTTTTAGCAAAAACGATAGTAGACTTTATTAATGTATATCACTTTGTACAATAGAAAAAAGAAAAGAGGGGCATTATTCTAACCAAACAATGACATTGTTTTTCTCTTTAGCAGCATTAGCTAAAACTAGTGCAGCACGATTACATTGTAAAGGATACTAGAAAAAGAAATAAAATTAAAACTATCCTTAATAATTGCAATGTCTTCCAAAATCCAAGCCACCTCTAGAGAGCATATTCGATTACAATTCAACAAGTCCATCAATTCTGCAAAATTACTCTCCACCTGCACATGGGAAAAGCTGGTACTTTGACAAAACAATAAAGCTTTACTCAACACACAAGCAGCTGTGCACAGTGGATTCAACTCCTTCACAATTTTATCACAAACAGCAGCTAACACTTCTCTACCATTATTTCGGATAATTAGTCCAATACTAACAGAAGATGACTTTTTTTATTGTGAAAAAGCCACATTAAGTTTGTAAATACCATTTGACTAGGGAGGACTCCACCTTGCTGCTTTCAAACTACTTTCCTGTGGGTTTTTTTGCTGGACTTCCACAAACTCAAGTCTATATAGATTTGCCCGAGCTCATAGCTCATGATAAGAAAGAGCAATGTTATTAAAAACAACTCTGTTCCTACATTTCCAAATCATCCAACAAGCTATGCACAATGTATCAAAGACAGAAGCAGGTAGTTTCTTGAGGGCAGCATTCATTGCATCAATGAATTTCATCTTTGGATAGAACCTGTAATAATTCAACAGAGGAGATTGCAGCCAAATGGCTTGAGCATATGAACACTCCAAAAAGAGATGATCACAAGTTTCAGCTTCCTCATTACAGAGCACGCAAGAGAAAGAATGCAGCACCTTCCTTTCAAACAGCTTAGTACAAGCTGGTAAGTTGTCATTACATGCTCTCTAGATAAATGTTTTGACCTTGGGTGGAACTTGAACAGACCAAATGCCATTCCAGAATGAGTGAAACCGAGCTGGGTTGGATGATGAAGCTTCATTACCTATGAACTTTCTTTCAATCTCAATTTGTAAAAACTATGTACTTCTGACAGAGAACACCCCGAATCTGTTCCTAGTCCAAACTAGAAAATCTTTTGGGTCTTTGTGGACTCAAAGGAATGGCTTTTATGATTTAGGCTTCAAAAGGATAAAAAAATTAGTATCAATGAGCATGGTTTTCCATCTTGGCTGAAATGATGCAAACTCCATGGGATCTGCAACTCTTGCTTTAGGTGGTAAAATTGTACAAGTAGAGAGGACTCTTTGATTGGCTTCAGATGGCAACCACTTGTCAGCCTAGATGTTGATCAAGGAGCCATTACCAACCCTCCAACAACTCCCTTGCTTGATAAGTTCTCGCCCATGAGTAATACTTCTCCAAGCATAGGAGGAGTGACTAGGAACAGTAGCTTCAAGAAAGGAATTATTGGGAAAATACTTGGCTTTGTAGATCTTATAGCTAGAGCAAAGAATCTTGATTGTGGAGAAGCCTCCGGCACTATTTAGCCAATAAAGCTAAATCAAAACATTTGAGATCCCGAAACCCCAAACCTCCATCCTTCTTTGCTAGACATATGTGCTTCCAACTCAGCCAATATATTTTTGTTTCCTCATTTTTTTTGCCCCCACCAAAACTACCCCATCATGGAATTGTTGTCATCACACAACCCCAAGGGAAGAAGGAAACAGTTCATAGCATAAACTAGGATGGCTTGGGCCACAAATTTTATAAGAACCTCCTTGCCAGCTTGCGATAATAGTTTACCCTTCCAACCACCAAGTTTAGATTGAACTTTACTCTTGATGTCTTCAAAGGCTTGCTTCTTTCCTCTGCCAATTAGAGGAGGTAAACCAAGGTATTTTTCCAAAGGCACATTGGAATTGGCATTGAAGAACCGCTTGATCTCCTCCTGTAATGAGTAGGGGTATTGGAGCTGAAGAAAATGGAGCTTTTATCACTATTAATCTTCTGCCCAGATGCAATTTCATAAGCATGAAGAATTTCCTTGATAATATGACACTTAGATAAAGAAGCATTGCAAAAAAGCAAACTGTTGTCTACAAAGAGGAGATGGGTGATTGAAGGTCCATTCCAAGAACAACTCACTCCATGTAGATCCCTATGATGTGCTGCATACCTTAATAATGCCAAGAATCTGTGCATAATAAAAACAAGTAAGGAGACAAAGGACCTCCTTAGCAAATGCCTCTAGAGGGTTTGATAAAGCCTGAAGGTGCTCCATTTACCAACACTGAGTAAGAAACAGATGAGATCCCAGCCATGATCAAATCAACCCATTTTTTTATGAAACCCCATCTTCAACATCAACACCTTTAGATAGTCCCATTCAACCCTATCACAAGCTTTGCTCATATCAAGCTTTATCACCTTATATGCGGTGTTCCCTTGACGTTTGGATTTCATGTGATGCAAAGTCTTGAAAGAGATGAGAATATTATCTGTGATCATTCTATTTGCCACAAAAGTACTTTGACATTCAGATATGATACTCCCCAAAATTAGTTTCAGCCTGTTAGCTAAGACTTTAGAGACAATCTTGAAAATGACATTACAAAGACTGATTGGTTGGAAATGAGACATAATCTCCAGATTTTTTTCTTTTTGGGATTAGAGTTATATGAGAGAAATTGATACTATGCAAGATATTACTAGAATTAATACAATCAAGAACTGCATTAGAAACATTAGTACCTACAATATGTCAATATTTCTGAAAAAATAAAGGATTCATACCATCAGGCCCCGGTGCTTTTGTAGGATGCATTTGGAATAAAGCTCTCTTTACCTTATCATGAGTAAACTCAGCCAATAAAATGTCGTTCATGTCCAGGATAACTACTTCACGAACGTGATTAATTACATGCTGGATAGAACTAGTAGAAGCACTAGTAAACATTGTCTAGAAATAATCACTTGTCACCCTCTCTAGATTAGACTGTTGTGAATACCATCTAAATCTTGTAACTTTTGAATCTCATTACCCCTCTTTCTTTGGGAAGCCATTATATGAAAAAATTTTGAATTCTGGTCTCCATCTTTCATCCATGAAATCTTTGAGCGCTGGTGCCAATATGTATTTTCCTGAGCCACTAATTCCTTAATTTCCAATCTAATGCGTTTCTTGCATTAGACAATTGCTTATTTGCAGGATCCAAATGACACTCTAAGTCTCTAACTCCAGATTGGTGAGTAATTCCCACTTTGTGTTGATAGAACGTATGAGTCCCCTTGCATGACCACCTCCCTTTGCATCCTATGTTTTCTGATGGGAGGATTTGCAGCATTTGTTTGGAGTTTCACCAACAGTGCCATATGATCAAAGAAACCGAATGGGACATGGGACAACTTAGATTGAGGAAACAGTTGCACCCATTCCAAACTATGTAAACCCTGATCCAATCTTGCATAAACCAGATTCCCCTAAAATCTTCTGTTGTACCAAGTGAATTTTAGACCTCTATAGCCCAAGTCAATCAATGAACAATCATCTACTACTCTGGTAAATTTTGCTATCTTATTGAATGGTCGAGAGCCACTACCCCAGTATTCATCACTATGAAGAATTTGAAAAACTATCATAAAGTTTTAGCAATTTTTGTTCCAAACCAAGAATGTCCTAGTGGTACAATTTTCCCAGTGGCAGCTTAAGGAATTATTTTTAAGATGGTTATTAAGAAACTTAAATTTAAAATAATAATAATAATAATGATGATGATGATGATGATGATTATAAAACTTGAATACATTGATGTCTTAAAAAAAAAAAAAAATCTTGTGAGTTTTCATATTGTGAAATCATTGTATGATAACTTTATTATCAATGCTATCAGCTACATATATTTAAATGTACAAAAATAATTAAGAAATCATTCATCTACCAACATCTTGTCTAAATAAGTAACAATATAAGCAAAATGCATCATTATTTTTTTATGATTCGTTCTAATCAATTTTTGTATTTTTTTAAAAACCACATGGGTCTTAAACCCATTCTATGATACAAATAAAAACAAATTATGAGTCCAATACATGGCATTAAAAAATTTTAAAAATAAAAAAATTAAAAAAAAAACATGTGTTGTGAACCCATTACAAAATTGTGACAAAATGATAGACATAAATCCAACCAATTAGGTATGAGGAATTTTAGGGGATGACTAATTAAAGTGGTTGGATTTAATTTGTTTGGTTGTTTTATTTGCCTCAAAGCATGTTTGGTAGTTTGTAATAAGCATTGTAATGTATAATAGCTATTCTTGTACTTTAGATTATTCCATAGTTTGATTACGTTGTTATTACATGAAATAATAATTTATTATGAATAACTATTTTTTTTTTAAATGAAGAATAAATATTTATTTTTAAAATGATTGTCATAGTTATTCCTTAATAAGTGTAATAAATTATAAAACTATATATTTTCAATTAAACAAACTTTCCATATGCACATAACAATTATGTAAATAAAAAATCTTCAAAACATAACTCATCTCTCTCGCAAATTTAAAAAATATTATTTTCTAGGAAATATAACTTATGAATAGGGTTTAGTTATTCCATTATAACACATTTTATTTCTAGTAATAAATATTATCATTTATATCATAATTCTCATTCAGTGTATCAAACGTGCCTTTACTTTATAAAATACGGTTGATCTGCTATGGCCTGCCTAATAAGTTGTGCACTATAACCTAGTCAGTTAGTCCTTGTTTGGGTGTAAAAAATAAAAATAAAAAATAAAAAAATCACTCATCATTCATCACTCAAATATCATCACTCATCACTCTATAACTCATTTCCTATCACTCAAAAATCTCCAAAGCCCAGTTTGGCACCTAAACATGGTTCTGTTTTCAACTTCAAGAACTCAAAAAATTGAAACCCACACTCTGACCTATGCTACTAGTGCACCAGAATCCCTACCCGTGTTCTCTCATTTTTCTATTCTTCCTTCACTTTCATATTCTCCCATCAGAAAACTCAGAAAAAGACCAAAACCTATAAGCTAAAAACTCTTCCTCCCACTTCGGCACACTCTAACTAGAACTAGCTTGATTTTTACATTTTTGTTATAAATAATAATTACTTTTTCTTATCAGTGGTCCACCTTACAACAATTAGAAAACATGTTACATTCTCATATCCCTTTAGTTGGGTTCGACTGCACTGCACTTTTTTTTTTTTGGTGGTGGTAGAGGTAAAGATGAGTCATAGGATCTTACCGTTCTATTTTACCAAAGAAAATGTTTTTTGGAAAAACTTGTTTGAACAGATCAGCTCCAATTAGCCTTGAATAGAAAAACTTTGCATTTTTTAAAATTTGTCTCAGTACAATAGAAGCACAAGTGGAGTGACAGCTCACCAGTGACAGAGTAGGCCTCGTTGGTGAAGAGGTTGGGTCTTGAGGGGGATTTTTTTTTTTTTTTTTTTTTTTGTGGTGGTTGGGTTTTTTTAATTATTTTTTTATGAAGATGAAGAGGGACAAAGAGAGAAAGAGGAGAGGAAGAGGGAGAGAAAGAGGCGGTGAAATTAATATTTTAATGAATAGATGAGATAAATAAGAAATGGGATATTAGGTGTATTGTAAAATTGTATGATATAATAGATAAAGTAGGTTTTGAGATGGCAAAATGGGATAATTTATAGAAACCGAATGTGAATGCTCTTATGGCAAAACTTGATTTACGCTTTTATCTTTTGTAAACCACTTTTATCCTTGCCCAAAACATATCAACCAAATCTCCACCCTTCATTTTTCGCCACTTAACCACCTCATCCCCCAACCAATGTCCCTGGTCTCCGGTAGCCAACCACTAGCCCCGCCATTGCCGATCCCCAATCACGATCTTTTTCATTTAAAATTTTTTTTATCTTTATTATATATGTGCTTAGGAGATGAGAAAATGTGAGAAAGTAGTAGCAAATATATTTTCCATATTATTTTCAAGAATGCAACCAAACAATTGAATGTAAATTATTTTCCCAAAAAAAAAAATTCTTCTTGAGTAAACAGTAATACTTATTAGAACACACACAAAAATAGTAATACTAGTGTTTTAAACCGAATTTATAATACATTACATGACTAGAGTATAACTACAAAAGGGTCTAATCTTTGTAGTTGTATACTGGAGTTATAAACAGCAGACACTAGACACACACAACCAACGTGGGATAAATATCCCTATTTTTCTTTTTTGAGTAAACAGTAATACTTATTAGAACACACACGAAAATAGTAATACTAGTATTTTAAACCTGGTTTATAATACATTATATAATCAGAGTACAACTACAAAAGGACCTAACACAACAACCTCTCACTAATTTTGCCTATTCCACTTGGTTAATATGTGCTCTCCATTCCTATCTTTTTCTTCTCTTTATTAAAACTACTCTTTTTGTAATTAAAGATTATTTTATAGGTAAAAGTTGTGGGAGACATAGGTCTTCTTCTTAAGGATCTTAGACAAATTCCATTTGGTCTAAAGAGCCAAATATCATGCATGTGGTTAAAAATTAATTTATTTTCCTTTCATTGGCTCACTTGGTACAAAGGGCGCCTATCAAGGCATACATTCATTGGTGATCACCTTAACACTAATCTTTTGTTTCAAAAATCCCTTCAATCCACTATCCTTATGTTTTTCACTCATATGTACAGTGTACGCCACACCAATTTAACTTGGGTCTCTCATCTTTTTTTTTTTTTTTGTTAATTGAGAACGTTTTATTACCATAAAACAAAGGAAACCAAGAAAAGAGGTCCACAAGGAAACTCAAAAAATTTGCCCAAAACAAACAATACACAAAGCAGAGCATGAGCTCTAGCACAAGCCACAACCTATTAATGAGGATAATTTTTGATTGATCGACTCGGGGTGCTGAACCTTTCTCGTCTAATCATCGGCCTTACACTTTAACTGATCCCAAAGGGATGATCAACCCCATGGGCCATCGGACCCAGGTTGACAATCCAACCCTCAATCCCGTCGACCCATCACCTCAGGGTTCCCATGGAGCTTGCGTGGGGTCCACTCATATGTCCATACAAGGAAATTACTTGCGAGTCATAACCAAATATCCTATCGCATAATCAAATCTTCTATATATGGGAAGGTAATCCCAAGTATCTTAGGATCCTTCTCTCTACAAGGAAATTTCCCCATATCAAGGGATTTGGGTAAGCTCTCCAGTACTATAAAAAAAACAAACCATAACCCATTTGAGATACGTGAATTCTCCCTAGCTCTTGCACTCTTGAGTTCTTGAAGATTCTTCTATCACTAACTTAACTTTTGGAGGGTCTTTAGCCAGTACTGCACCAGTGCCCTTTGATTGATCTTCTCTTTTGTTTTTCAAGCACACCCATTGGCGCATGTGTGGACGATCAACTTGTTGACAATTTTTGTGCATCGTCAGTTGGCACTGTCTATGGGAAACAAGCGATAAGCCATATCGTCGTTTCAAAGACAAAGAGTTGTATGGTCTTGACACTATCAATGGCGACCACCAACCAATAGATCGGGAACCCGCCCAATGCATTGGAGAGGTAGGTGCAAACCCTTGCCGCAGCAATTGAATGACTCACTCAACAAAATCATGAGTTGGAATGACAGTTGGAGCAACGGAATGATCAAGAGCCGAACAATTAGAATGACGGGCAGGATAGGGACGAACATGACAACAATCGTACCCCAATAAGGGACTAAGAGCCGAACCAACAAGTCGACGAACGACCTAAGGCCCCACTTAGAGAAATAAGAATGATCATCAAGGGGAGCACGATGGTCAAATCTTCAAGGAAGACAAGGAAGACCTACCTACGAATGGTGCAAATGTTCAGCTCACCGGTTGTCCACCTAAGCTTACTTGAATGGAGGACCCGATGATCAACTTCATTAAGGAGGATGTATGACGAGTCCATCACCCCCATGATGATGCCTTGGTGATTAATCTAACCATAGCAGACAACAATACCCGACAAGTCTTGGTGGACAATGGAAGCTTAACTAACATCCTCTACTATCCGACCTTCCAACAAATAAGGATCGATAAGGCATGACTCATGCCATTGGACGTCCCTCTAGTAGGCTTTGAACGAAGGTCATGCCCATCAGATCTATCACATTACCTGTAACCATCAACACCTATCATCAATAAATCACCAAGGATGTCACCTTCTTGGTAGTGGATTGCTTGTCAGCCTACAATGCCATCATAGGGTGACCAACGCTCAACGCGTGGAAGGCAACCACATCCACATATCACCTACTACTGAAGTTCCCTATAAAGTGTGGGATAGGAGAGGCCCACGGAGATCAGATGGCGGCCCGGGAGCTCTATGTAGCCATGCTGGAGATGGACGAACAAATGACCACTATGAACATTGAGGAGTGACAAGTGAATGTAGAACTGACGGAGGGAATAAAAACCATCTCCTTGGATGAAGAACACGCAGATCGGATCACTCATATTGGCACAGTAGCCAACCCTTCAGTTCGAAATGGGCTGATCCTTTTCCTAAAGGACAACCTAGACATCTTTGCCTAAAGCCATGAGGACATGCCTGGGATCGATTTGAATATCATGGTCCATTAGCTCAACGTCTCCTCATCCTTTCCACCTGTCCAACAAAGAAAGAGAGTCTTTGCACAAGAAAGGGACAAGGCCATAGCCGAAGAAGTTCACAAGCTGTTGGACGCAAGCTTCATTAGAGAGGTCTACTACCCCGAATGGTTGGCCAACGTAGTAATGGTTAAGAAGGAAAATGGGAAGTGAAGGATGTGTGTGGACTTCACCAATCTAAACAAAACCTATCCAAAGGATAGCTACCCCCTCCCACAAATCGACCTCATTGTAGACTCGATGAATGGACACCAGTTGTTGAGCTTCATGGATGCTTTTTCTAGTTACAACTAGATCAAGCTTGAGGAGTCTAACCAAGAGAAGACATCGTTTGTCATAAGCCAAGGCCTTTTTTGCTACAAGGTCATGCCATTCGAATTGAAGAATACGGGGGAAACATACCAAAGGCTTGTAAACAAGATGTTCGTCTGACAGATCGGATGGAACGTTGAGGTATACATAGATGACATGTTATTGAAGAGCAAAGAAAAGGATCACCACTTGAATGATCTTAGGGAGAAGTTCGAAACTCTTCGCCTCTACGAAATGAAGCTGAATCCTAGTAAATGTGTGTTGAGGGTATCATCGAGAAAGTTCCTTGGATTCATGGTATCCCAACGGGTTGTCGAAGTCAACCTCGACAAGATTCAATTAATCCTAGAGATAAGCCCCCCGAAGGACGTCAAAAAGGTCCAAAGGCTAAACAAAAGAACCGCGGCACTCAACAGTTTTGTCTTGTGGGCAACGGACAAGTGTTTGCCATTCTTCAAGGTCCTGAAGAAAGCTTTTGAATGGACCGATGAATGTCAGAAGGCATTTGAGGAGTTGAAGGCATACTTGGCATCCCCACCACTCCTAAGTCCATCCAAACCTGATGAATAGCTCTTCTTATACCTGGCCATATTCCCCATGGTAGTTCAACCTTGATCCAAGAAGAAGATCGTGTGCAATTACCTGTGCACTACACCAGCTAAGCACTAAGGGGGGTAGAAGAGAGATATCCTTTCATGGAAAAGTTAGCCTTCGCTTTGATCATAGCAACCTGCAAGCTTAGGCCATACTTCCATGCACATACCATAGTGGTTCAAATAGACAAGCCCTTTTGGAAAAAATGGATAATCTAGAGGCCATCGGATGATTGGTCTTATGGGCAATAGAGCTAAGTGAGTTCGACATACGGTACTGCCCAAGGACTGTGATCAAGGCCCAGGCCTTAGTTGACTTCATCGCAGAATTTATGGCGGGCAAAACTGACAACTGGGGGGCAACCCTTTAGAAGGTTCAAACGAACAGGTTGTCCAACAAACGTGCTAAAAGGATCGAAGTGGTTCTTCAATACCCCAAAGGGGATACATCGAATGTGCCGTCTGACTCCAATTCCTAACGGCCAATAATGAGGTTGAATACGAAGCCATTCTAATAGGGCTCGATTTGGCCAAAGTAGCTAGGGCCTCATCAGTTATCCTTCATAGCGACTCCTAGGTTGTCGTTGGGCATATCAACAAGGATTACGAAGCCAATGGAGAACAAATGAAAAAGTATCTCGGCCTTATTAACAGATGGATAAGTCAAACATTTGCAATAAAATTCATACAAGTCCCAAGGGAAGAAAATGAGCATGCCGATCGATTAGCCAAAGCTGTGTCTGTAAAACACATGATGGTTGGTTAACAAGCCCTATCCTTCATTCAGCAATCCTTTGCCATGGAGGAATCAAAGATATAGATGATACCAAAGGGCATTGACTGGATGTCGCCAATCATCTCCTACCTCAAGAATGAGACACCTCCGAAGGACAGTGACAAAGCTCGACAACTAAAGGTTCGAGCAGCACTCTTTGTGCTAATAGCAGCTATGTTATACAAGAAAGGCTTCTCTTGACCATACCTAAGGTGTTTGATCCCCCATGAAGCGGACTACGTCATGAGGGAAGTCCATGAAGGGGTGTTTGGGAACCACTCAGGGGCATGATCATTGGTCCATAAGCTCATACGAACAGGGTACTATTAGTATACAATGCAAAAGGATGCCCAATCCTACATGAAGGCATGTGACAAGTACCGGCACTACAGCAATGTCATAAGGCAATCGTCAGAACCACTCACGTTGATGAATGCCTTATGGCTTTTCATTCAATGGGAAGTGGACATCATGAGACCCTTTCTAATGGCAATGTGACAACTCAAGTTCCTTATTGTTGGGATTGACTACTTCACCAAATAGGTAGAAGCAGAACCACTGGCAACCATCATGGAGAAAAATGTCTATAGCTTCATCTGGAAAAGCATCATCTATCTATATAGGATTCCTAGGGTCCTCATCTCTGACAATGGAAAACAATTTGACAATGATGCGTTTAGAGACTTTTGCAAGCAATTGGAGATCAAGAACCATAACTCTTCACACACATGCCAATGGGCAAGTTGAGATTACAAACCAATCCTTGCTCAAACTAATCAAGACTCAGCCTAAGGGGACAAAAGGGATATGGCCAGGGGAACTACCAAGCACATTATAGGCATATAGGACAATTGCTCGGACACCTATAGGAGAAACACTGTTTCGTCCAGCATTTGGGAGTGAGATTGTCATCCCTATGGAAGTGGGAATAGCAAGCTACAGGATAGCCCATCATGACGAAAGGAAGAACGAAAAAGGGATTCGTCTATACTTGGATCTGCTGGATAAGGTGAAGAAGGCTGCTAAACAACAAATGACCCGATACCAAGACCTCATGGCCAAGCACTATAGTGCCAAGGTGAAGCCTCGACACTTCAACATCAGGGACCTTGTCTTGAGGAAAGTGACAATGGCCACCAAAGATCCCACGCAAGGGAAGTTGGGACCTAACTAGGAAGGTCCATACAAAATCATTGATTGCAATAGGAAGGGCACCTACTACTTGGAAACACTCGATGGGCAAATGCTGCACCATTCTTAGAATGCTAAGCACCTCAGAAGATACTATTAGTAATGCATCAGCAATAGCTTGTGTTATCACTTATGTTATCACTTTTCCTTAAGTTTTTGTTTAAGTAATTGACATACCGGTTTTTTGGCTTATGAAATAGCAAGTTATCAACATTTTATTCATTTTATTTTTAAAGGGAATCATTACTATCTACAATGAAGAAAGGCTTATTAAAAGCAACGCCCTACTAAAAAGGCAAACTGATGATCAAGGATGCCTTCGCGCATTTGATCAAATCTTAAGTCCTACCTACAGGGTGGACGGACGATCAGGAATTCCCTCGTGCACCTAGTCAACTTCTAAGTCCTACCTAAGGGGTGGAAGGACGATCAAGGATGCCTTCGTGCACCTGATCAACTCCTAAGTCCTACCTAAGGATGGACAGACGATCAAGGATGCCCTCGTGCACTTGATCAAATCTTAAGTCCTACTTACGAGATGGACAAACAATCAAGGATGCCCTCGAGCATCTGATCCCTATCAAAACTCAAAGTCCTACCTAAAGGATAAAATCGACAATTAGGGAAGTCCTCAGACACCTGATCTATGTAAATTCTGAAACCCTACCCTAAGGGTAAACTGATGATTCAATGAAAAAAGAAAATAAAGGAGAGTTGGGTTAAGGGAAACCAACGAATCATAACTCCTTCAAGGGGCCAATAAGTGCCCGACATTCTAAGACAATGCCTCTAGACCGACGACTGACGGTTTGATAAAAGGTAAATCGACGAGCGTAAACACTTATACAAAATACAAAAGAAAAATTATTATAAGGTAAACAAAAAGCTTTATAAAGTTGCTGAAAAGTATAAGCATCAAACCCAAACGAAGGGCAAAGATTAACTTATGCCTCCAAACATGGCACCACCATTGTTCTTAAATTACAAACCAAAGAACTAAAAAAATAATACAAAAAACAATTTCTTTCCAAGATAGGCAGGGGTATGGGTTGGCTGATCGTTGGGACCTTTGGGGTCGTTGGCCTCATCAGTAGGCCCATCAGTCACCAGCACTTCATCTTCTGTCTCCTCATCATTAGGAATAGGATCAGTAGCATAAGTCATCGGGGCACCAAGCTTCATATGGATCTGGGAGAAGTCCATATCTGGGAACATGAGGACAGCTTGATTGTGAAAATCTTCAAACCCGTCCCTATAGTAACCCCTCATTTCATTGAAATAGGGTTGGGACACTTAGAACTCCTCAATGGCCTCCTCCTTTACCTTGGTGAGGTATCCCATTGAGTTTGGCATTCAGATCAATCACCTCTTGACCAAGAATCTGAGAAGATTCTTTGAACTTCTTCAAAGCATCTACTTCAAACTCTAGACAAACCTTCAGGCACTTGATCGACGCCTTGCTAGAAGCACAGCAGATTTGCAAAGCTCACATCCTCACCAAACCCTGTTAAAAAAGGGACGAATCCACATCAAAAAGGGACGAAGGTACTTGAAAAAGGATGAATGGAATAAAAATACAACATAGCCTCATCATGTCATGGAGACTAGAGTCACCCAAAAGGTTAGTCTCCTGCTTCGAGCACTCGTCCAAATTAGCATTTCAGACGATGGAACAAGTTATGTCCTCTACATACTCCTTATCCTTCACTAGCAAAGGAAGAGGAAGAGGGGCAACGGGGCCTTAGGAAGTCATAAGACCTTTACCAAACCTTAACAACAACCTTACGTGTCTCTAGATGAATGGAAGAACCATTGCCGCCTTTACTCGACGATTGAACATCGGAAGCATACTTCCTCTTTTTGGAGACATGAGGGAGCAAGACCGACGATCCCTTACCTTAAGCTCTCTATGCAGCAGCCTTCTTGATCTTCTCCTGCTTGTTCTTTGTAGCTTGTTTATTTTTCATAGAGTCCATCTTTGAAAATGATGAACGGGTTAAAAAGTGGGAAGTTCGAACTAAAACAAAGTAAGAGCGACAAGCAAAGCACTTACCAACTCTTGAAATTCAGTCTAGTCATTGGGCTTCCTTAGAAGGGACACATCCACCACAAAAGGCGTGAAATGTGTCGAAATTGACAAGCTTCTTCTAGGATATCCCCTCAAAAGGTATCTCAATGACCATTTCCAAAAAGGCCTCTTGCTTAGGAAGGATCTTCAGGAAAACAGTGGCTAAAACAAATAAGGAAACTAGAAAAACCCTTAGACCAAGGGATCTCTTGGGGTTTGTAATAGTAGAAGAACTCCTCTCAAGTTAGGGACTGATGACCTTCACTAAGCTGACCCCATAACACCTTGGCCCCAATAAAAGCCCTCCAAGCATTAGAAGCAATCTGACTGACAGATATGCCCATGCAAGAGGCCAGCCAACAATGTAGGGAGGATAAGGGCAAACAAAGTATAGCTATAAAGGCAGTCTCATAAAAACCTACATCTGACGACCTCCTATTATAACACTTCTCCCCAATGTCAACCTTCCTGATGGGCACATCGTTAGGTATTTGGTAGCGAGGCCTCAGCCTGCTAAAGACCTCGTCACTCATTTTGACTGGGAAATCATGAATGGACCAGTCGTTGGGAAGGACAATCTCTCGAGGATGTCGCCTAGAAAGACTAGCTCCCTCAAAAAGGGGATCGGATGCAAACTCCCTATCAGAAACTAATAAGCCCTTTGACATGGACTCAAGCCTAGGACTGGACAAGTCGTCGCCCGAACCCACACGAACTGACAACGTACGATCACTCGTCGCTTCACTATCTTCAAACATCTCTCACCTATAAGTGACAAATGCAAACTAAGATTCTACTCTACCTCCTAAGAGTGGCTACAATGGAGAAAGATAAAAAGGCAAAAAAGTATATATAAAACCAACGAGGCATACCTAGAATGAACGAATGGATAAAAACCAATGAAGAAGGAGTGCCGACAGATGAGCTCTCGGATCAGTGGAAAATGTTCAAATAATGAGGACAATAACAACATTGGACTATTTATAAGACGATCTGGCATGGAAAACAAAGCATTGCTATGATTGGCTTCCCAAATCAGAAAGTGACACTTGTCCTTAGCCCTGTCAAAAGGACAAAATTACCCTTATTTATGACGCATGACACTAAGGCAAAGCACTTATGCTAACATACTCTGTGACTCGTCGGCTATCCCAACGACTGACGGAGTAGGGGGCAGCTGATAAGGATAATTTTTGATTGATCGACACGGGGTGCCGAACCTTCCTCGTGTGCCAAACCTTCCTCTCATGTCGAACCTTCCTCACACGCCGAACCTTCCTCGTCTGATCATCGGCCTTACACTTTAACTAATCCCAAAGGGATGACCGACCCTATGGGCTGCCGGACCTAGGTTAACAATCCAACCCCTAATCCCGACGACCTATCACTTTAGGGCTTCCCATGGAACTCGCGTGAGGTCCACTCATATGTCCATACATGGAAATTACTTGTGTGTCACACCCAAAGATCTTACCACACAATCAAATCTCCTATATATGAGAAGGTGATCCCAAGTATCTTGGGATCCTTCTTTTTACAAGGAAATTCCCCCGTATCAAGGGATTCGAGTCAGCTCTCCACTACTATATAAACAACAAACCATAACCCATTTGAGACATGAATTCTCCCTAGCTCTTGCACTATTGAGTTCTTGAAGATTCTTCTATCACTAACTTACCTTCGGAGGGTCTTTGGCCGGCACCCCACCGATGCCCTTTGATTGGTTCTTCTCTTTTGTTCTTCAGGTACACCCATTGGCGCGTGTGTGGACGATTAACTCACTGATGATTTTTGAGCATCATCACCTACAATATACACTCATAGCTAAAATTCCTATAAGGCTCAAAAACCTTGCTACACCTAGCACTATAGCTCACTACAAATGCATAAAAATGAATACACATAATAAAACGCCCAATCGTAGGCAAGAATGCTACTGTTAGGAGTTTGGAAAAAAAAATTATTCCATTCCTTCCTTAATTGACAGCCCCTTTTATACTTTTGATCAGCTTCTCTTTGGTTTTGATGCTTCGTCCATGAATTCTATTGTTTCTCTGTATCCAAAGATGATAAACAGTGACCCATAAACACAAAGAAACTTTGAAGTTACTGTCGAGTGGGCGATTTGTTCCTCAGCTGACCACCTCCACCCATTTATAAGCATACCAGGAATTAAACTAAGCTCCATTATGGTGGGGAAAATGGGCTTTCGCCCTTATTCTAACTATTAAGCATCGTATTCCTGTTTTGAAACTCGATTTTCTAAAAATCAAGTTTCAATGTAATTCGATTTTTTAAAAATCGAATTTCAATGTAACTTGATTTTTAGAAAATTGAGTTCTTAGTAAGTTTTAATCATCTAACGAGTGCTCCTCCAACATGGCAAAAACTTACCTAGAACTCGATAATGATAAAATCAAGTTTTATGGGAAACTCAATTTTTTCTTTTTTTTAAATCGAGTTCTATGAGAAACTCGATTTTTTTCAAAATCAAGTTTCAAAACAGGGACACGATGCTTAATAGTTTCAAAGCAGGGACAATTTGCTGGATATTTTAAAAAATAAGGGCAAAAGCCCATTTTCCCCATTATAGCTTGCCAAATTCTCTTGCTAAATTTAAAGGGCACTCAAAGAATAAGTGGTTTCTAGTTTCAATCATCATTTTATAATAGGAGTATAGACTATCCCTAGTGAATCCCCATTGTATCAATCTTGCTTTAGTTGAGAGTCTGTCCTTCATTGCTAATTACTCTACGAAGTTGTGCTTTGGTATTGTAGCAGAGAACCAAATCAGCTTCCACCTGGGGGCCTCACTCTTCTTGCTACGAAGATGATTCCTAGTGGCAGCAATGCTAAATTCCCCTGAAGGGGATGCTGTCCAAATTACTTTATCATTCTCTTTAAGGTCTATCAATTGCAATTTACTTTGAATCCTGACCAAATCTTCAGACCTTGGCCTCCAATGCCATTCCTTGCCTTTAAGTATGAAATAGCACTAGTCTAATTACTAGAGCTAATTAAGACCCCAAATTTCAATTACGGCTTGATTAATTGATGTGATTATTAATTAATCAATCGAAACCAACAACTAAACCATGGTCATACATAATTGACATGCAATTTAAACAAGAGTGGTAAGGGAGAAGAGAATGCAAACACAAGATAACATTGGAGTGTTATCAAAGAGGAAAACAGAAAAAACCGAAGGAAAAACCTCTTCAGCCCGACAAGCCAAAATTATCTACTAGTAAATCAGTTAGAGTACATGAAAACACAAAGACCCTCCAAGCTTAAGCCACCCACAGTACTTGAATCCTCCAAACTCCTGCTACCAACGAATTTCAAGGAATTTTGTCTTCACTACCTTTTCGGATCCCTCAATTATGCTCAATTGCACCACAAAAGATTGGTATAGCCCCAATGCTTCTCAATTGCTCCAAATCAACACTCTACACTAAGAATGTGTGTGGATTGTATTTGGACTAAGTTCCTCTCATGGGTATGGATATTGGAGAGGAAAGAGATTAGAGAAAACTAAGAGAATTGTGTAGTGGATTGATGGATGACAATCACTAACTCTCAAATGGTATTTTTAGAGTTTTTGAGAAAAAACTCTTCTTACAATATCATGGGTAATGTGGATATATATAATATAGATGAAGGAGAGGAAGAGTCAGACAAAATGAGTTGTTAGAGTACCTGGCGACTCACTGGCAGGTTGACCTATTAACGGGCTAGGAGCCAACCACCCTGGCATAAAATAATTTTGAATCTCCCATGTGCTGCTCGCATGTCATCTGGTGGCTCACTAGCTAATCGCCAGAGCTACTGTCTTAAGCAAAACTTCACTATCTTAAAACTAAGCCTTACCTAAATACAGGTATATACTTAAAGAAATTACATGTAAAATCACACAAAATAAAGCCAACGATGAAAAACAATAAAGTCCATTGCATCATAGATAACTCTGGGCCCATAAGCTTGGAGCTACACCCCATCTGGATGCCAATTGTCCAGCCATAGGAATATACTTTTTCCATCACCTACTTCATGCCATACAAGCTTCTTGGCTTTAGTTCTAAGCTTCAATAGATTAGTCTAATCCAAGAGCAATTATGAGGAATATTGACAAGAAAAGGCATCATGATTAGACCAAGGTTCACTATGATTAAGGCGTCGAGATTGCCTTATGCATGGGTGCTGTGTCCATCTATTGCAATCCCCGCCGGATTGTATATCTCAATTTGGGATTTCTTAAACACATGCATTGTTACGAAAAATGTTTTTTATTTTCATGTTACTAAATTTATTTATTTTTTCTTTAGTCAATTTACATTTAATCTTGGAATAATATTAGTGGTGAAACATAAATTCTGATCAAATACTAGCTCTTACAATTCCTCACACAAAAGTTGTCCCATGTATAAAATTTTTGATTGCTAACCACTCATGATGGGTTTGGTTACCCATTAACCCATGGTTGAGGGGCCGAAGACCAACACAAGCCAGGCCACATTCCGTAATCCCACACCTTAGCAATTCATACATTGATCCAACTACTTTTTAATGTCTCACTTGGTGACAATCTTACATTACTGGCTTGGCTAAAATTTATGTGACAATGTTCATACAAGATGTAGTAACCGGTTCTCATATTGACCAGAAATAAAAACATATTACTTTACAAATAGATGAGTCATATGAATCCAGATAGGATCAAAATCATCGCACAGTTGAGTACTCTTCTCAACCCATTATTGAGTGCTCAACTGAAATGAAAGAAAAACCACTGACAAGGAAATGAGCAGCCAATGTGCAGATTTGAAACTACAAAACCCAACCCATTATTGAGTGTGAACGGTTTTAGACCTCTTAAAACAACCAGATTGGTTAGCCTAGATTAATTAGCCAAGTTATTACTTAGTCAAATTATGCAATTCTAGGTTAAAGCAATCAAATAATCATATCAAAATAATAAAGCAGCGGAATAATAAGACACAATGATATGATCACAAAGGAAACCACACAGTAAAAACCTGGGGAGGATTTGACCTAGCTATCCTCAAGGTAAACCTGAATCCACTATGCGAAAGAATCGAAATTCATACAGAAGGACTACAAGCTCCCCGCTTGACTTCCTAATGCTACCCACCAGTAGAACTTACTGACACGACCACGTGCAAGCTCCGAATCCACGGACTCCTTCTTTCTTGGATTCTTCAATCAGCTACAAGCACCCACGCTTGATATTCTTTAAGCTTCAATGGTAGCAACCAAGTTGATCATCAAGATATTGATACTATCTCTAACTTGAAAACCCTAAGCTTTGTGTAAAGGAAAGCTCCTCTAGATCTCACAAGAGATTTACACAAAACAGCAATGTATGAGCAACAATACAACTGGAGCAACTTTAAAAACGTGGCTAGGGTTTTACCTTATATACCTAGGGCAAAAACATAAAACCCTAAACGTTTAATGAGTTAGGGCTGAGTTGGAAATTCTGCAGAAAACGCAATCTGGTCGATTTTCGATCGATCGAATCTATTCTTCGATCGATCGAGCCAGACTGAAATGCCCCAATGCATCTGCAGTCTCTCGATTCCAACTTTACAATAATTAAACAACTTTGAGCACACTATAACAAGACTAAACATATTGTTTTGATCATGGTTTGCCAATATTACACATTAGAGTTCTAAATACATAAATTCCTAAACCTTTAGAACCTAACATCACTTTTACTCTACCTTTCATAATTTGTCACGTAAGCAAGTTGTAGCAAAAATTGTGGTCCTAACATTTTCTTTTTCTTTCAAATCATATAATGGATTCATTTGTTTAATTTTATGAAGATCTTATCAGCAGTATAACACTGATGTCATGTTCAAAGGAGACCAATGCATCGTCGCCTATTTTTGCATTATATATATATATGGTAAAAATAAGGAAAAATTGTATGATTCAATCATAATAAATTTTGAGTAATGTTAAGTATACAAATATTTGCATAATTTTTTTCATAATTATTGATATAAAACTTTCACCTAGATCTAATATTGACATTATTTTTTATTTATTTATTTATAATTTGATAGTTATAAAAATGTAAGAGTAGAAATTAGATCATGGATCTCTTTAAGAATGAGAGCAAGTAATGCTATTAAACTACAAAGACTTTTTTCATTACTTGCAGTATATATGGACGATACTGCATTTACAAGGATTTTGAAGAGACAACTATTTTGACTTGTGAAGCTAAGTGTATTGTTGCAACTTCAAGTGTTTGTCACAGTATTTGGCTTAGAAACTTATTGAAGAAGCTACATATAAGGTGGCACGCCCCAAACCAATACCCAGATTTGTGACCATGGCCGGCATGCTAATACCAAGTTTAAACCTGATATTGACAAGAACCAACTTAACATTTTTCGAAACTTTTAAAAAGATTCTCTTTTTCTTTTCATTCTTGTTTCTTTACTTAAATAATATAACATTTCACTTGACATTCAGAGCATCTACACTGTACTCGAAGAATAATATAATCCACCAGTTACTCAGATTCTGAATCTCACATAATACATCTCTTAATACTGTATAGTATACAACTTTCTTTAGATCCTCAAATACACAATACTACAAAACTAAACATCGAATTGCTAATTTGGAATCTATACTTTTAAAACTAAAGCCAGCTCCTTCCAAAACTCGACTAAGGCTCTCTCTGCTCCAAATTAAAACCTGTTGACTGAAAGAGTGGAAGGGGTGAGCTACACAGCTCAGTAAAGGTAAGATATATGAGAATTTAATAAGGATGCATGTAAATCAATTCATTTCATTTTACAATTATTTAGATAGGAGAACCCCTTTTCATTGATAGTATTTTATACTATTTATAATAATAACTTATACGCTCTTCGTAAAAATAATTGTTCTACCTTTTCTTATCAGAATAATATTATCAAAGTCTTTCAGATTGAATTTCTTTCATTTCTTACAAAGTTACCATACATATATATTTCCATTACAAAATGATCATTTCAATTTAAAATCAGATAATCGGTAACTTTGTCTTAAATTGGAAGCATCTTAAAGAATAATAAAACTTTCCTTCATAAACTCCTTCTTGTAAAATATTATAACTTTCATAATTATAAAACTTAATATTTCATAAAGAAAAACAAATATCTGATAACTTCTTAACATAAACTTGTACTTTTTTTAGAAACTTTATCTTTATAGCATAACAAAACTTCAGAAACTTTTATCTTTAATGAACAACTTTCTTTTCATTAGAAACTTTTTCTTTTCATGAGAACTTTTAACTTTCCACAATGCATTTAACAAAATAATTCTCTCATGATTAATAACATAATATAGCTATTCATAAATAACTTATTGGTTAGTCCATAGCTGATAAGTCTGTACTTATTTGGGAGGCTTCTAGCACCACGGTGCTAGGCATCCAGCATTCCCTACAATGCCAAGTATTCCCAAGATCACATCATAATACATATCTTTCAACCATAGGGGTAGGTTGACTTCTTCCACAAGTTGGCCGAAACCAACAAGGGCGGGTACAGCAGAGTCAATCCCACTTAATGGCCAATCATATAACATTTTCCATAGAGAGCTAGTAATTAACCCCTACTGACAGAGTTCAGATCATCAGAAGATATAACCCGAAAACCTTTCATACTTATACATCATACTGAAATTTCTTATTTTCCATAACATTTCATAATAATAGAATTTCCATTCTTTTCTTTAAACATCATGTTCGTGGAATCAGTAATAGCATAAATATGCTTAAATCGTATATATAAGGTTTCGAAAGCTCACAAACATATCTTTGTCAGAATAATGATTATATGTCATATCTTTAATTAAAAAACCTTTTAATGCATAATATACTTTAAAATAATCTCATGATTTACCAAATACCGATATAACTTATCCCTTACTTGAAAGCAGAGAAACCGAGAGCCTACAGTCGAAGGAGCTTAAACTTGGAGAACTGGTAACACCTAAAACAAATATCAAAGCTTATTACTTACTATCAATTAATTCCTTATCATCAACTTACACATTCATCTCAAAGCCTATCTCTTAAAATCAAGGAAGTCCTAATCCCACCTCAAAGAGGTTCCCACAAATACAAATACATTCATCAGACAACATGATGTACTAAATCACAGAGAAACCAATTCATAAAATTTATATATTATTCTAACATATCAAAGGATGAGCTTATTAAATTATAGTTCAAAACATTCACCCTAACTTGAGAATTAAATCCACAAAGTCAGGTGTAGCATATGTTGTTCACTGCTCATTTCAGCAGAAAATACTCCATTTGTAAAATACAAATGGGCTGTCCACACACATCCAATTGTCATGAAATTTTACATAACTACTCCCCTGTATGTCCAGTATAAACCATAAAAATTTTGGAGTCAAAGAATAAACCCATGATTTACTAAAAATCACACAAGACAGCATACTCAAATCTGCCCTGACAAAATTTCTTGCAAATTAAAAATTAAACCATTACTGTTATGTTCATCCAAATTCTGTGAGACCACTTCCATAACAATCATGTGTGTCTTAGAATTCATAAAAAATACTCTTAGCATCCTAATTCACGGAATATGATTTATATATTTTTCTTGTTGTGAACATCAAATTTGTCACAAAGACAACTTTAGTACATATTCTTACAAAATCATCAACAAATAGCAATATGCCTTAATTTCATTTGGGTATTTTTATACCTATAATAAACATACTAAAATATGTTATTAAACATTTAATAAACCATAATATCATCAAACCTTCAAATCACTAAAACAGAATCATAATTCAGCCTATAAAATCAGGATAGAGGTTAAAGAAGTAGAAATAAACAAATGAAGTTTTGATTACTTACCCCCAACAATTTGAAGCTGAAATTTTAGTGTTAACCCTTTAATTTCTTCTTTAGAGAGGGATATTTTGTTTTGGTGAGAGAGGGAGGGCTGCCATGTAAGAAGGGGAGAAGAAAGAAACAAAAAACAAGGAAAAGAGTAGGGAAAGAGGGCTGGACTTTCTGGTCTGATGCAGCCAAGAAAATAGGATAAGGGAAGGCTTTTGGGGCAGCAAAAAGGAGATAAGAGATGGGGAGTTTGGGTGGAATACGTGTATGGCTAGAGAAAGAAAAATCACACCCACTTTCCACTTTCTTGCATTCACACTCACACTTTTCTACAAAAATAATTTCTTGCATTCACACTCACCCTTGTCTACAAAAATAATATCACTTTGCATATATATATATATATATATATCCTTACCTTTATAAAGTTATATCCATCACATTAAAAGAGCATATATGTTCTATAATATCACAAAATCAAAGCTTCATGCACTTAAAAGTAATTAAGATAATGACATGCATATAAACCCATAAGATTAATTATGCAATTAGGTTGGGGTGTTACATAAGGTAAGAAGAAGCTAATAAGAAAGTTGTGGACATAATCTAGCATTCCATGACCGAAGTAATCATATTGATACATACAAGGTATATATCATTTTATTAATTTCAAAATGTATGCTTAATAGAAAGTTCAACTTGAGTTTGTGAAATTATATGATGAAGTAACAGTACTCATCATGCCACTCAAATACAACACCTTTTATAAGTTACAAAGGCATTGCTGGGAGTGATTAGAAAAATTATATTATATTTGAGAGTTTACAAAGGAATTGATGAATCGAACATAACAGATATTATAGAATACAATATAAAGAAAATAGGTATGTGTTTGGATTCACTGAAACTGCATTCACGTTTGCGTGTTTTACACCATTTTTTTTTCACGTGTTTCAGGAGCTGTAATCCCTGTGCAGCTATTGTTCATGCATTGTTTATGAACAGTAGCCGCACTCAGGGGTGGAACTACCCTTGGACCTAATTTTAAAAAAATAAATATTATTATATATATGTGTATTAATTTTAGCAATTTTGTTTTATAAAATTACATTTTATTTCTCTTTAACAATATCATTGATTCTTTTAAGAGTAATACTATACTCACAAACCTTTTTATAACATTTTTACAAACCTTTTTAGTAGCAAATTTTTATTGGTTTGCATATGAGCACACCATTTACATCATTTTTTTACTTACTAGTAACCACTTATTACATAAGTAATTTATAAAATAAAAAAATAAATAAAAATAAAAAAATAAAAAAACTTGCAGCTCTAGTATTTTACTCATTTTAGTGACCATAAAAAAATTTATAGATGTAAAATCTAAAACAAAACATTCAAGCCAAAAGAAAAAAAAAAGCTTAACAACAAAAATTACCAGTAAAATTAAAAACAAAATTAAGCTTAATTAACTAATTTTATCCAAAATAAATAACCCTAACCTTTAAAAAAATTCTAAACAAAAATAATTTTGTTCTTAACTACAAAAAAAAAAAAAAAAAAAAAAAAATTAACTAATTTTATCCAAAATAAATAACCCTAACCTTTAAAAAAATTCTAAACAAAAATAATTTTGTTCTTAACTACAAAAAAAAAAAAAAAAAAAAAAAATCTTAGCAACTTTGTAGCAGAATTAAAGGTTGAAATCACTGCACATAGCCAACAGTAAAACCTTCCCCCCTAACTCAAAGTTATGGCTCCGTCCCTAGTCGCATTTTTTGACTTTTCAACTCATTTTCAGCCACATCAGTGGGTCCTGTGCACTGTTAATGGGATCTACAAACTCCACTTTTCAATAATTTTTTCATAAAACATAGGTTACACGATACTATTCACACATTTAAAAATTATTTTACTACAATGTTTTCAGTTTTCAGTTTTCAGCAAAATAAGTTATACCCAAACGGACTCTAAATATCTATTTGTATACTATTTGGATGTTCGAAAGAAAAGATATGAAATATAATTTTTTTTTTTTTTTTTAGAGTGGAATGAAAAGGAATTGAAAGGAAATTTTTATAACAACATTACTATTATTCCATTTATTTAATAAAAATAGTGGAATGAAAATAAATTGAAATGAATGAACTACCATGTGAGAAAGTAAGAATTGACCAGGTGTATTGAATAATTTTTCATGTGCGCCAGAGCCTACCTACTTCCAACACTTGTATCTCAGCCAAGAGGGTTGCACACACTTGCATTTATAAATGCAAGCTACTTTGTCAGATTCTTTGTAAAAACAATTGAGAGAACTCATATCTAGTTTTGCAAAATTTGACATTCTGAAATTAAAAGGCATTTTTTCTCTTTTAGCCTTCCACTTTTCCAATATACCACACATCCCAATCTTCATATTGCAATAGATCCATTTACAATAATCTAAAATAATTATTTTTATAGGTTTGTTTCTACAATACCAAACCCTCATGCCTAACTTAGCCCATGCCAAATAGGGGCTAGATCAACCCATTCCCAATTTCCCAGCCCCCCGCCATAGTCACCGTAGCAATCAACCACCCATGACCTAATTAACATTGCCCCATCCTCCATGATAGTGCCCTAACAACACCAATCGATCCATTACTATTGTAAATTGCAAAAACTCTATTACCAAATTTTCATAGGAAATGCCTCTAGATAGCACTTCCACACAAGATTGATTATCAAAATATTATGAACTTTCAAAAGACCTCACCTAATAATTAATAGGAATGAAGCAAAGTTGACAAGAAAGTAGACACAAACAAACACAAAAGAATACCAATGATTTACATGGTTCGGCTTTTAGCCTACGTTCTCACAGATGACAATGAGGAGAAAATTTCACTAATAAATATGAAAAATACAGAATGGTGTAATAGTACTCTCACAATGCCCACATCCCAATACATCCAATGCTATTCTCTCACACAAATACAAAAGTTCCCTCACAGTACAAAGGTTGAGACTCAATACAAAGTTTGGGGTTGCATCTAATACAAAGAGAAGTTTTCTCTTCCCTACACATCCCCCAACAAGCCCCTCATTTTTGCCACACCACTAGCTCACATTTTGCTGCTCAGCCACATCACTTTTGAATAACAAGCTCCATATACATAGAGCAAAACAATACCAAAGTGTTGGCATGCAAACAAGAAAGCCATGCAACAATGAAGTCAACAACTTCGGCAAAGACCATGAAGCAAAACTAACACATTTAATGTAGATGTGATACCAAATCTTGACAATGCACCAAAATCACAAAATTCAGGAGACAAAGCATACAAAAGAGAGAAGTGATCACATGCAAGTACTATTTGGCTTATAGTACTTTTCCAATCAGCAATTCCATGGTCAAATAAAGTGGCTACAATCAATTCAAGCCATAGCCACCAAAACTCTCGTCTTCACTCATATATGCAGAGTGAACTAAAAATTCGAAGTGGCACACTGCTATTGGAGAGTGTAAACAGGACCGGTTAGAATTCAAACCATACAAGTTCCTAAAAAAAAAAAAACTTCAAACTATATAATATTAATATTACCTATCTCCCATATATTCTGTCCTTTGTGGGTGATATCTGCATGCCATGCTATTACCGAGCTGAATCTTCACAAGCTCGAAAGGCCAGCAAAATATAGATTAACCCATAATTTCTTTCTAGTAAAGAATGCAAAGGAATCTATACAATATTGAATTAGATCGAATTATACTAATTCGTAACAGCAATAAGTATTGCAGACATGTCATTTTTCTTATTTAATAAATTAAAACTAACTTGACTTATTTGTCAGGCTCTTTATTGTAAGGGTCCGTTAAAATTGAAAATTAAAAATATTATAATAAAATAATTTTTAAATGTGTAAATAGTATCGTAAAATTAATTTTTAATATTTTTTTTCTTAAATAAAGTAAGTATAGGTCTTATAAACAGGTGTAAATAGTAACTTTATCTCTTGACAGTATAATCACATGTATAAACAATATCAATTACTGTTTATAAGCGCTGAAAAAAGAAAAAAGAGACGAGAAAACGCAAAACGTGCAAATGCAATCAGTCAATCCTCGTGCCCATACTTTTGTATGTATGGGACCAGAGTCGGACAACCTTTCTTGGGAGTAGTTGGCTAAAAGTAGCACACAGTATTATCACATGTATAAACAATATCAATTACTGTTTATAAGCGCTGAAAAAAGGAAAAAAAAGAGGAGAAAATGCAAAACGTGCAAATGCAGTCTGTCAATCCTCGTGCCCATGCTTTTGTATGTATGGGACCAGAGTCGGACAACCTTTCTTGGTAGTAGTTGGCTAAAAGTAGCACATAACAAATGAAAGATTAATATGTATATAATTAGCCTTTTCGACATAGCAAAGATATTCAATCACCTGATTTACGCAAACAAACGAAATGACAGACTCCACAACGCCAAAGAACAAGCTCGAAGGCAAGGTGGCCATAGTCACTGGCGGAGCAAGCGGCATAGGCGAAGCCACGGCTCGCCATTTCGCCACCCACGGCGCAAGAGCCATCGTTATCGCGGACGTCCAAGACGAAATGGGCCAAAGCGTCGCTGCATCTATCAGCCCCAACATATGCAGCTATGTTCATTGCGATGTCAGCGACGAGGAACAGGTGAGAACGTTGGTAGACTCGACAGTCAATAAGTACGGATGCCTCGACATCATGTTCAGCAATGCGGGCATTGGTCGAGCGACCAACACGTGCGTGCAGAGCGTGTTCGACATAGACTTGTCGGCTTACGACAAGCTCATGGCGGTGAACGCCCGCGGGATGGTGGCGTGTGTGAAGCACGCGGTGAAGGCGATGGTGGAAGGGCACGTGAGGGGGAGCATAATTTGCACAGCGAGCGTGTCGGCAAGTGTTGGTTCCTATAATGGCATTGTCGACTATAC
This sequence comes from Quercus suber, assembly GCF_002906115.3. NCBI lineage: Eukaryota > Viridiplantae > Streptophyta > Magnoliopsida > Fagales > Fagaceae > Quercus > Quercus suber. Next base: position 299,313 of record NW_027069614.1, read on the forward strand.
TATGTCGAAGCATGCAGTGTTAGGGTTGGTGAGGTCGGCAAGCCTGCAGGTGGGTTCATATAATAGGCGAAGCCACGGCTCGCCATTTCGCCACCCACGGCGCAAGAGCCATCGTTATCGCGGACGTCCAAGACGAAATGGGCCAAAGCGTCGCTGCATCTATCAGCCCCAACATATGCAGCTATGTTCATTGCGATGTCAGCGACGAGGAACAGGTGAGAACGTTGGTAGACTCGACAGTCAATAAGTACGGATGCCTCGACATCATGTTCAGCAATGCGGGCATTGGTCGAGCGACCAACACGTGCGTGCAGAGCGTGTTCGACATAGACTTGTCGGCTTACGACAAGCTCATGGCGGTGAACGCCCGCGGGATGGTGGCGTGTGTGAAGCACGCGGTGAAGGCGATGGTGGAAGGGCACGTGAGGGGGAGCATAATTTGCACAGCGAGCGTGTCGGCAAGTGTTGGTTCCTATAATGGCATTGTCGACTATACTATGTCGAAGCATGCAGTGTTAGGGTTGGTGAGGTCGGCAAGCCTGCAGGTGGGTTCATATGGGATACGTGTGAATTGTGTTTCACCAGGGTTAGTTGGGACGCCAATAGTGAAGGACACGATGAGGTTGAATGATGAGGAGGTAGCTAAGATGCAAGAGTCAGTTTCGTACTTGAAAGGTGGGTTGCTAATGCCGAAAAATGTGGCGGACGCTGTGGTGTTTCTTGCTTCTGAGGATTCCCAATTTGTCACTGGCCATAATTTGGTGGTAGATGCTGGGTTCAAATCTTGACAGCTTAAGAGTTGGCTAGTAATCCATCACCAATGTTATAGAATTTAGAATATTACTATATGTTTGTTTATTTGTGTGTTGTGTCCTCTTAATTTCACTGGTTTACGCTATGTGTATCTGTGGGTCCAATATGTCAGGGCGTCATAGTAAGTCTCATTCACTGGGCACATGCAAAAATTTCCCGGTGTGGCCCGGGGCTCGTTTGTTGCTTAAGTTGGTTATTGTAACACCCAAAATATATATATTTTTTAAAGCAATTTTTTCAATGAGAATAATATCTAAATTTGACCTTTTTTTTAATCAGTGTGGTTAACTATTTTATGGGGGAGTTTTGAATATTTGGGCATGTGATAGTATTTAGTTAATTTTGGAATGGACCAATTTAAATATAGAGAAACTTTACAGGTAAAGTTGTAATTTTGATCCTAAGATATTTTGGAACAAGTGGTCCACAATGCTAGCTTCCATCAACACAGTCCCTTTCTCTCATCACCATACGTATGCCCTGCTCTCTATTTCTCTTTTTTCCTATCTCACTCAGCCACCGAAGCCCACACGCATAAACACTCCAGCTCCCTCTATTTCTTTCACTCCCTCACCGGTAAACCAACCATCCACCACCACTTTTGGCAGATTTCACCGAAGAACCCCATTAGAAACCCCATACACTCTGTTCTCTCAAAGTTTTAAAGGTAAAACTCTTAATTGTTTGGTAGCTTTTCAAGTTTTTCTAAGATTTCTTTCTAATCTAAGCTACATGAGTGGTATACATGTGATTGAGTACATGGATTTTTGATTTGGTGGATTTATTTGTTAAATGGTTAAAGGCTTTTACAAATGATGATAATTTGGAGTTTCTTCATGGTTAAAAACTTGGGTCTCCTTGAGCAAATCGTATGAGTTGATTTTGTGAGAGTTTGAGGTTGATTTTTGTAAGAGTGTTAACTTTGAATTTCTGAAATTGGAGTGTGAGCATGTGCCCTTTTTTTTTTTTTTGCATACCTAGTGTTTGATAGGTTGTTTATATGAGATTTTGGGTTTGATTCCTTGTTCTTAATATACTTTAAATCTGGTGGTTTTTAATGTGAGTGAATTCTCAAATAATTTGGGCTAGTCTTACAACTATAGCAATTTTCTAAGGCTGTCATGTCAGATTTGAGTCAACCGCAATGCATGATTTTTAATAAATTATAGAAAAATCGTTTTAGCAGAATTTTCTGTGGTATATTGTATACATATAGGGGAATGTTCCCTTAAAGTTTTGAATTAATCAGATAACGTTTCATTGACCAAACAATTTTTACAAAATGGCTGCCCTGCTATGTACTAAATCTAAAAGCAGGACAAAAACGCTGAGAAATTGTGGAATAAATCCCAAACTTTGGATGATCTTATCTTTAGCTTATATATATTATTTAGTACCCAAAGAGATTCATAAGTATGCTATATTATCTTATGATGAACATTTTTGCGGCAATGAATTTAAAATGGTTTGGTTGTGTCAGCACTATGAGTTTCTTGGATGCTTGTTTGGTTCCCGTTTAGGTAGGGGTACTCGTCTTGGGATGGTCAAGCTAGGCTTTGGGACCTTAGGTTTTATTTTTGAGTGAATATTCTCGGATTTATGGAGACAAATTCGATAGCATAATTTTGTTGTAGGCCTTGTTTTTAATAGGTTTGATACTTGTGTTTCTAGGTTCTAAAGTACTTGGTGATGGAACTAGTAACTTGATTTGTTGAAGGAGGTGCCTAGTTGAGGTAAATTTGGAATGGACTGCTAAGGCAAGTAATTTTTTTAATGGGATTTTTGGAAAATAACCATGTTTCATAAATATTGTTTTTAGGTCAAACCCATTTTGGAAAATTATATATGGATATGTGTTTTCTTAAAAGTGTAGTGTAGTGACCCTATTATATATTATTATATATAAAAATGCATTATATTTGGCATTGCATTTGGGGAAATGCATGAATTGTTGACAAGGAAAAATGAGCATCTTTTATTTAATCTTTGATAAAGAAATCTTGGATTTTATGGTATATTAGAGAATTTAAAGATGCTTATCTTGTTTTGTTATGTGGGAAATTCATAGAAATTTCTTGACAAGAATGAAGTTGAAAATCTTACACACTTTGTAGAAGTTAGATTATTTAAGGTTTTCTGAAACTACCTAGATATGAGCTATGTGTTTCAAAGTAATATAACTTGTGAGTTTATGTGGTTTTAACACCATGTCATGTGTGATTTCCCAGTGATCACCCGATTTGATTTCCGTAGTCTTTGTAACAACAAAATCAAGTTTAGGTCAGTGCCCTTTTACTTTGGATGACGCATTCTTCCCTGCTGCCTATGGGGGGAAGAGGTTCCTTGATGTGAGGCTGTTGCCCATGGGGCCAAGAGACCACATGCAAGAGAGGTCCTATTTGACGCACTCTCTCTGCTGCCCATGGGGGGAGAGAAAAACTTTGAGGGTATAGGTGAGGTTGCTGTCCATGGGGCCAAAAGTCTGTATACCGGAGAGGACAATATCATGCCAGTTGTGAATGGGTAGATCCCCTGATCGATCTAAGTGGTAGTGTGGTATATTTGTGATAATTTATCTTATGCTAGATATTATGGCTTTGGGAATTATAGTGTTGGTGCTCACAGATTATAGTATATAGTTTCAAGGTAGTTAATTTGAGAAACTTTGTGTTTCATTATTAGATCATTCTTGTCATATTATTATTATTGAAGATGAAACTTGCATTTCCTCCACTCCCATTAATTATGCTACTTACTGGGCTTTAGCTCATCCTATTCTCCAACAGTTTTTTAGATAAATTTGTTATACCTCGGGTATGGAGCTTGTTTTATTGGTGGTGATTGGAGCATTATGCTAATTGAGAGATTTATGCTATGACTGGTTGGTGACTCGACTTTCTAAATTTATCGAGGCCATACCTAATGCTACTGGAGATTGGGTTCTTGAGGTTTGTTAGCCTTGAGTGTGGTAGGCCTAGATTTTTGTTGAGGTTGTGTACCTTTGAGAGGATCATGATTTTGTGTTTATTTTTATTTGGAGTGTTGGATTGTTAAGTACATTTGGAGACACATGATTTGTAGTTTGTATTGCTTGTAATTGTGTCATTGAGCTCTGACTTGTATTGTGGAGAGATCAATATATTTATTTACTTTATCAAATGGAAAGAAAAAGAAAAAGAAAAAAAAATTCCCATACAGTCTTTCGAAGGCTTGGTTTCTCATGCTTTGAAACCTTTTGGGTTTGAGGTGTGACACTTATTGCACAATGACCTTATTAGATTCAATAATGAAATAACTTGAAATTTTTTAAAGTCTAAAATAAAGTGTTCTGGTGTTGATTATCCAAAAGAATATGAAGTGTGTTTTGGTGTTATTTTGTTGAAAAACTATCATAAAGTTATAGTAGTTTTTATTCCAAATCGAGAATGCCCTAGTATTATTTAATTTTTACATCCACAGTATTTTCATAAAAAATTTTAAGTAAAAAATTATTATTAATTTTAAAATTATGCATTAAAAAAAAAAAACCTAACAAAAAGACAATACAAGAAAATTATGCGTGAAATGTATAATAAATTTTGGCTCACTAAATTTGACTATATATACCAAAAAGGAAGTCTAAGAATATAACAAAATATTAAAATATTTTCACAATACTTTTATTTGTAGGATCCGAATAGATACATTTTTATTTTATTTTAGAGAAATGCTACATCCATAATATTTTTAGAATAAATTATAAATGACAAGTTGTTATTTGTTTTAAATTGAACCCATTACTGATATTAGTTTTTTATCCTTCAAAAATACATTGCCACATAAACTTTGTTACAAAATTGTTGTGAAAAACGTTGTGGACATAATATTTCTTTTTATTTTATTTTATTTTGATCTATAAGGAACTAAGATCTCGTGATTGTGAAAATATTGTGACAAGAAGAAGACATTATAACATTTTCATAATACATTTATTTTTAGTTGTGATTGGTATCAGTCTCTTATTTTATTATTTTATTTTGACCTTTAAAAAATTGACACTTTAATAATTATGAAAATATTGTAAAAATTTGTTGCGTCAACGTAATTATGTATGGACATATAATATTTAAAAGCACAAGCAAAACTAGCGTATTGTGAAAAAAAAGGGCTAATGAACAGTGCAAATTGTCAGTAATTGTAAAAATATTGTAAGAATTTGTTAAGTCAGTATAACTATATATACACATATAAATATTTAAAATAAAAGACAAAAACAGTACAACCAAAACTGGTGTACCGTAGTTTGTGGGAAAAAAAAAAAGCCTAATGAACAATGTTGTGAAAGTGTTGCGAAAAATGTTGTAGATGTGGCACTTCTTTTTTCGTAATACCTTTAGTTTTAGTTGTGAATGATTCTAGTATGATATTTTATTTTAACCTATAAGGAATTAACATATCAACAATTGCAAAAATATTGTGACAACTTAATGTTAACTAACAGCTTTATATATAAAAAAATTAAAAAAAAATAAAATAAAAGAGTGGACAAGATGACATTACCCCAAACAAAAACAGAGAAAAAAAAAAGAAAAAAAAAAAAAATTTTTTTTTTTTTAATCTATCTAATTGGGACAAATTTTTAGTTGTCTCATTAAGAATAACTCTTTTATAAAAAAGCTGATAAATTTATTTAAGAGTAATTTTGTAAACTTATAAATTTTTATAAGACAAACAAAACAATAAATGATGTTCCTTTAAAAAGTTTAACTTTTCAAACAGAACAAACAATATAAAGAACCAAAAGGAAAATGAAAGATTGTAGCTAGTTTCGAGGTTAGCTAGGCCTCCTAAGAATAGTGAAAGAATAGAAGGGAAGAATGGGAACTCAGAAATAAGTATTGTGACATAACTCTTTGATTGATTTCTTTGTCCTCCTAAGAATAGTGAAAGAATATAAGGGAAGAATGAGAACACAGAAAGAAGTATGTGACATAACTCTTTGATTGATTTCTTTGTACATATTGTTGTTATTCTTATATCCCTTAATTATGTCGTCTGTAACTAACTGCTCACAACTGTCACCAGCTGGTACTAACCAACCTAACTAACTCCTATCACCTATCAATATAACCAACTACAACAGAATCCTATGACAACAACTATTACACTTGGCAATCACTATTAGAGTACACAAGGTAATTATAGAGAGTACATATACAATGACCACCGCAGTAAAATCTCTAACAAACAAATTGAGATAGATAGAGTACATAAACTTGTCGCGTGTATCTAGTTCATCCAATAAAATGATGTCACATTAAAGTGGCATCATTTTTTATATTATTTTATTGGATGAATTAAATACACCTGATAAGCTTATGTGACACTTAATATAACATAAATTATGGAGGGAAAGATTTCTAACGCAAACAAAATATAAATTCAATGAGTAAAATCTAAATTCTAAAATTTCAAGGTGTCAAATCCAAAAATCCTAAATTTTAGGAGTGCAGTTTGCATTTTAACTTCTTTTAATGCCTTTTGTTTGTTCAAGACAAGACTCTATAACTCCAATTAGGATATGACTTGCGTCTAGTGCTTTTTTGTACTAGACATGCTAAGATGTAGAAACATGTTTGAACCGTATCATTTTCAGGCACTAAATACAAGCTTTACCCCTCCAATTAATACTATCTTTATATGTTTTCCAATGGTGATAACTTTAAAGCCACACAAATATTCACAAAATGTTTCACAATTATCATTGTGACAAGTCTTTAATGATTATAAATAATAAAATGATGTCAATGGAAATTCATACGAGAATCAATAAAAATTTATTAATTGGCATGGAATATGTTGTTACAATTATAGCATTACTCTTTCAATAGAGTTGTCTAAAATCAAATTCTCCTTATAATTTTATAACCAAAAAAATTAAGGATGGTTGGAACTTGGAAGTGAGTGGGAGAACCCTAACTCCCTTTCTCCTATTATCTAATTTTCTTAAAAAAAAAAAAAAAAAATTATACAAAGCGTGAATGCACGTAGCTACAGTGTCTTTTGGTTTGTTCAATTGACACTGTAGCTACAGTAGTTATAATGTTTTTTTGTTTTTTCAGTCATCGGTTTGAGGTTTTTTTTTTCTTTTAAATATTTATATGAGCTGGCATATATATTGTTATACTGACACAACAAATTTCATAATATTTTCACAATTATTGAGGCCTCAATTTCTTATAAGTTGAAATAAAATAATAAAATATGCGACTGTGACCAACCACAACTGAAAATAAATGTTTTGTGAAAATGTTATAACACTTGTTATGTAAATATGTAAAAACTACAGTACTTTCTAGTTTGCTCAATACGTACTGTTCATCACTTCATTGGCCTTTTTTTTCCTTTTTCTTTTTTCAGTTATTTGTTTGTGCTCTTTTTTTAAATAAATATTTATATGAGTTAGGATATATATTGTTATATTGATACAATAAATTTCATAATATTTTCATAATTATTGAAGTGTCAATTTCTTATAAGTCAAAATAAAATAATAAAATATGAGACTGTAATGAACCACAACTAAAAATAAATATTTTGTGAAAATGTTGTAATACTTGTTGTTTTCACAATATTTTCATAATTTTTGAGATCTTAGTTTCTTATAGATCAAATAAACAAATGTTAAGTCCACAACATTTTCACATTAATTTCACAACAAATCATATGCAAGCTACTATTGACGGATAAAAAAAGTGATATCAGTCATGGGGTCTGTGGGGGGAGAAAAACCCAACCCAACTTATTGGGCCCAAGGCCCTGAATGAGGAACACTCTTCGTCCGAGGAGGAGTGACCTTCGGTCAGAGGCCCACGTCAAGGGAATGGCTTGAGACGAGCACGTGTGCCATCCGAGGAGGTAATCATGTGCCCGAGTAGTCCAACATCCTCGGATCCGAAGAGGTTTGACCCAACACGAGCACGGGAGGTTCAAATGATCTGTTGGACAAGTGTCTAGAGGGAGAGGAACCTAGGACACACATGAAGATAACGGGAACAGGTGGCCGGACAGTGGCATCGACCAACTGATCTATTTTGGCATTGGGAAGGGTCTTTGGGCATGCCCTGTTCAGATCTGTGAAGTCTACGCATACTCGCCACTTCCCACTCTTCTTCTTCACCACCACGGTATTTGCCAGCCATTCGGGATAAAAAACCTCTTTGATAGCCCCGGCCACTTTGAGTTTCGCTACTTCGTCTCTTACTGCATCAGCATGCTCCTTGGATGGGCGCCGAATGGGCTGTTTCTTGGGGTGATCAGTGGATTCACCTTCAAGTGGTGGCATATAACTCCGGGTCTACCCTGGGGTCGTAAGGATTCTAGGCAAATACATCGAGATTTCGCTTTAGGAACTCTATCAGTTCTCCCTTCTCTTGGAGAGGCAGCTGAGATCCGACTTGAAAGAACCTATCAGGATCATCTCCGATGACCACTTTTGTCAGATCCTCACATCGAGTGCCTTCAATTGGTTCTTCAAAGGGCAACCCCCGAGACTGTAGTTGCTATAAATCCCTCCCGGCAGCGTCGAGGACTCGGCTGGGGTCTTATGCTGAATGGCAGCTACCAAGCACTAACGAGCAACAGACTGGTCTCCTCGGATCTCGCGTATCCGTCCTCTGACGGATATTTGACCTTTTGGTGCAAAGTAGAGGGAACAGCCCCAAGCGCATGAATCCAAGGTCTGCCCACGAGTGCCGTGTAGGGCGAATAGGCATCCACAACTATGAAATCTAACTCTACCACCTCGGTGCCCGACTGCACCGGTAAGCGTATCCGGCCTTTCGGAACGACAGGCCTTCCTCAAAGCTCAAGAGGGGGGAATCGTACGGCGTCAGGTCCTGGGGCTTTAGGCCTAGCCCCTTGTAGAGGTCTGGGTACATTACCTCCACTGCACTACCCTGATCCACCATCACTCTCTTTACATCGTACCCTCCTATCCTGAGGGTGACAACTAGTGCATCATCATGGGGTTGGATGGTGCCGATCATGTCTTCGTCCGAGAATCCCATGACCAACGGACACCAGACTCAGCTCTCTTAGGTCCTCGGCCCGACTCCCCTACGGGTGGTCGGCCTACTGACATAACTTTCAATGGCCAGGATCCTGTTCTTCCTGGCGCGGCGAAGACGACGTTTATAGTCCTAGCGGCGGTTTTGGGGGTCATCTCTGCGTGGCCCTTGTCCCGTCTGCCCTCGGCCACCGGAGGGGTACAGGAGGTGTTTCAATTTACCATCCCGGACCAATTGGTCCAGGTGATCCCACAGGCTCCTACAATCCTCCGTGGTGTGCCATGGTCTTGATGGTACTGGCAGTAGAGATTATAGTTGCGTTTCTCGGGGTTTCCTATCATCTTGTTCGGCCACCTGAAGAATGATTCGTTCTTGATCTTTTCCAGGACCTGGTGTACTGGCTCTTTGAACACGGTGTTGACCGATTGAGGATTCATCGATCCTGATTGCCCGGCAAAATCCTTCGCGGTTTATTATAATTGTAACGGTCCGACCGCGAATCCTCCTCTCCTGAGAGATAACCTTGTCCTTTCCCTTGCCCTGCTGCTGATCTTCTTCAACCCTCTTATACTTCTCTATGCGGTCCATTAGCTGACGCACGTTTGCGACCGGTTTGCCAGATAGAGATGCCCTTAAACCGTGATCAGTGGGGAGGCCGAGCTTGAATGTACTGAGGGCCATTGCATCATTGTTACCTTCCACCTCATTGAACATCTCCCAGTACCTATCTGAATATGCCTTCAAGGATTCACCTTCCTGCATGAACAAAGATAGCAGGGAAGAGACAGGTCTGGCCGCTCTTCGGCAGGTGACAAAACGGGAGCCGAATGCCTGAGTGAGCTCTTTGAAGGAGTTGATGGAGCCTGCCTTCAAGCCGTCAAACCACCTCATGGCCACAGGCCCATACTGGAAGGGAAAACCTTGCACATCAGGGCTTCGTCTCTGGCGTAGACAGCCATCTTTTGATTAAAATGACTCACATGCTCCACGGGGTCAGTCTTACCATTATAGATGGTAAACGTTGGCTGGTTAAAACGCCGAGGGAGTCTAGCCTCCTCTATCCTGCGCGTGAAGGGCGACTTAGATATCTGGTTCAGAGCCCTGTTCATGGCATCGTTCTCCATGTCCTCGTGTGATGGACTTCTTCGTTGTCTCTTACGATGGGATTCCTCCACATAAGTGTAGGACTCGCTGGCTGGTGTCTTGGACTTGTGCTGATAAGAGACATCCTGCTCATCATCAAGATCATCCTCAGAGTATGAGGAAGCCCGTCTCCTCTTTGCATGGCGCAGCTCTCTCTTTAGTTTTTCTACTTCCAGTTGCAAGTCGCGGTTCTTCTTTGCATGGGACATGTGACTTCCGCTCTGTGATTGGCCCTGGCTAAGGCGCACTGTGTGTACGCTACCTTCACGATTTTGTCCCCTCTCTAGGTTGGCGAAATGGTCCACGTGTTGGGATGCCCTGGATTCTACTTGCTGTTCACCTTGCCCTGCCATCATCAACTGTTGTTTTCACTCTTGCACAAGCCTCCCCACAGACGGCGCCAATTGTAGGGTCAGTTTTTGCGGCCCATGCCCAAGGAATATGGATTAAGAGCCCACCGAGCCCAAAACAATAAATTTTGTAGAGAGTGGGTGAAAGCTAGGCTATAATGAAAATAACAGTATAAACGGCAACACAATGGGAGGATTTGAATTAATGTGTTCTGGACTAATATGAGTGCTTGTCCGAAGAGGTGCTTTTCATTATATCTCGGATTACAATCCTGGACTACAAAATCAAATATCTCCTTTTTCGCCCCCTCTTCTCTTTTCTCCCTTTCTTCCCTTATATAGCGCTGCCTCTTTACATCTCCTCCGTCCACTTGTTCATCATCCAGGCACCCATTTGAGTGCAAGTCCCATCACCCCACTTTTAGCCGTATGTGAGTGGCGGTAGCTGAGAAAGCACTATTCAGGGGTCTTATCCACATAAATGCGGCCAGGAAGGTAGGTGCAGTGCATTAAATGTGGTGGTTGAAGTATGCCTCCTTGACATTTCTCTGTTCCCGTTATCTTCATGTGTGTCCNCGCGGGGTACTACTTAAAATCCCGGTCGGACGTGGTCAGGCTCATTTCTTGCCTCCCCAAATCCAACAAAGGGATGAAAGACGACTATGTGATCGTCTCGGGTGCATGGCATGACGGCCATCACTGCCCAACCAAGCGTGGAAAGCCAGGTGGGCCATGTTAGATTTAGGCATACTAACCATAGGCCTAGGGTCCTCGTCTCTTAATCGTCTTTGGTTCCTTTTGTGCTACTATTTTTGAGTCTAACATAGCTTTGCTGTGCCTTGGAACAGATAAAAACTTCGTATCTCCTCGGCTAAGTCTTACGAACGTCGCCGCCCTCAATTTCCTGTTGAGATCCGAGATTTTCGTGAGCGAGGACGGACAGCCAATCGGCTCCTCTGATTCTGGGCTACACAGGAAATCCAAAGGGTTTCAACCGGTCGGCAACGCAATTGTCCAAGGAGATCCCCGCCTCGCCCGTATTGACGTTGGTTGGAAGGGCTTTTTGGCGCCATATGATCTAGAACCCGTACCACATCCATGCCCTCAAGCTATACCCCACTCGTCCGACCACTCCAGCAAGTCCCTCTCGGGCAGGCGGCTGAAGGCGAAGGGGTTGGCTCTTCCACCTTCTCGTTAGAGGAACAGATAGATAGATTCCAGTTTGAGGGCGAGGGTGCAGGGGACGCTCGAGTGATAGAGGTTTCAGATGCCGAGGAGGATACCGACAGGCAATCGGGCATTCACCTTAATCCGTTAGCTGCTCATTCTGAAGGCTCTTCAGACGACCATATGGACCTGAGGAGTTTGATGAAGGGCAGGGGGAAAAAGCCTGAGCAGAAAGGGGCTGGGACATCAAAGGTAGTAGTGACACTGCCTCCAGTGTCTACGCAGGTTCCTGACCCAAGTCTGAAGCCCAATCCAGACTTGAAGAAGAAGAGGCCCCACGTTGAGGTCGGGGAAAAACAAGCGCCGCCAGACAAGGGGCTAAGCAGCAGAAAGTGGTGGACAGCCGAGCCTATAGAGCCTCGTCTACTGAAAGCCGAGAAGAGGCTTTTGTGGCAGATGTCCGCCGAGGGGAGGACCGCGAATCTGGTCTCCCAAATTGGAGCTGGATGGCGCTCCAATCCTGTGGGATACCTCCCTCAGGAATTATGACGGAGGGAGGGCAGGCTACGTCGCCGAAGCCTTGCAGCAACCACTCCTCCTCCCCCACGACATGGAGTCCTACAGGCGCTTCAACCCGCAGGAGCTCTTCATGTCTCTTAAGAGGGACTTAGCCATGGTAAGTGCGCCATTTATGAGTAAGTTTTATACCTGATTGGCTTCGTTTCTCTTTTTAGCATTGAAAGTGTTGTCATGCAGATTACTCAGCAAGTCTACGTGGCTGAGGGTTTGAACAAGGACTCCTGGGTCAAGGCCCAAGCAGCAACCCAGTCCCGGCTTGAGGCGGAGCATCCCTTGGAAGGCTGAAGGAGGAGCATTCTCAGATGTCCGAGGAGCTCAAAGAGGTGATCTCCCAGAAACGAAGCCTCGATGCTGGGCTTAAAAATGTTGAAAAACAAGTCGAGGAGCAGCGAAAACTGCTGAATGCCACAGAGGTCAATTTGGCGACGACGACGAGAGCTGGTGAAAGGCCTCAGGGCTGAGCTGCAGAAGGCTAGAGGGAACGCCAAAGCAGCTGAGCAAAGGTTCAATTGGCCAAGGAGTCAATTGAAGCCGAGAAGAAGGCGGCGTACCAGTTGGGGGCAGACGAGACAGCGCAGCAACTCACTGAACAGTTTGCCTCAGTTTGTCGCGAGTACTGCGGCAAAACTTGGGAAAAAGCCTTGGACGCAGCTGGGGTGCCCTCGGACTCTCCCCTGAGGTTACCTGGGAGCATCTACTACGATCCTGATATCCAAGAGATCCCAGTGGACGATTCCTCTGCTCCCCCGCCTCCTGAGGCTTCTCGGCCAAGCCAGACCAGCCAGGCTCCTCCGTCCACCCTTGGTGCAAGCAAGGAAACTGGTAGTCGGCGCCAAAGATAAGCCAGCTGATCCAGCCAAAGGAAAAGGCCAAGGGTCAGGCGGAGAGAGAGTTTCCTCTGAGCCCAAGGAAAAGCCTCCTGAAGCTACTGCTCGGACAAGCCAGGCTGCTGACCCCGTGCTTCCTCCCGCGAAAGAATAGATATATAGGGTTTTTATTTTGCATTTGCACTTTTTGTTCTCTGTTTAAGAGATTGTAGTTTTCCTTTCTTGTTTTGCTGATGTAAGTACATATTCTTTCTTGAATGGAATGGCCCCCTATTTATCTTTGATGTCTTTGATACATGCTTTATTACTTACTATTGCCGTACATACAATCATACATTGCAATTGTGACACAATAATAATGTAAATAACTTGACTGATGCATCATACTGGTGGTGTGAGTAATAAAAACTAGAATTGAAAAGGACAGGCCGAATAAGAGTTATTGATGAGTAATGATTAGAATAAGTGCATACGCGAGTTTTGCATGTCTTTCCAAGTAAAACATAAGTTATTAACCCTCGGTTTCGGATTAAACATAACGGAGGAAGATATTTATAATTAGAATCAATCTAAACGCAATCAGGAATTTTAACACTAAACCCCAGTGACGACAGCTACGGGGGGGGGGGGGGCGTATTGACTAACCTGTCGATCGTTCAAGGATTATGGGGTTCGACTGCATTCGAGTGCTAACCAACCCTAATCACCTGGTCCGAGGACTAAGGCATGATAGGATTTAAGTTTAAGCACCATAGAACTGTAACTGAGTGCTAACTAACCCAAATCATCTGGTCCGAGGACTACAGGCATGATAGGATTTAAGTTTAAGCACCATAGAACTGTAACTGAGTGCTAACTAACCCAAATCATCTGGTCCGAGGACTACAGGCATGATTGGATTTAAGTTTAAACACTATAGAACTGTAACTGAGTGCTAACTAACCCAAATCATCTGGTCCGAGGACTACAGGCATGATTGGATTTAAGTTTAAACACTATAGAACTGTAACTGAGTGCTAACTAACCCAAATCATCTGGTCCGAGGACTACAGGCATGATTGGATTTAAGTTTAAACACTATAGAACTGTAACTGAGTGCTAACTACCCAAATCATCTGGTCCGAGGACTACAGGCATGATTGGATTTAAGTTTAAACACTTGAGAACTGTAACTGGGTGCTAACTAACCCAAATCATCTGGTCCGAGGACTACAGGCATGATTGGATTTAAGTTTAAACACTATAGAACTGTAACTGAGTGCTAACTAACCCAAATCATCTGGTCCGAGGACTACAGGCATGATTGGATTTAAGTTTAAACACTTGAGAACGAATATTTTACGCAGAGAATTGACACGTCAGTTGAAGAAGATTTTTGGTCAATAAAAGTACCTCTTGAGGTTATTTACATTCCATGGGCGCGGTATTACATGACCATCTAGGTCTTCTAAGAAATATGCCCCAATGCCTGCTCCTGAGGTGATACGATATGGTCCTTCCCAATTGGGTCCAAGTTTTCCCCAAGCCGGGTTCTTTGCGGTGCCTACAACTTTCCTCAACACTAGATCACCAGGCTCTAGTGGTCTTAGCTTTACGTTAGCATCATAGCCTTGCCTGAGTTTTTGTTGATAATGTGCCAGCCGAACCATTGCATTCTCCCTCCTTTCCTCAATCAAGTAAACTCCTCTGTAGTTGCTCATCGTTATCGGCGGACTGAATGAACTTGTTTTCATCGTTGGGAACCCGGTCTCCAAAGGAATGACAGCTTAGCCCCATAGGTCATTGAGAAGGGGTCTCCCCAGTAGACCTACGAGGTGTAGTCCTGTAAGCCCAAAGTACGTGCGGCAGTTCGTCTACCCATTTGCCCTTCGCATCATCTAATCTCTTCTTTAAGCCATTCAGTATGACCTTGTTGACGGCTTCTGCCTGTCCATTACCCTGGGGATAGGCTGGAGTGGAGTATCTGTTCTATTTCCAGCTCACTGCAGTAGTTCCTGAATGCCCTGCTATCAAACTGCAAGCCGTTGTCCGAGATGAGAGTGCGAGGAACTCCAAACCGGGGACAATATCTCCACACGAACTTTTGCACATCAACGTCTCTAATATTGGCTAAGGGCTCAGCTTCAACCCATTGGTGAAATAGTCTGTTCCGACCAGGAGGTACTTCTTGTTTCCTGCAGCTTTGGGAAAGGTCCCACAATATCCAAGCCCATTGGGCGAAAGGCCATGGCTAGATAGCGGTTAAGGTTTCCCCCTGGCTGGTGAATGCTCGGAGCGAAGCGCTGACATTGATCACACCTTCCTTTTAACGGTATTCATGTGCCCCTTTGCCATGTTAGGTCTTGCTGGCTGTGGCATTCGTACCGATATACTACGTCGAGCCAGGTAAGGCCCAATCCTAGGTGAAGGTTAAGGTGTTCAATGGCCCCTAGAATCCTAAACATGTTGGGTGCGCACTGCCAGGGAGTGAGCCTATGGTTTCGGAGATAGCTAGTGGTAATGGGACCCATGGGGATGGTCATTCCCCCTTCTTTGAAGGCGATAAGGGGAATAACTACTTCTCCCGTCTCCCGGTCTGTTAGAATCTTTTCTGGGGGGCAATACCTCACACCCACGTTGGGAGGTATGTGGTACGTGGCCCTAAATGCTTCTAATTGCTCAGGGGTATCCATCATGTACTCGAGTTTTCCCATGGTGCTTAGATGAAACTGTTGGCCGAAGAGAAAACTAAATGGTTTGGTGAACGATGACTCACCGGGACTAAATCGGAGAGATGATTTCAGGCTTGTAGGAGGGTTCTTGATGGCTCTGGGGAAGCCTGAGAGCAGCGACTGAGAGGTTTGGACGGAGCGGCGCGTCTGTTCTCTCTGGAGCGTCTGAAGATTCGCAAAGTGAGGAAGAAATAGTGTCCTCTGAAGCTTTATACGGAGTCAAACGAAGGGTCAGGGACACTCCCGCCCAAATTTCGAAGAAAAACCACAGCCGTTGGATCATTCAATCACCGTTGGATACGAAGGACAAAGCGCCACCTGGTGCAATTAATGCAGCGCCTGGGGAATAAGGAAACCGCAACGGCATTACTAAAGCGACAGCTCCTATGCTTATGCACGTGCCAATTCAAATTTGCCTGTTTACAAGCTTTTGCTCCGGGGCAAGTCAAAATCCTACTTTTTCTCGTCGGGTGCGAACGAAAAACTACAATTTTGAGGGGCTAATGTGGGGGGAGAAAAAGGAGATATTTGATTCCTGTAGTTCCAGGCATTGTAATCCTAGATGATTAATGAAAAGCACCTCTTCGGACATAGCACTCATATTAGTCCGAGAACACATTAATCCAAATCTTCCCATTAGTGTTGCTGTTTGATACTGTTATTTTCATCACTAGCCTAGTTCTTTCACCCACTCTCTACAAAATTTATTGTTTTGGGCTCGGTGGGCTCTGAATCCATATTTCCTTGGGCATGGGCCGCAAAAACTGACCCTACAGGTACTATTCCTATTTATACTAAATCAAGCTTACGTGATTTCTCTTTTTTTAGTCTTGTTGCTCACCAACCATTTTTGTTCGCTGCAAACACTCCTCAAAGGTGCCCACTACCCCTTTGGCCGTATGGGTTCCACCTCCACTACATCTAAGCATGTACATGTTTCTTTCTCTTCCACTACCCATCCCACGACAAATTTTTATCCATTTCGTTCTGCCGTGTAACTCTCTCCCCTTTGAAGGGTAAAACCTTGGGTCTCTCTCTACCAATCCCTCTAGCATGCATCAAGTGGTCCTCGCCAGTTTACTACCTACTTTTGGTAAAGATACTTTCCCAGCAAAACACCTCCCAAAAGAGACCCTAACAGGATATCGGAAATAGACTCTTTCCCCCCCACCTCCACCAAACCACACCGTCTGTAATCCCTTTGGCCGTGGGCTCACCTTCCTTGCATTAGTTGGGTTACAGATTGGTGGTGTTTCGGCCATTACCAAGTGGTTGCATTAATTTACAATAATCTTTTAAATAAAAACAAAAGCTTAATTGTTTCCATCAAATTCTCTTTCACTATTTAATAAATTCTTTGGATAGACACAAAAACTTAATTGTTGATATCAACTTTTTCTTTCTTTCTTTTTTATTTTTCCTCTTCACTTTATGAACTACGTACAAATGTTGATTTTTTATTTTTAATAAAATATCTATATCAACAAATTTAAGTGTTAATTTATCTCATTTTAAAATCTTCGCTTGACACACATGGAAAAGTTCAAGTTTTAAGAGTTTGAGGGGTTTTTTTCCCCTTGAATTAAGAGTTTGAGTTTGAACTTAGTCTGAGGGAATACAATGCATGATTGGTGGTTAAATAAAGAGAGCTTCATTTTTAACCTTTAATGTGGGGAAAACGGTTTTCTGTTTTGGTTCAGGATGGATTTTACTTTTTGTTCTTATTCTATCTTAAAATGATTTTTTTTTAATTTTAAGTTGAGATTTAGGTTTCAACTTTCCAAGGCTTGATCATGGTTATGGAGTTAGGATTCTTTTTTTTTATTATTATTTTTTTATAATTCAATAATTGGAGAATGGGATATTTGAATTCTAAACGTTTCCATTGTAATCATTAAGAAGTGTCATTTAAGTTACAAGAATTTGGGCAAGAATTGAGTTAGGATGTGATTTGAGCTTTAACTAAAATCAACTAGTGAAGCAAGTTGGGCAAAGCTAAACCAAGTTCCAACTAATTGAACTTATAACGAGCCCTTGTTTACGGGCAAGGTCATGTCAAGCTCAAGAAGAGTTTGATTACAGCCTTGGGAAATTGGGAGTGATTGAAATTTTTTAAAGTGCATCCAGGCCATAAATTTCACGGGGTACAATGCAAATTCACATTTATATTGCTTTCTGCTTCAGGTTTTACCAGCATAGTTTTCAGAACCGGACCGGACCGGGAGGTCGAACCGTGAAAACCGTGAACCGTGATGAAAACCGGTTTTTTAAGTATAAAGAACCGGACATATGTGGCAATTCCGTGAACCCCTAAAACCGGGATTGGACCGTACGAACCGGTCAAGAACCGTGCGGTCCAACCCCTTAGCAATTTTTTTTTTTTTATATAAAAACAACTTAACACAATTTTATTCTACTTAATTAAATTATCCATCTCTTACAAAAAATAAAAAATAAAAAATATAATTAAAATCCTTCAAAGATATTCAACTTTATTTTAAAAATTAATCATAAATTTTAATGTTTTCATGGTTATTATTTTATTTTATTAACTTTCTTATTTAATTATTAAATATATGCTTGAAAATTATTAAATTTCCCTCACATATATAGATATATTAGTCAATTTTGCTAGTTTTATAAATTTAATATCTATATTAAGGCTTTAATTAATTATTAAATTAATTATGACGTCATCACGGTTCGATCCCGGTTCGACCTCGGTTCAACCTCAAAAACCTTGAACCTCTCCCTTTACGGTTCAATGAACGGTCCGGGTCTGAAAACCTTGTTTACCAGTTGTCCAATCATTAACTTTAACAAATTTGCCAAACCAGAAATGTTAGCCAATGCCACAGAGGATAAAGCAATTAATTTTGTTTTATATTTTCTATAAAAATGATGTCAACACTTTCCTAATATGATTTATTAACAAAGACAAAGTTTAGCTACAAAATCGATTGTAACCTTAGGCTACAAACTCACTCAATATCTTTTTATTGGAGATGAATTTTGACAAATCCACCATTGGATTACATCTTCTTCTTATATCCTCCATGTTTGTAAAATTTTAAGAAAATTAAAGATCAATAACTATATCATCAATAAATTTTTAAATTGCAAGTTTTCATAATTTAAAATTATGCATAAAATATAAAATTATAGATTATATAGTAAATAATATCCGATTAACACAAAAATTGTCATGTGTATTAAAAGTGTAAAAACATATAATTCAACGGTTAGATTTTCAAAATATACAGTAATATTTATTTTATTGAGTGAGTTTGTAGTCTAAAACTACAACCAATTTTGTAACTAAACTTTGTCCTGTTAACAATTGCAAACTAATGATGTTTAATAGGCTATGGGTAAAAATTGAATGATAATCAAGAGGCTACTTTTTCCAAGTCTTATTTCATGCATCCGATTTCCACTCACCCTCATTGGGCCAAATCCAGACTTTTCCAGTCCACCGTGCTCCTAGAATTGGGAGTTTTTCCCCCTAACTTGTAATGCTAGCAATTTTTCAGTCTTTTAACCCTGGCATTTTGAATGACATTTTATTTTTGTCTAATATGAGGTTTTTCAAACACTTTCGAGCACCCCTTGGAGCTAATCTAATTAGACACATGGTTAACTCATTGACTGATATTCTAGTATTCGAATGTGTTTATTTATGTCTTTATGTTTCAACTCATGCTCACAAATCGATGAATGAATGAGGCTGAGCAACATGCTGCACATGCATATCATGGCAACTGACACTGATTCACAGCCAAATTCAATATGCATAATCATATAACTACTGGCCTTTATATATGTATGATCATCTTAGGTCCAATAGCAAAAGAAAGACAAATACTTCGGCAAAAATATAAGACAAATAAAGCACTTTACTATGAGCTAAAATCACTAGCCAATATTTACCAATAAATTCCTTCACCGGAAAAAGTAACAAAAACCTGGAAAATTGATAAAATCATTGCTAATAAGTCACGGGGCCTCTTTTTCTTCATATTGGAACAGCCCTTGGCTCCTTAAAGGCAATGCACCAGACGTGTAGCCTTTTCCACTTCACAAGGTAAACATATTATATATTCAAGGATGCATTCATTGCTTAGCTACAAAGTCAATCCAAAGAATCACAAACTTGTTTCTAGATATCAATGTGTTGCTGAGCTTGAAAAACCTACTTGCCTGTAGCAAAAGTGAAGAGGGAAAAAAGGTTATCTTACTTTTTGGCAGGGAAAGAAAATAAACAGATCAATAAATCATCATATCCAAATCCTAACCATACCTCCAATTGATCTGTTCGATTAGATTGTCAATACTTAGAACCAGTCAAGAACTTTCAGGCCCTTTTATCATGTTGCATCTACCAACAATCTTTCGAAAATCTTCGAGACTTAGCTGCAATGAAATCAGTTACAGAAGTAGAGACTTAATTCAACAGAAGATTAAAATGTAATATATATATATATATATATTAGTATGAACATCATAAAATATAAATTGTGTCCTACACACTGTACTTGCACCAACTAGCTCAAAGTATGTGTAGTAATCTACCGAACTTTAAATATATATTACTTATTTAAATGTGGTATCTTTCTTATTGTTCAATTTCGATGATATTAGTAAAACATTTTTCTTTAATATTCATTAATTTGTTCATCACATGGGCATACTATTATTATTCAGGAAAATTTCAAACACTTCTCATTGAAAACTACTTATCTTTAGTTATTCATATTAACTGGAGAGAGAGAGAGAGATCAAAGAGCAGCAGGAACGGACCTTCCCATCTCTGTCACTATCGAAGCAATGAATCATATCAGACAACTCCTGCTTAGTCCACATAAAATCATGAGCATTCGATACTCTTTCGATATCCCTCACAGTTATGCCCCCCTTCCATGTATCTGCATGCCAATACTCTCATCAGTGACCAAAAATCTCTTTAAGCAAGCAATATAATACCACAAATAGGAATATTGCCTTTTTTGGCTGGCAAAGATTTGAAAGTAAGACCTAATCTGTCCAATTGAAATGAAATACATCTAAACTAAATTTAAAAAAAAAAAAAATGAAATTACAGCATAAGTTAAAGAGACCTCATTTTTTCTAGTGTATAAAAACATATATTCAAATGTGAACCCTGCTCAAACCTGCATTTTTCAAAAATCAAAACATCTTTTAGTTATAGTTTTCCCTAAAGATCTTTATATAGTTCCTATTAATTGGTTCTTGAACCTGTATGCCAGATTCTCTCCATTTGTATCTCTTTCTACACATGCACACGCACACACCAGACAGTGGCAGCAGAAATTACCATCAAACTGATAGAAGTTCAGAACCAGTTCATCTTCAGTCATTTGCACCCGACTAGCAAACTGCTCACCAGGAATATAAAGTAAATCATCAAAAAACAAGGTGAGAGAACAAAGAATGGGAAAAAAGGAAAAAGATCTGTGCATGGTAAAATAATTTTAAGCCCAAAACAAACCGATTTTTTTCTCTTCCTCTTCCCCGTATCTTCCTGAATTCGTGTATGTCCCTTCTTCTCATTAAGATTAGCATTCACTACATCAGCTTCAGAGCATTTCGAAGGCCCACAATGGACCACACCTGAAAGTCCTGCAGACTCTTGTAAGGAAAGAGCAATTGCCTGCATATTAATGCTAAAGAATTAGTGTACTTCTTTCTGTCTAATAGCATAGGGCCATTCTCGCATTAGTTGTTTAATGGTCTACTGGAACAAATACTCGACCTAAAGCTGGCAATGGAAAAGAATATTTATTAAGAAATTCATTCAAACTTGCCTGCCTCAGTGCATCATCATTATCAATGTAATCTGACTTGCTCAAACCCTTATGAGCAGGAACTTTCTTCTTAGGTTTTGCACCTTTATTCCTAACCTGGAGTAAAATGAAAAAAAAAACAAGAGTATTCAGAAACTATGTCAAGGCAGTGCTCATGGTTATATATCTTAGATAATTACTGAAAACACATGCCAATTACAGCAGAGACACTGATAGAAACTCTCGTGTTCTAATAGATTGAAAGTGCCCTCATAGCACTTTATACTAATTACTTTTCCCTGTAAAGGGTACTTCTATGAGGATTCATTCTCTGACTCTAAAGTGGTATCTAAGAACGTTTTAATCTAAAACTTGATTGAAATCTTTAGACAAATGGATGCCATAAAATTCCAGAAAGGAACATTTTTTCATTCAATTTCACAAACTGTGTCATCTATCACTAAACTTATCAGTATTATGGTTTCTTTTATTTTTATACCAGAGCACATCCATACTGAAAGCTCTAATTTTAAGTACCCAAAACTGTCTGTTAGTGAATGCAAGAACAAGTTATTTCTGTCCTTGGTTGATAAATATTAGCAGAATGCATTACAGTATC
The DNA here is from genome assembly GCF_002906115.3 of Quercus suber. NCBI lineage: Eukaryota > Viridiplantae > Streptophyta > Magnoliopsida > Fagales > Fagaceae > Quercus > Quercus suber. Next base: position 321,374 of record NW_027069614.1, read on the forward strand.
CATATTCATGATATTCAACAACAACAAGCTCGGCATTTTTGTGACTAAATCGGCTTCAATTTCCCCCCATTAAATTCAACCATGTGATTGTATTGATCAATGCAACACAAAAGGTGTTATCTTCAATGTGGCTTTTGGTCAGTACAGCAAGCTACATGGTTGAATTTAATTGGAGAACCTAAGTCATTTTTATAAAAACTTATACGAACAAACTAGTTGGGAAATTACTAAGGTAGCAAATTGAAACCTAAGAAAGAAGAAAACTTCAAAGCAAATTTCAAATACACGCACAGAGATTAGAGAGCCACACCTTTTTTCTACGTGACCCAGAAGAGTAATCTTCATCTTCATCACCATATTTTTCCTCTTCGCTCGAAGAACTCGGTTCCTCTTCCACCTCATCGGGTCTGTAATCATCATCATCAACCTTCTCTTTTCCCTTCTTCTTGTTCTTGTTCTTGTTCTTGTTGCTTACTTTTTGAGCAGAACCCAGCAACGAAGAAGCAAACTTGGGCAAGCCCAGAGCCTCCATTCTAGCCCTGTTCTCTGCAATTCTCGATAGCCTCTGTTTCTCGTACTCTGACACACCATTGTTGCTGGGTGTTTGTGGCTGTGGGTCCTCTGGTTCTGAGTCTGAGCCTGAATTTTCCGGGGATTCTTCATTGTCTTCTTCGGACTCGGAACCTGAGCGGCTATGTTTTGGCATATTGGTTAATGGGGGGTTTCGGATTGAATTACAAATCTGAATTTTGCTCTGTACTTTACTGTTCCTCTAAGGACGGAGTTTTAGGAAATTTTCTCGGACACTAGTGTTTCTCACGTGATTTATTTAATAGTATTGTCTTATATATACTTTCCTCAAAAAAAAAAAATTTAAAAAAATTATATATATATATATACACACACGCGATCTATTTAAGGTTTACACAGTTGTCTACTATATTACGCATTTAGAATTACTAATACAGTTGGAGTGTGATAAGGCTAGCTTCAAAATATGAACACCAAAATAGCATTGAAATCATATATTCATATGTGAGTTTGTTCATTTTTTGGAGCTAGTCTCATCACACTCATAATTATATTAGTAGTTCTAAATGTATAATATAGCGGACAAACGTGTAAACTTCAAATTAGAATGAATAAAAAATTATGACACTAAAGACTAAACCAAGCAAGAAAAAAAGAGATATATATTGTAATTTGTTGTATAGAATAACCTTTGTATATTGCTTAAGTTAAATTGTTTTAAAAATAAGTTATTGTGTAAAATAAATAAATAAATAAAAACTGTCAAAGCCATTGAACTACAATAGCAACTTTACATATACTTCTTAATGAGCAAAAATATACTTGTACTTAAATAAATAAATAAAAACAAAAGTGAAGTCTTAAAAAGTTATACATAAAATTTAAAAATGAACAAAAAATATTGAAGGAAAACACATTTTTTACATATAAAATTTCCTTTTTTTGTCTACTCCCTAACTCATAGTGAATGTGATAATGTGATAAAAATAAATTAATTAAAAACCACCAACAATATAATTTTCAATAGAAATTCATATTGAGCTACTTTACCCAACAATATTTCGATTAATAGTTTCGGCTTGCATATTGATACATTGCCAAAAGCCAATTTCACCTACCTATATGAGCCATGGATGGCAAAATTTATATTAAATAAGGCTATATCTAAGATAATGGAACACTTTTTTATCCTTAAAAGTTGAACTTTCTGTCTCGTTAATTCCATATTTGGTGAAAAACCCATACAATTTGTCATGTCGTTAATCCATCTAATGAAACAATTTTGAGCTAATAGAATTATCCTACGTTCGAACACATCATTTCTTAGGAATAGTATAGATATCCTCCCAAAGAAAGCCTCAAGCTCTACCGCCAAGGTTGCTGCCTAATTTGTGCATTGAAGGGCCTTCAATATAATCTTTCGAGTGAGGCCATCTAATCAATGATATGATTCCATTTGGTTTTATCCCTAAAACTCGCCATCGTTAAAAAATATTAAGATATAATTCACATATTATGTACAACATACGTGACTAGAAAAATAAAATTAAACATATATAGAGATTTTTTTTTTCCATTTGTTATTACCAAAAAAAAAAAAAAAGGTAAGAAGACATATATTGTGATTTGGAAGATTTACTACCAAACATCACACTTGTACTCCACGCTAATCATTTTTTTTTTTTCTAGAGGAAATGATAGTAGACTTTATTAATTAAATATTATGGTATATAATGGGGAAAAAGAAATGAGGGTTAAAACAATGGTCTCCTCATTCTCTTTTGCAAGTTGCAACATTCCAAACTGATTTTAACAGCCTTCCTTAATGAATAAAATTGGACTTTCTTCTAAAAAAAAAAAGATAATAATAAATAAAGCCTTAATAGACGGTAACATGCAATATGCAATCCCTCTGTATCATCTCAAATGTAAATACCCTAAAGACTACAAGACAAATTTACAGATAGTTTTGCATAAATACCTTTACACACACTAAGAAATAAGAAATTTAGCACGTATACACACACAATGCAAGCATGGCAAACACAGTTAAGTGCTTAATCATTTCTGTAAGGTTTACAATATATATATATACACACGCGATCTATTTAAGGTTTACACAGTTGTCTACTATATTACGCATTTAGAATTACTAATACAGTTGGAGTGTGATAAGGCTAGCTTCAAAATATGAACACCAAAATAGCATTGAAATCATATGTTCATATGTGAGTTTGTTCATTTTTTGGAGCTAGTCTCATCACACTCATAATTATATTAGTAGTTCTAAATGCATAATATAGCGGACAAACGTGTAAACTTCAAATTAGAATGAATAAAAAATTATGACGCTGAAGACTAAACCAAGCAAGAAAAAAAGAGATATATATTGTAATTTGTTGTATAGAATAACCTTTGTATATTGCTTAAGTTAAATTGTTTTAAAAATAAGTTATTGTGTAAAAAAAATAAATAAATAAATAAAAACTGCCAAAGCCATTGAACTACAATAGCAACTTTACATATACTTCTGAATGAGCAAAAATATACTTGTACTTAAATAAATAAATAAAAAAAAAACAAAAACAAAAGTGAAGTCTTAAAAAGTTATACATAAAATTTAAAAGTGAACAAAAATATTGAAGGAAAACACATTTTTTACATATAAAATTTCCTTTTTTTGTCTACTCCCTAACTCATAGTGAATGTGATAATGTGATAAAAATAAATTAATTAAAAACCACCAACAATATAATTTTCAATAGAAATTCATATTGAGCTACTTTACCCAGCAATATTTCGATTAATAGTTTCGGCTTGCATATTGATACATTGCCAAAAGCCAATTTCACCTACCTATATGAGCCATGGATGGCAAAATTTATATTAAATAAGGCTATATCTAAGATAATGAAACACTTTTTTATCCTTAAAAGTTGAACTTTCTGTCTCGTTAATTCCATATTTGGTGAAAAACCCATACAATTTGTCATGTCGTTAATCCATCTAATGAAACAATTTTGAGCTAATAGAATTATCCTACGTTCGAACACATCATTTCTTAGGAATAGTATAGATATCGTCCCAAAGAAAGCCTCAAGCTCTACCGCCAAGGTTGCTGCCTAACTTGTGCATTGAAAGGCCTTCAATATAATCTTTCGAGTGAGGCCATCTAATCAATGATATGATTCCATTTGGTTTTATCCCTAAAACTCGCCATCGTTAAAAAATATTAAGATATATTCACATTTTATGTACAACATACGTGACTAGAAAAATAAAATTAAATATATATTGAGATTTTTTTTTTCATTTGTTATTACTTTTTTTTTTTTTTTTTTTTTTTTTTTTTTTTTAGAAGGTAAGAAGACATATATTGTGATTTGGAAGATTTACTACCAAACATCACACGTGTACTCCATGCTGATCTTAATAGACGGTAACATGCAATATGCAATCCCTCTGTATCATCTTAAATGTAAATACCCTAAAGACTACAAGACAAATTTACAAATAGTTTTGCATAAATACCTTTACACACACTAAGAAATAAGAAATTTAGCACGTATGCGCACACAATGCAAGCATGGCAAACACAGTTAAGTGCTTAATCATTTCTGTAAACACACTAAAACCAAATTGCAAATCATATCCAGAAATGTTTGGTACATGTGTTTGAAAACATGTGTTTTGTTGTTTGAAAATATGTGTAAGTGAAAAAATATATGAAAATGCGTATAATATTGTTTAAAAACTGAAAATATGTATTTGAGTGGGTGTACCAAACACCCCCTAACATAAGAGAGTGATGTAGTCCAAATGAGTTTAACAAAATAAACACCTTAACCTAATAACAACTACAATTCATTTGGACATCATAAACAAATGACAATACTAAGTAAACACCATCAAAACATTTTGTTGAAAAGTTTGTTACTTAAGTACAGTTCATCAACAACCAAAACTGATCAAGGTCCTACAAGAATTTAAAAATTGTAAATGCATTCTTGTTTGTAATCAGTTTAGTAACCATATAAAAATAATAATAAAAATAAAAGAAACTACACTGAGATTTGTGGTTTTTTTGAAAATGTACAAATTAAGAAGGAGAAATTACAGTAAACCTACCTATGCTTTGGCCCATTTGCACATTGCCTACCTGTGATTTAAAACTTTACACTTTACCCACCTAAGTTTCATTTTGTTTGATCCCCATTATCCACCTCACCCTTAGACATTAGAAAAACACATTTTTAGTAGAAATCACAACACAAGAAGGATCAAAACCACTTTCCCTTAAAGACCTTCCCCACGAGCCCTAGAATCACGAAAAATCTTTGTATTGAGCTAGGTTTTTTATTTTTCTTCATGTGTTTCATAAAATTTTCATCATTCCAAACATTCTGACTTTAGGTTGTCTTGAGCCATTTCTAAGTTGAAGATACAGCAAACCAGGTACAAAATTTCTACTTTATTTGGGTTGGGTTTTCACCTTTTGAAAGATTGATTCGTTGGCAAAAGTCCATTGATATGTAGTTTTGATTCATAGGAAATTTGGGCAAAAGTTGATAAGCAATGTCTTCTTCGAGTGGAAATTACTTAGGTTCAAGTAGGCATATGTGTACATATAAGACTTGTGTGCTGAGAACAAGTCTGACAGTGGATAATTTTGGGAGAAGGTTTCTGGGTTATAGCTGATATAAAGTAAGTTTAGTTTTTAGTTAATCTAGTTGACTGAAGTGAGTTTGGAAAGTGATATGTTTAATTAAATTTATGAATAGGTTGGTCCTAAGTACCCTTTCTTTCATTGGATTGATAATCCCACTTGTATACGTGGGAATGAAGCTGCCCTTTTGGTGCAACAAAAGCTATCTATACTGCAAAGTGAGCTGCAACTTGCAAATGAAAGGGAAAGAACTGCTACCCAAACAGCAACAAAAGCTACCCAAATGGTAGAAATTGCTCAAGAAAGGGCAACAAAAGCTACTGAGAGGGAGAGGAAGTTTCGAGCTTCCTCTATTAAAGCCAAGGAGATAGTAGCGAGAGCTTTAGAACAAGAGAGAAAGTCCAGAATTGCACTAATTCTTTCATTTTTTTTTTTTTTTTTCGGTTATGTTGTTTTTTTTTGTTTTGGCTCAAGTGAGAATGTTGGAATGATGAGATTGAGTTTGCTTGGTGGGTTGTAATATATAAGTAGTTTCTTAATTGGCTAATATTGGCTTGAAGCCACTTTATTTTGTAATAGCACTATGGTTTAAAGTGAATTAGCAACTTGTGTCTTGTGTTTTGTTAGATGCTATGAATTGTTTTAAGTGAATTGTATTTGGTGTTTGTGTTGAAAGTGCATTGTGTAAAGTGAATTGTGTTGAAAATGAATTGTTTAAAGTGCATTGTGTCTGGTGTTTGTGTTGAAAGTGCATGACAACCATCTGTCAACTTGCAAAATAAGATAAGTGCAATGCCATCTAGTCAAAATAATAAACATGTTATCTTGAACATATACACACATAAATCTACTATATTCAATTGCAATAATCAACCACATGACAACAACAACTTAAAATAATAAATCTAATGTATTCAACACATACACACATAAACCTGCTATATTCAATTGCAATAATCAACCACATGACAACAATTACTCAAAATAATCACATAAAACATTTGCCATTAAGTTGGGAATTTGTCTACACACTTAAAGTGGCATTAAACATTGTCTTTCATCAACCACCAGTCAAACAAAGGCATTTGGTATAACAACCAAAAAACAGTTGCACCTGCCATGACCATTGCATATAATGCATTTGGTGCAAAACTTACAAAAATAACACAAACCCCAATAATGTTTTGACAGCATATAAACTAACACTTAATCATATAACCCCAACAGTATATAAACTAACACATTGCCCTGCCCTTGTTTACTAAATATTAAATTAATAATTAATTGACATATATAACTCCATGGTTGCTCTGTCCTTACTTCATTGACTACACTTGCCCTTATGGTTGCCACTCCTCCCATAGCTGCCATTTCCACCTCTTGTGTTACGTTTTTGTGTCCTTGGTGCATTACTTCTTCCTCTTAAAGTAGTTCCTCTAGTAGCATGTGGTCTTGTAGGGTATAAAATACAAGAATTGAGATGTTAGCTACCCATTTTACTAATTTATGAATAAACATCAAACTTAAAACTATAATACTTGTAAGATGGTACTCTAGTGTCCCATGTTTCTGCAAGGGTATGTAGAGCTGGCTGACTTAAAGAGAACCATGAACCTCCTTCAACTATATTCTTGAAGTCTAAAGAGTACCATTGAGCTAGTGGCTATAACCCTGAAGTCTGGTTAAAGAATGCCAAATTATAAGGCTAATGAGTTGGTGGGGGCTGAGATGAAGATGGGGCTTGAGATGAGGATGGGGCTTGTGATCTTTGTTTACATGTAAAAGCCCATTCTCCTTGCGTACAACCAAATTTCAACATGTTAAAGTAGTTATTAATGTATGGCTGGTAACAATTAAATAACACACATAAAAAAATACTTATTGATTTAGATTTTTGCATTCTCTTCCTTCTCTCCTATGGTGTCTCACCAGTGACATTAGTCTTACATCCTTTTGCATTGTGCCCTTCCCTTTAACATCTCTCACAATTGATGGGCTTGTTCTCTCTAGAAACTCTGTAAGGGTTCCTTGGCTCATCAGCATCCCTCTTCCTTTTTATGGGTGGCTTACTTGGTGGCTTATAGACATTAGGTGCAACAGGAGCAGGTAGGCCACTTAGAATCCACTTAGACTGACTAGACATTGGAGGTAAGGATGTCTTGTATGTCTCTACATAAGCATCTTTATAATAGCATGGATGGGTGTAATCCTCTAGTTTCTCATGATTCACAAAAATGGCTGCAACTTTATGCTTGCAAGGGATTCCTTTCAAGTCCCACACTTTACAGCTACATGTCTTACTTACCAAGTCCACCACATGCCTCTCCCTCTCATTGTCAACTTCATACATAAACCACCTAAATGGCATGGCACAAAAGCCCTTACACTTTACTTTCAACTTCTCCAGCCTGTCTTGTATGTTTGGACACAATTTGCCACGATACTTTTCTATGTCAATTCTCTTTATGTAAAGTCTGCTCATAAGTCTAACCCTAATCCATTCCAGCATTGATAAGATTGGCTTATCTCTAGCCTTTAAAATCATGGAGTTAAAGCTCTCACTCAAATTGTTGACAATACAATCAGTCAAAACCCTATGAGTAAAATGAGATCTGGTCCATTGTGCAGGATCTATATCTGCAAGATATTTCCAAGCTTCTTCATCCAAATCTTTCAAATATTGCATCCCTCTCTCAAATTCCATAACTAATGTTATGTTAGCACACCTCCACAATACACTTTTCAACTTCATACCCTTGTGATTAACCTTGAAATTGTTGTATATGTGCTTCACATAACACCTATACTCTATAGTTGCAAATAGAGTCTCCATTGCAAGTATAAGGCTCTGAGTAATATAAGTAAGTAAGTTTAGAATCACAAGTAACAGTATGATCAATATGAACATCACAAGTAAGTAATAATTATAAGCAATATGAGAATTATTTTTGCCTATCACTGATGAATACCAGATTTAGTTACTCTGGCCTATTAATATCATCTGCAAATTGCCCCAGGAACCATATCTAGTTGTCCTTGTTCTCTTGCTCAACTACAACTATTGCACTGGGAATATATTGTTATTTCCATCCTTGGTAATGGCAAACAGTAATTGCCCACCAAACCTACCCTTCAAGTGACATCCATCTAGCCCAACAAATGGTTTACAACCACCTAGAAACTCTTGTTTTTTAGTTTTGTACCTAATGTACATCCTTTTGAACTTGGGTTATGCATTCTCATCTTCCATCTCTATTTGCAATATCACCTTACTGCCTATATTTATCATTCTTATCATTTCTACATAATCTCTAAGTAGGCTATGTTGCTGCTCTTCATTCCCGGTGATCAAACCCTTAGTTGCATTTCTTAATCTATGCACTTGACTAAGACTTAAATCAACTGAAATCTATTGCATGACATGGTGTTGGACATTTGAGACCTCCCAATTTGGATTTCTACTAAAATATTCCAAGTACCTATTGCCATATATGCTGATGTAACTTGGCTATTTTGAAATGTTAGAGGGTAGGTACACTCAAAATTAAGTGTATTAATTTGAAACGTGTACTCTCCAGTAACCATAGAAGCATAACACCTTCATCCACACTTATTCTTACAATGTACAGAAATCTTTTTCTTCTCATTTAACTTCCACTTGATATCAATATGTTTTTTAATGATATACTTCATCAGAGCCTTCCTAAAAACCTTGGAATTTGGAAATTTCATCCCTTTTACCAACTTAACATTTCTCATATCAGTCTTCTCACTGAATTCTAGGAAGCTAGGCCTTTGCTCATCATCAAAACTATCCATACTTGCAATGTCATCATCTAAAGTTGGTTAAGCCGCCCACTCCTCATTTACATCTATATATGGAGGTAGAACAATATTTGGCTGAAGTGTATTCATGTTTGTAGGAGGTGTATTAGTGTTTGGTTGAGGTGTATTAATGGTTGGTTGAGGTGAATCATTGTTAGGCTCAGGTGGAATACTGTGGGTGGAGAAATCACACCAAATACATTATCATCAAAGTTTTCTCCTTCTAAACCTTCATTCAACCAATCAAACTCTTCTTCAATAGTAACTATTATACCATGTGGTTCTTCTACCACCACACTATCACCATTACTCTCTAATTGGCCATCTCCATCTTCACCTCAACCAACCCCTTCATCTATCCCTCCACTAACCCCTCCACCAACCCCTTTAGGAAGTTCAACTGTAAAGAGTATGACCACTTTCCACATATAATATGATGGTATCTATTGGCCATTCTGCATGAAGCTTACACATAGACACCACATCTGCATCATCATTTATGAGCCTTAAGTCTTGCTCAAGTTGCCCCCAGGAACTAAATAATGAAACCTATATGGTTCATCAACCCCCAAATCATCACATATAGCTTCTATTCCAAAATAACTAAGCCTATCAGGATTCTTATCATACACAATTTCAACTTCCCCACCAAAATATTCTAAATTTGGGTTCTACAAAAAAGTACCCCCATAATGAACCTCGAATTTGAAATCTATATCATCCATCTACAATAACAAATTACCATTTTACACGTAGACAATTAACGAATTGTAAAAGAATAGACACATAAAAAATATACACTTGTATGTTTCTGTTTTGTTTTTAGAAGGCAACACACACAGGAGACAGGGATCACATGTTTCTGTTTTACTAATAAGCACATGCAAGCACTAAAATTAAAACCTAACAGATTCGTAGAGCCCATAATGAGGCACAATGACCACGACAGATAAAATGCCCATAAACATCAACAAATTATATCCACAGGTGATCACATTTTTCATAAACATCAACAAATTCATGTAACATTCACAATAATGATGAGTTTCGACAGATAAATACATGTAACATTGACTGATTTCTCAAAAAATTATAAAACCCAAAGAAAAATAGTTCGAAAACCCAAACAATGACTGATTTATTACCTAGATTTAGGTCCTTTGAACAACTTGTTACTCGTCTCGATTTATTCTTGTAGCACAATTTGTATATTAGATGTAGATGGAGATTTTTCATGATTTTAGGACTCGCGAGGAAAGTTTTTAAGGGAAAGTGGTTTTGATCCTTCTTATGTTGTGATTTCTATTAAAAACGTGTTTTTTTAACGTCTGAAGGTGAGATGGATAACGGGGAGCAAAAACAGAATGAAGTTTGGGTGGGCAAAGTGTTAAGTTTTAAACTATAAGTAGGCAAAATGCAAATGGGCCAAAGCACAGGTGGGTTTATTGTAATTTTCCCAATTAAGAAATACTCCAAGCTTTTACCATGTGAAGATGTGCACCAAGTGTGATGGGAGACTGGGGTAAATAATTTTAGCAAGTTCCCATGCCAACAATTATATAATAAGAAAATATTTTACTATTTAACAAAGGATAATTGTAAAGAAAAGATTGTGTTCTAAAAGAAAATAGGAGCATAATTATGGCGTTAGCACTGATGAATGGTAATTTTAGTTCCAGTTAAACCTTAGTGTTCTACTTGATTATATAGTCTAGTGTTTTGACGTGATTAGTATAGAGGATCCACGTATTGTGGCAACTGTAAATCACAGAGCATACCAATTAAGACAATAATCTAAGTATACTAATCAAAGGAGATGAAAATGTTATATGGCTCTAATACCAAATATAGAGGACATATAGGAAGACACACAGATTCAAAGGAGGTGTAAGAAGATTATGATTCAAAAGAGGTATAAGAAGATTATGGGAGTTGGTTGAGAATGTAAGTAGCTAACAATACATAGAATATTACTGGAAAATGTGGAATAGAACATGAAACTATATATAACAAATTGATATTATTAGATTGATTGTTACATATGACATAGGAATTTTACATAAGGAGGAAAGGAGGAGTTTAGAAACTCTAAGGCTCTATATCCTTCCTTTATACACTGATCTACTATTTATAGAACCCGAAACTCAAACTACAATTCAACATATTTTACAAACAATTCTTTTTCTGACAATACAGTAGAATGCATGGGCTTGGTAATGGACAAATCTCCTTCAGAGTACCATAATATCTTCTGGTAGGATCTGTTGAAAATGATAAAAGCGTCTGTCATTCATGGGAATGATTAAAGATGCTGCCATATGTAGGAATAAATGCTACAGACAGATAAGGATAAAATCTTCTTCCTTTTTATTTTATTTTATTTTATTTTATTTATTTTTAAGTGTTGTACACTATTAGTTCCATCCATCTCTTCCTTGGAACCAGTCATCATCAATATCCATCTGGGTCATGATTGTCTTAATAAGGGTCATTGTTTATAAAAGGTGGCCAGCTAGAAAGGGATTGGGTAGTTCCCAAGATTCAACATGTGGCAATTGCTGGTGATAGACTTCTGGAGTACTTGGACTCGATTCATTCGGATTTTCAATTCTTGTGTTGAGAGTTTCTATCAACTTGAGTGCTTTCTAGCAACATGACCAAGAGGGGTCCACATACACATGGAAAGAATTATTTGGATTGGTGAGCCAATGGACTTCTGGCGGGTGGAAAATTCCTTCTGCTTGAATATCATTTTTTGAATTAAACTTGACAATCATGGATCCTGTAGTAATTTTGTGTCCAAATCTTGGATGAACTTCAGTGGTATATTGTTTCCAATCTCCATTATGCGCATCATTTTTTAGGATTTTAAAATAGAATTTTTCATAATATCTATTATTGTTTGGAAAAAGGAGCTTGTAAAATCCTGGTTCAAAATGAATGCACAAATAATACTCATTTAGTAGATACCACATGTAAAGGTAATGGAAAACAGTCCAATTAGATATCCAAAAGGCAAAAAGTGTTTTCCATGGCTGGTCAAGGTAGGATAGATGGCAAGAAAATGGTTGTAATATTGTTTAAGGTAATCATGGAGAATTCTGACGATTCTTTTGGATCTGGCTTCAAGGGTTAGGTTTTTTATGTGATTTTTTTTGTCTGAGGGGAGACTTTCTATCATATCAGTTATGGAATATGAATGTAAGGATGAGGATGGGTCTGTGATAGAGTATGCACACAAAGGTAAAGAAATGACTGTGGTATTAATAGTTGGGGATTTTCTAGAAAGATAGTCAGTGATCAAATAAATAATTGGATATTGTATAGTGAAGGTGTGGTGTTTTATAGCTCTTAATAAAATTTAAATTTTAATGAATGACAACTAGTTTTTTTAATGGAAATGAAAGTTAATATTGGATTATGTATAATAACTCTTATCCAATTCATTTAAAGGCTTCCATAAATAAGTTTAAAAAAAAAAATTAATGTGATTTTCTTTTTATCATAAAACCTATTACACATTATTTTACACATGTTTGCACATAGATAAATTTGATAAAGATTGTTAGTTAAAAACATGATATCAAACAATGTCTTGTAAGTAACATGGGAAAAAGTTAATGATGCCCTAGCCCCTAAGGGCATTGATTTAAGAAATATTCTTAGAAACTTTTCATAAAAAAAAAAAAAAAAACTTTTTTGACTTTTTAAAAAAAAATTTCCCATTAAAGTCATATTAAAATTTTCTTAAAATGATTCATTATTTGCTATAATAACACCTGTTAACTAGACTCATTAACATAACACTAATATTTTTAATTTTTAAGGCACATTTAGTACACTAAATAAATATTATATTAAGAATACTAATCTTTATTATCGGTAATAGAAGATTTAATCTATATTACTAATAAGTAATAATTGATTCTGATTTGAGTTTCATCGTTTTGCATACTAAATTATTTTCACACAAATTCTTAAACTCTCTAAAATACCTCTATCTTTTAGTTAAATAATTTTAAATTTAAAAACACAAACTGGTTAAGAGAGTAATTTACTATTTTTTAAAAAAAGTTCCTAAGAATATATTATTTTTTACTATTTAAAAAAAAAAAAACTCACTTAGATAAATATTCTAAACATTAGGACACTATCTTTCTCATTTTTAAATATTATAACACTAAACTCAAAATAAAAAATAACAGTAACTATTCATAAGTTTGACTATTAGATATAGCTTAAACATATATTAATTTTAAACCCAATTACATGCAATAAAGAATAAATATTACAAATTTACAATCACTTAAAAAATAAATATTTTGTATAATAAAAACACAACTAAACGATAAAATGACTATTGATAATTACTTCTATTACACCAAAGATCCCCATGAATAATTTATTAGATTCATTCTCATTTCTTTAACGATGAAAACAAGATTCCATTTAAAAGAGGAAAGAAATGAATCCTACGTGGCAGATCCCCGATCGCTTATCACGCGCAAAGAAGAGCAGCCTCGATCTGAGCTCCATCATCTTCTTCGGTTTCTCAAATCTCTCCTTCTCTCTCCAAACACACCACAAACAAAAATAAACACTACAACAGTTTCACTCTCTCTCTCTCTCTCTCTCTCAACCAATGCGAAATCCGTAGAACCAGTAGTAGTAGTAGTACTCGGCGGCTTTCATGGCGACGACGTCGTATTCAGGAATCGGACGCTACAACTACAAGCTTCTTCCGCTCTCTCTGTCCTCCATAACCCGTTGCCCTTGCCACTCATCACCGTCGAAAGCCCTAGTTCCTGCTCGTCCTAGAGTTGTGAAGCTCAATTTCGTCTTTGACGACCGCAAAAGCGTGCTTCGGCTCGGCCGAGATGGCGGCTTGGCTCGCCGGCGCGTCATCACCGCCGTGGCTCGAGTTGAGCCGGAACAGCTCGGCGAGGTGAGTGCCAATCAGGTACTTTCAATTTGAATTTGAGATTGTAATAAATTTTAATTTTTTTTTGGTGAATTTAACTTCAATTTATGTTTGTTTGTGTGGTTATTCGCTGAATTTGCTTGTAAGTTTCAATTTTTTTTGGTCAATTTGCTTGTAACTTAATGTGTTGGACCAGCTCGGCAAGGAGAATGCCAATCAGGTACTTTCAATTTGAATTTGAGATTGTAATAAATTAAAAATTTTTTTTTGGGTGAATTTAACTTCAATTTATGTTTGTTTGTGTGGTTATTTGCTGAATTTGCTTGTAAGTTTCAATTTTTTTTTGGTGAATTTGCTTGTAACTTAATCTGTTTTCGATTTTGAAAGAATTTATTTTAAAAAATGTGTCGGTGTTGAAAAATAAATTTATAAAAAAAAAAAAAAAGCTTAAATTTATGTGTGTTTGTGTGGTTATTTTATTGAATTTAATGTGTGCTAAGAAAACTAGTTAGAAGAAAAGGCTAAAATATAAATTACGGAGACTAATTTTGACATGTTTTCAATTCACTATTGTAAGTTTTCATTTTTTTTTTTTTTTTTTTAATATATCAATTTCAATCAAAAATGTATTCAATTTAGTAATTCCATCTAGTTCGGCCCAATTCGATCGATAAAGGTTTTAAATAATGCTGCGGATTGGATGGAAGGACTCCATTGTAATGAATGAAATTCAAAGACTGAAATGAAAAAAAAAAAAAATATAAAGAGCTGAATTGAAAACATGGCAAAGTTAGAGGATGTAAAATTTGTAATTTAGCCTAAGAAATTAATTGATGATAAAGAAAATATATATTTATATAATAGAATTTCATAAAATATTCATGGTATGTAGGATAATTAGGGAAAATTGGAATATATGGTGTAAGTTTAGGCTTTTTGTTATGGATGAAAAGATTGTGATGGTTGCCATGGTTGATGTGAAAAAGTTTGGAACTTTGGTTTATTTTTAATTTTTACTTATTAAAATAATTATGTATCTTTGTGAGAATGGATGTATGGTTGAGTGGAATCACTGAAATGGATATGTTGTAGGAAGTCAACAAAGGTGATAAATTATCAGAAAATGAGGATTTGCTCTCGGAGCATCAACAGAAAGCCAGTCAGTTAAGGAAAAGAATTGTTTTTGGACTTGGCATTGGAATCTCTGTTGGTGGTGTTGTATTGGCTGGAGGATGGATTTTCACGGCATTCATGGCTGCTGCTGTTTTTGTTGGTGCACGTGAGTATTTCGATTTAGTTAGGAGTCATGGAATCACTGCAGGAATGACACCCCCTCCTCGATACGTGTCGCGAGTGTGCTCCATCATTTGTGCTGTCATGCCCATAATTACCTTGTAAGTTATGCATCTCTAGTGGGGATTTTTTTTTTCTTCAATTTTCTTTATTTTTTTAGTGTAATTTTTTCCCTTTTTTCTTGCGTACTATGCTACTTTAATAATCAGAAAATAGTGACAATTGCATCAATAATCAAATTCCTCTTTTTTTTTTTTTTTTTTTTTTTACTTTAAAAGTAGTAACAAAAAAGATTTGGTGAGGGGAAATATATAAAATGAAAAGTTGAGTGATTTAATCAACAAGCTACCTTCCTGTTGTCCATGTCATTTACAATGAAATTGGTTGCAAGGCAAGCTGCTTTCCATCTAAGTTTTTTATCCGTCCTTTTAAGTCAAAAAATTCTTCTAGATGCAGCTATATTTCCCATAGTAAATCCAGATAGTTACTCAAATTTATATTGAAATGCAACTCATTGTTGGTGTCACAAGGATTCAACACAAGGGAGAGAGAAAGAGCAAAAATAAGAATGAAAATCGACTCAAATTTATTATGAGTAGATTGAAGGAAGAAATAGAAAGAGAAAGCAAAGCAATATCCTTGAGTATACTCTGGGGAAATCAATTAAAGATGAAATGTTGGATATGGGATATATTCGTCACAGGACCCCTATTCTTTCTTTTGCCTTAATTTTCAAATGACATTAAGAAACTGAACTTCTATCGTTAAATTTACTCCAGAAAGAATTCTTTAGACTTGCACGATAGTGAAACTTTCTATCTCATTTTTTATAAATGCATTCTTCAGGTTTGGGAGGGTGATGAATATATGTTTCTGATTAGTGTTTCTCATATGTGGCCAGGTATTTCGGTCAAATTGACATTTCCGTGACATTTGCTGCCTTTGTTGTTGCTATGGCATTGCTTTTACAGAGAGGAAATCCTCGTTTTGCACAGCTCAGTAGTACCATGTTTGGGCTATTTTACTGTGGATATCTTCCTTCTTTCTGGGTTAAACTTCGATGTGGCTTAGCTGCCCCAGCCTTAAACACTAGTAAGAAATTGAGCCTTTATGCTTATCTGTTAGAGTGTTTAGTTTTAAGGAGATTTAGAAAAATTGTCACTTACAAAGATAATTTAATTGTGAAGCTTGAAAATTGAGTGCTTTTTGTATTTTAAGTGTTAAAAAAGAAATTTCACTAAGTTTAGAGTAGCTTCAATCCTCCTATTTGTATAGTTTTAGGGTACTCAGCATGTGCTAGTCTTCCAAAATATTTTTTAGACTGCTTAGGGTACTCAGTCCCTCTCTTCACTAAGGATGGAGGGGGAAGGAGGGGGAGTGGAGGGGAGTTGAGTAGAGTTAGCTAAAAATAAGTTAATTTTGTGCTAAATCTACTCTACTCTCCCTCCCTTTCCCTCAATCCAAACGGGCCATAAAACAAAAGATGTACATCAATATATTTCTTGGAAAATTGCAAGAGGTGGTGCCTTTAGTTGTGATGTTTGATAGTTATTACTCTTTCTTTTTGGGAGGCGGTAGAAGCCAGTAATTTAAACTTACAAGGGGGTTTCATCACATTAGATAATAGACTTGGGGTACAATTTTGAATCTCCCACTCAGAATTTTCTTAATATGGACTCAACTTATCAGTTATCATGATAGCCAATTTCAGCTACTTCCATGTGGACCAATTTATGGGGGTTGCATTTCTGGGATGGCATTGTTCTTTAACTTATTGTTGTCAATGCTGTATTGCCTAAAACAATGTGGGGGACTTGCCTGAAGTTACTTTAAAGCTACATATCAGTGAAGTCATTAATGGATCATAAGCTATCCACATGAGACATTTGGAAAGTGATGGCAATGGTTTCTGCATTGCTATTGTTGGTTGGATTTACTGTACCCTTCAGTTGCTCAAGAAATTGCATCCCTTGTTATGGATTGCTTAAATGTTGCTGTGATATCATCTGACAACTATGTTGTCAAAGGCCAATCAAAAGGGAACACAACTCTGTTATTGAAAAAATTTCTCTTTGTTATGAAGTTAAGAATTTTAAAAACTGAGAGTATGGAGCATTGTTATCTGAGCTTGACTGGGCAGAAAGTTGGTCACTGGGGTGGGTCACTTGGGCCCTCACTCAACCATTAATGACATCAAATTTTCTCCTTTTCTACATGTTACTAATAGGATGTTGGGTGTGATGCACTGGTATCTTGGAAAATTTAGAAAATTTTTCCCATACATTTTATTTGATATTCTACTGCTGATGAAATTTTAGTGTGTATATCTAGCTGTTCTTTTTCTCTTTATATTTGAAGACCCAATTCTTCTTCTTCTTCTCCTCCTCTCTCTTGGATCTCCTCTATGCATATGTGTGGCCTTGTAAGTGCTTTTATCAAGCTTTATTTGCTGACCAGTTTATCTTTGGCAGGAATAGGAGCATCATGGCCAATTCTTCTTGGTGGCCAAGCTCATTGGACCATTGGTCTTGTAGCATGCTTGATTTCTATCAGCAGCATAATTGCAGCGGATACATATGCTTTTCTGGGTGGCAAGGTATTTGTAATAAAAAAATGATAATTATTATTATTTTTTATTAAGTATGATTTTTACATGTGGTGATTCACTGATTCTTATTACAATTCTGCTGGAGTTTAAAAAATGCTGGATTTCGAAAATCATAGATATGAAATTGCCATGTCAGTGACCATTCTGAGGGCTTTGGTGAGCTCTGCCAACAGAATTTCACAGAATGGCCCTATGAGTCAAAAAATTGCTGCGGTGATTATTTTTACTTTTTACTTATTAAAAAAAAAAAAAAACTATGGTGATTAGAAGATCCTTTATGAAATATCCAAATCAACAATGAACCATGTAATGAGAATTTCTTTGATTTGATCTGTTGCACAAAAGTGATGTTTAGGAATTCCAGAAAATATATAAAGTAGGTGAAATTTCCACACCCCAATTTATCAGTCAATTTTTTGGACAATAATACCACTTTTTCTCTAACAGAGAGAAAGGAAGCCAATAGTCTGGCCATATTTTTTTTGATAAGTAAAAAGATGTATNTGTGGGGGGGGGGGGGGGTGGTTTCAATTTCCATCAGTAAACTAATATTTGTGGAATAATTGAAGCATGTTCATTTAGGGATTTATTTCCATATTATATATAGTGCCAAAGCTGTGCTTCCTATGTTAGATGCTTCTGTTTCATATGCAGTTACATTTTATTGTTTGTAGTTGTAAGTTGCACATGCTAACTTTAAAAGTAGTAACAAAAAAGATTTGGTGAGGGGAATATATAAAATGAAAAGTTGAGTGATGAAATCCAAGTTTTTTTTGATAAGTAAAAAGATGTATATTCAAAGAGCTACCTCATGAAAAACAAAAGGTAGAGCAAGGAGTACAGAGAAGGAAACAAACAACAAGAAAAAACAACAAAACAAACATAAGCCAACATAAGAACTAAGTACAGAGCAGAGAATTAAGGAACAAAGGGAGAGAGTCACTAGAGGTGATTCCCCAAGCCCTAGTCCAATCAAAAAGAGAACCACTAAAGAAAGCGAGCAACTGATTATCGGATTTGTCCGTATCCTCAAAGGTTCGCCAATTCCGCTCCCTCCAGATACACCACATAAGGCACAAATGAGCTAAATTCCAAATGCTAGAAGAGTGCTTTCCAAACCAATTCCACCAACCAAAAAGCGTATCTGCAACCGATCTTGGCAGAACCCAAGAGATCCCAAAAGTTCTAAAAACCAAGCTCCACAGCAGATAAGCTTTTTCACAATGAAGAAGTAGATGATTCACCGTCTCCCCATTACTACGACACATAATGCACCCGTCAACAAAAACCACTCCTCTACGCCTCAGAATGTCTCCTGTAAGAATCTTCTCCCAAGTTGCAGTCCAAACAAAGAAAGAGACACGCGGAGGAGCCTTAACCTTCCAAATACCTTTCCAAGGAAAGATAATAGGCAAAGGACAACGAAGCTTGTTGTAGAAAGAGTGGATGTCAAAATCCCCCTTCTTTGTCAACATCCACCTCATACGGTCTCCAAGCTCAGAACGAGGCAAATTAGAACCCAAGGTACGGAGGAATTCATCCACCTCACCCATCTCCCAATCATTTGGATCCCTTAACAAGCGAACATTCCAGCTTCTCTGAGCCTCCATCTCCAACCTTTTGAGAGACAAGGCCACCGATGCCTCTCTATTAGAAGCAATCCCATACACTAATGGGAAGGATCGATGGAGTGGTAAGTCCCCACACCACCTATCTGTCCAAAACTTCACTCTATCCCCCACCCCTACTTCAAACTAAATGCATTTACTAAACACCTCTCAACCTTTTCGAATACTTCTCCATAAACCGCATCCATAGGCACCCCTACTCAGCTTAGAAGACCAACCCCTCCACTCTTCCCCAAACTTCGAAACTACAACCCTCCTCCAAAGACGAGTCTCCTCAACCCCAAACCGCCATAACCATTTTCCTAGTAAGGCTTTGTTGAAAGTGGTTATTTTCTTAACACCCAGACCACCATTCGCCTTAAGAGCACACACCTTATCCCACCCCACCAAGTGAGCCTTCGAATCCCCCCACAAGAAGTCCCTTTGCATCTTCTCAATCTTATTCGCCACATGCGATGGAATGGTAAAAAGAGAAATAATAAGTAGGAAGGCTAGATAGCGTACTCTTAAGTAACGTCAGTCTTCCACCTTTCGACAAATACAGCTTCTTCCACCTAGCCAGCTTTCGCTTAATTTTCTCCAAAATAGGATTCCAAATAGAGGGAGACTTATGAGGAGCCCCTAACGGCATACCTAGATAGGTCATAGGCAGAGTCCCAATCCTACAACCCAGAATCTCTGCCAAGGCATGCACATTATTAACCTCTCCTATTGGAACCATCTCGCTTTTCAGGACATTAACCTTCAAACCTGTCACAATCTGAAAACAGAGGAGAAGCATCCGAATGTGAAGGATCTGCTCCTCTTCCGCATCACAAAAAAGAATAGTGTCATTCGCAAACAGAAGATGAGAGACACATTCCCCTTCACCCCGTCTACCATCTGCCTTAAAACTCCTGATCAAACCAGCACCTTCAACTCTTTTCAGCATTCTGCTTAAAACCTCCATAATAACCAGAAACAACATAGGAGATAGTGGTTCCCCTTGTCTCAAACCCCTCATGCTCCTAAAGAAGTCAGCTGGAGTCCCATTAACCAAAATAGAGAAATGAACAGTTGAAATACAAGTCCAGATCCATCTACACCACTTCTCCCCAAAGTCCATTCTCTTCAAGAGATCTAGTAAAGCCTCCCAATTCACGTGATCATAAGCTTTCTCGATATCAAGCTTACAAATAACCCCCGGAGTCTTACTCTTAACTCGGCTATCAACACACTCATTAGCAATGAGAACTGAGTCAAGAATTTGTCTACCTCCCACAAAACTATTCTGGGACTCAGAGATCAGTTGGTCTAAAACCGTCTTCAAGCGATTTGCCAAAACCTTAGACAAGATCTTGTACAAGCTCCCCACCAAGCTAATAGGCCTGAAATCTCGAATATTGGAAGCATCATTCTTCTTAGGAATTAAGGCTATGAAAGTAGCGTTCAGAGATTTCTCAAACTTAATGTGGAGATAGAACTCCTCAAAAACTGCTAGAACATCTCTTTCCACCACTCTCCAGCAATGGTGAAAGAAGGCCATAGAAAAACCATCTGGACCTGGGGCTTTATCCCCAGCCAACTCATTAACAGCTAGAAGAATCTCCTCCTTCTCAAACCTCCTTTCAAGCCAGCACCTCTCCGACCCATCTATCTGATCAAACTCCAAACCTTCCGTAAAAGGCCTCCACTCTTTAGTCTCCTGATACAAATTTTTATAAAATTGAACCATTTGAGCAGCCACCTCAGACGACTCCCCATAAACCACCCCATCCACCTCCAAAATTCTTAGATGGTTAAACTTCTACGGGAATTAGCCATCTTATGGAAGAATTTAGTATTATTATCTTCTTCTTTAGTTCATAACATTCTTGATTTCTGTCTCCATGAGATTTCTTCCAAAGAGAGAAGACTCTCTACTTCGGATCTCACCACAATTCTCTTGCATGACTCTGCATCAGAGAGGCCAAACTCCCCTTCCTTGGCATCAAGCAATTTCAAAGCCTCTAATAATTGAGACTTTTTGCGTCCGACATGACCAAACTCCGACCGGTTCCACTGAATGATATCTTCTTTTAAGGCCTTCAATTTTTTGGCAAACACAAAGCTAGGAGTACTAGAGAAAGAATGCCGATTCCACCAAGAGTGAACTCTATCAATGAACCCGTCCGTCTTTAACCACATATTCTCAAACTTAAACGGACTTTTCCCCCTCGCCATTCCCCCTACCTCCACCAGAATTGGGAAATGATCTGAAATGGGACGAGGTAAAATCCGTTGGATCACGTCTGGGTATTGCTCTTCCCAATCGTGAGACACCAACACTCTGTCTATCCTAGACATCGAAGGCTGATCGGAGCCGCTAGATCAAGTAAAACTCCCTCCCTCCAAAGGCAAATCAATCAAATTAAGATCCTCAATGAACTCCAAAAAAAGTTCCATAGCCGGAGTAAGACAGGAGTTACTCGACCATTCACTTGGGAAACGAACAATATTAAAATCCTCACTGCAACACCAAGGAACGTTCCAATATTGCTGAATACCAACCAACTCGTCCCACATGAGTCCCCTTGCATTATTATCAATTGGGCCATAAACCCCAGAACACGCCCAGGTAAAGCCATCCCCCACCCCTTTCCACAGAACAGACACAGAAAAGGAACCCAGTAGAAAGTCCAACCTCTCCAATACCCTCCTATCCCACATCAACAAAACCCCACCCGCCGTCTGGACAGCATCTAAAGCCACCAAATCCACAAAGGGACAGCTCCACAGGCTGCCAACCATTTGTCTGTCCAAGCCAGATAGCTTAGTCTCTTGAAGGCAAATTACATCACACTTCCACTCACGCAATAAATTTTTCACAATTGACCGTTTCCGACAATCATTCAAACCCCTAACATTCCAAGAAAGAATTTTTAAATTCATAAAGACATGAAAATCCCAACTGATGAAATAGCTCAGCAACCTACACTCTACTTGCCATCATAGTTAACCGAAGATTGCAAGTTCCTCAGCTCTCTCTTCCCTCTATTCTTTTTAATGAGAGCTTTTCTAGGAATTGCAACTTTCCTGTTCAACACTTTGACATCCTCCGTCTCCTTCTCAATCTTTTGTAACAAAGCAATACATAAATTCTCATGTCGACTCAGAGGAAGCCCCACCAGCTTACTAAAACCAGGAAGTCTGTTCTTCACCCAACTAGAAATATCTAACGTATCCACACATTCCAATGCCTCATAATCACAGTCCAACTCAGCTGCCAAAGGCAGCCCAAAGGGGGTGATAGACCTCAGAGGGATTGATAAGCTATCTTCTCCTCCCAAACTCATATCTGAATTATTCAACTCTTTCACCACCAAAGCACTCTCCCCAGGGGCATCACCCACTGCCTTCGTGGGTATCACACCGAAACTCAAATCAGAATTGTTCAACTCTTCCACCACCAATACTCTCTCCCCACTGACCTCACCTACTGCCTTCGTGTGAAACACACCCGAACCTATTTCTGAGTTTTTCAACTCTTCCACCACCAAAACTCCCTCCCCAGGGGCATCACCCACAGCCTTCATGGGTGTGTCCACAAACCCAGCCCTTGAAAAGCACAAAAAGAAGCCAGAGAGGAAGAGAAAAGAAGAGAGAAGATCCACCGGTGACCGCGAAATCGTCAGCTCAGACTCACCCAGTGAAAAAGAGGGCTCATCGGAGTAGCTTCTGGCAAAAGATGGGCCGCCGGCCACCGTCGGAGGCTGAGAACCCCGGCCCAGCACCACCGGCTCAAGATCGGAGCACTGGGAACAAGTCATGGAGCTCGCCTCCTTCATCGGGCTCTGGGTTGGTCTCTCTTCTCCAGACCGAGAGCTCTCTCCCTCTTCAAAATGACTTGGGCCAGAGCAATTCAAATAACCCACACCTGGGTCGGGCAGCAATGGGCTTGTGGCAAGGCCCAAGACTTGTTCAGCTTGTTTGGTTTCCCTTGCAACCCATTTAAGGGCCTTAGTACCTCTTATATTGCAGTCCGAAGGCACTGCACGTGATTCCCCTCTAAAATTCATTTCTCCCACTTTGTTTCTGTCCCAGGAAACCCGCCTCCTCCCTATCACATCAACCTCCACGATAAGACCTCTTCCTGACCAGCTATATCTCCTAGCGTCACTCTTCTTCATCTTTTCATAATCTTTTGAATTTAAACTGGAGCTTGGGAAACGTAACCTCCTGTCTGCCAGATATTGCTCACCAACCTCTGCCTCCACATTAATGCTCTGCTTCCTCCTGTCCCCTCTCACCATCTCCATCTTATCAGCCTTACCCACCGGAAAAACCCCCACTTTGGCACCTTGAAGTCTCAGATTCACCCCCTTCTTTTCATCCAGCTGCTTAAGGTGCTTGCTAACCTCTGTTCTTCCATTGAAGCCTTGCACAACTTCAGCAAAGTTCTAGAGTTTTGGGCTTCCAAGTTGTACCTCTGCACCTGAGGAAAAAAACTTGGAGGACCAAAACCAGCCAACGCATAATGGGAGGGATTCAGCAGCTTTCTTAGTTCAAGGCCAAAGGCCCTCCAACCAAACTTCTCTTTGCCTTCAGGGATAATAACAGACCTCCTACATCCACCCACTTTGAGTTCAGTCAGTAGCAAGAACTGACCAAAAGAGTTGATGCTCCTTTGGAGAGTAAAAGCAGTGTCCCCATCTCTAAAAATAAAAAACTGCTTGGAGCTCTCCCCAACAACAAAGTCTTCAATGTTATTCATCAGCCATATTGCTGCATTCTTACCCATGAAAACTGATCTCATAAAGAATCTGCCCCTCTCAAAGATCCTTAGCAAGAAGTAACGGCCCCCTTCCTCTAAAACTAATTTA
This sequence comes from Quercus suber, assembly GCF_002906115.3. Lineage (NCBI taxonomy): Eukaryota > Viridiplantae > Streptophyta > Magnoliopsida > Fagales > Fagaceae > Quercus > Quercus suber. The sequence continues at coordinate 345,687 of NW_027069614.1, forward strand.
AAGGATTTGGACTCAATGAAGAAGCTACGAACTCCCCCCATAATTACAGACAGGAATTCTCAGAAGTTTATATAACAATTGACATCATCTTATCCTGAATCTCTAAGCAAATGCCTCTTAAACAATTACTCTCAATAGTCTGGCCATATATTTCTTCTTTCATATGGATTCCATAAAGAAGAGAAAGAAATGTCAAATTCTAAGAACAGAGGGATATATCCTCTCTCTCACACAAACACAAACCCATAATGCCATTCTGCTCCCATAGATACCTTGCCATCATCCCTACTGTGGTGTGAGTTTCTTCTGGGCCAGGAAATTACTTGACACGTAATATATGTCTTGACAAAAAATTGTGACCAAAGCACAGGCTACTTGCCCACTACTGAACTATTCTAGGGGATCTCCTCGCCTTTTATTATGCCCTTTGCAGCAAGCTCTTGGGCAGCATAATCTGAATATGCATGTCTCAGCTCCCATATTAGCTTATGTTTCATCAAATGCTGCACAAAGGAATATGTGACCCCTTTCCTCATATACTACTTTTTGTAGGAAAAACTTTTGTACTGACAATATGGATTGAAAAAATGATTAAAAAGGTGAAGATGAAGGGGAACGAGAGTGTCAGAAATTTGATAGAGTTATAAGAACAAATTTCTTAAATCTCAGTATTTAAGAGTTTTTGGATGTCAAAGCATCAGGTTAAATTTGACGTGTGATAATGTCTATGAAAGGGTTGTTCTGAAGCGTTGAAAGCAAATTTGACGGGCCCAAAAGCAAGCTATACTTGATTACTTCCACAATCTAAGAGACACCAAAAATATAGGCAAAATTGATATGATTCTTATATGAGTTTGGGATCTTTCTTTTGTTGATTAAGAATTGCAGTGGCCATAGGATCTCCAATGCATTGCAGATATTATATGCAGGAGAAGGTTCCTTGTTTGCAAAGAGAAAGAAGTTTATGCTGTTGCTAGGGCCTAGGGAGAGAAACAAGAGCTTGAGAGAGAAAGAGATGACTGAAGTTTTTTGGCATTATTGTCTTTTATTATGTTTGCTTGTGTTGAAAAACACTAGGACTAAAGGAAAGCTTTCTTATTTCTTCTGAGGTGGGCTAGTTTAGTATTGGGGGTATTACTATTAAGGTCCAATAAAAATGGCCAATTAAGATGTGGAAGAACTGAAAGCAAGCAATAGCACTCCTCATTATATATGCCATGGAATGTGACTTATCCATTGAGAAGATCAAGAATCCAGTTAATAAAGTCTTCTTTCTTTGATATACTATCAACTTATAGAATTAGAATTCCATTGAAGTTTAGAATAATCAATTGCAAGAGAAATTTTTTATGTAGGATTATTCCTACTGTCTTCACAAATTTTGTATGACGTTTGAACATATATCGATATCATGCCACAAATCTCATGGAGTTAACAAGTCATGCTCTCACCATCAGCTTGAATCAGCACCCTAAATGTTTGCACCCCACAATCATCATCAACAGGGTAGTTGTCTTTGTCTTCACCTCGCAGCATACTCGGAACCTAACAGGCTTTAATACTAATTGAATGGTACAAAAAGTTTGAATAGGCAAGATTTCATTCTAGCTAGGCATAAATCCTTAAATGTATGAGAGGTTCCTTGAATCAATAAGAAAAAGGTTTGGAATCCACCAAAAGTAGTGAAACTCAATTAATGAATTTCAAACTATTATTTTTGTTTACAGGTAGCAAATCAATTTGTAATCACTTCACAGTTAGAAAAAAAATTGCTGTTACTTGTTACACAATTTTTTATTTTGACATGCTATTGAGATACAGTTCATTCAAGGCCACAATTGTCTATTGTGGTAGGTTTTTGTCTATAGATGTTAAAAATTGTAGTAGTTAATAGTGGATATATTATGTTTGGTATGTACCTATGTTATGAAAAAAATGGCAATTCTTTAGGTCACTGGGTTGCAATCACAAGGGCTTTGTTGACTTTGTGCTGAGAACTGGTCAAGTGTTTTGGGTTATTGTACAGTGAGATATTCATTTTTAACCATCATCAGGACAGTGTGCAGAGGACTCCTTTACAGCTTTACCTCATAATATTTGTTGGGCTCATAACTATAAGGACCTTGAGATAGTTTTGTACTCCAATGCAGACATTTGGTAGGACACCACTTACTAGTATCAGTCCAAAGAAGACATGGGAGGGAACTATCACAGGCTTGGGTGGATGTGTGGCTACTTCTATTATATTATCGAAGATTTTTTGCTGGCCAACATCTTTAATAAGGTATTAAATTTTCCTCTTAAGTGCAATCTATAAGTTGGACATAGATTCCATAATTTAAGAATCAATTGATATTTTTACTCTCTCCACACGCACATAAAGGACTAATTATTATTTTTTACACTATAGTCCAATAGCATCAGAACATGTGGAAGTAATATATAAATAAGTTTTTTGTTATCCTTTAAAATTGATTTATATTAAGATAAACAGATGGCTTTTAAGTTATAGATGCACTTACAATTTGATTTCATGAACATCTTTTGTTATGATTGTATATATTTGAAATCACTAGGTCAATCAGGTAAAATTGTCACTTCCAAATATTTGCAGTGACAGCAACATCTATACTATGCACTGCCTGGAAAAGTCTAATGTCATTTGAATTAACGGTGCCTTCGCGCCTTGGTCTTGCAAGTTTGAAATTAGGAAATAATTCTGGATTGGGTATAGCAAGATTAGGATCTATTGTATCTGTATGTACTACTTTTGTTAGCTGCAGGATGTTGCAATGGTATTACTTGGAGATGTCCTAGGCTTGAAGTATGTATTATTTTGGTTTTATTCTTTCAGGAGTTTTCTCTGAATGTTTGTATATTCTTTTTGTTTTTCATGAGGTGGTGGATAAAGACTGATGTAATAGGTTGTTATTCTTTTTGATAAATCATGGATCTGTTATAGTACCTCCTGTGTCCAACTGCCCAATGAACTGATTATTCCTTGAATAAATCATGAAGGGTATAAAAACCTGAAATTTACAGAGCACAAACAGATTGTGCCTGTTTCTCTTGTTACACTGATGATTAGGTTCACTTGTTTAGTAAAGCATGACCAATCTTCTATCTTCTGTTATACTGAGTGGAGAATGCTTCTCCTTTTTACTTTCTTTTAAAGTTTCCTTTAAGATGAACATGCATAATTTCTATACCAATTGTCAATATCCTTATATACATCTTTTTGAAATTGTTGATGTGCATTTGACATATCTTTCTGGTGGTTGTCAGTGCAATTGCTTTTGGGGTTCTCAATTTCTTCGGTTCCGTTTTCGGTGATCTTACTGAATCGATGATCAAACGCGACGCAGGCGTCAAGGACTCTGGGTCCCTCATACCTGGACATGGTAATTATCTTTTGCTCATGGCTGTAAGCTGTGAGAAAACTTTGAATTTTTCTTTTGAAACTCTGATGATGGACAAATTTTCAGTTACATTGCTTTGAATAATTTCAATAACATTCTTTTGTGTGTTATTGCAACTAAAGTTGGGAAGCTGGTTTAGTGTCGTATTCAAATGCTGCATGCAATTGACTCAACTGTCAATTTATAGCATCATCATTATGCTTACTTAGAACTTGAATCGAGATTTTTCCCCTCCACTTCATTATTATGTTTCCCTGCAACTTTCATTGTACTGTGATACGAGGATGTCATACTTCTAATCTTTTATTTGTACAACTTAGCCACCAATTTGTGGTAAATGCCATGATGCGGCACCAGGTTAGAATTAACTTATCCACCAATTTGTGGTAAATGCATTAGAAATTTATTTTTTTGATAGGTAACATAAAATATTATTAATAAAAAAGCCAACCCAAGTACATTGGGGATGTACTAAGGGGGTACAAATCAGAAACCAAAATTACAATGATCAAGTAAAACAGGAAGACAAACAAGAAGACTGAGACAAAGCCATACTCCATTCAAGGAGAGTGTGCAAGAAAAAAGACTTAATCTCTACCTTAGAACATTCACATCCCTCAAAGCTTCTAGCATTCTTTTCATGCCAAATACAACATATCAAGCAATGAGGCACAAGTTTCCAAAAATCTATATTGCAATGTCACCCACACTTACATTGCCAAGACTCAAACAACTTAATAACCTTATGAGGCATAACCCAGTAGATTCCAAACAAATAGAACACCAACGACCATAACTCACAAGCTATGGGGCAATGAAGCAGAACATGATCCACTAACTCCCCACAACTCTTACACATATAACACCAATAAGAACAAGCAAATGTTTTTTGCAAATGTTTTTTGTTGTTATAATCTTACCTAAGGAAGAAAACCATGAAAAGAAAAATAAGAGAGTAGGAGGGTAGAAAGAAAGATAGATTCCTCTAACCTCAAAACCTCTACTCCTTGTTGGCTTCCAATAAACCTTATTAGGACCAAATCCCCGCATAGTCTAAGAGTAGACCATATCCATAAACAGATCAAGAGATTCTTGTTCCCAATCTTGCAGTGCAAGACGAAACTGAACATCCCAATGAATTGTCCCAGCAGACCAACACATAACCTCTGCCACTAAAGAGTCCTTTGTCCTACTAATACAATAAAGTTCCGAAAAAGCTTCTTGGAGGGTACATTCCCCACGTCACACATGTTTCCAAAACTTCACTCTAGTACTATCTCCCACATCATACAAAAGGAGCTTAGAAAAATTCAATCAGCCACTTCTAAAGAATCTCCATAGGCTAACACCGTAAGTACTTGTCACCTTTTTCATGCACCAACCTCCTCAAACATTCCCATATTTCGCCTCTATAACCCTCCTCCATAAAGCATCTGTCTCCATGCCATACCTACATAATCATTTTCCTAACAAGGCAGAATTAAAGCTCCTTAACCATCTTATACCTAGCCCCTAACCTGCATAGGCTTACAAACCTTAGCCCATTTAACCAGGTGTAATTTTGATTAACCACTAATTCCACTCTAAAGAAAATCTCTCTGAGAAGATATAATTTCAGCTTCACAGAATGCTTTTGTGAGGAACCGGCAGATTCTTGACCCCGTACTTATTGCTAATGAATGACTTGATAGTAGATTGGAAACTGGGTTGCCAGGGCTGCTTTGTAAATTAGATGTTGAGAAGGCCTTTGATCATGTGAATTGGGGATTTCTTATGCAGTTACTAGAAAATGGTGGGTTCTCTGTTAAATGTCGGCAGTGGATATTCTTTTGCATATCTACAATTTGTTTCTCTATTCTGATAAATGGTTCTCCTTGTGGGTTTTTTGAGAGTTCTAGGGGGTTGAGACAAGGTGACCCATTGTCCCCTTTGCTGTTTATATTGGTTATGGACGTTGTTGGGAGAATGTTGGATAAAGCTGTCCGATGGTCACATGTCAGGCTTTTGTGTGGGTCGTGAAAAGGGAAGATAATTGGTGGTGTCTCATCTTCTCTTTGCAGATGACACTTTGATTTTTTGTGGTGCTGATCTAGATCAAGTTCTGTTTCTCCGTATGATCCTCATTTGGTTTGAGGTGGTTTCTGGTCTAAAGATAAATTTGGGTAAGTTAGAGTTGGTTCTTGTGGGTATGGTGGATAATTTGGATTTATTGTTGATTGTACTTGGCTGTAAACAAGGTACTCTTCCAATGAAATATTTGGGTCTTCCTTTGGGAGCTAAATTCAAGGATAAGGCAATATGGAACCCAATTTTGGAGAAGATAGAACGGAGATTAGCAGAATGGAAACGTTTGTACTTATCAAAGGGAGGTAGAGTCACTTTAATTAAAAGCACTTTATCTAATTTACCCACTTATTTCCTATCTCTATTTCCTATTCCTGCAGTTGTGGCTAACCGAATTGAGAAACTTCAAAGAAATTTCTTATGGGGTGGCATTGGAGATGAACCAAAATTCCATTTGGTTCAATGGGCTACTGTTTGTAGTCTCATTGCATCGGGTGGCTTGGGGATAAGGAAGTAAGACTTTTTAATGAAGCTTTGCTTGGAAAGTGGCTATGGAGATTTGGGATGAAGACGGATGCCCTTTGGAGGCAAGTAATAGAGGTGAAATGTGGCAGTGAATGGGGTGGCTAGTGTACTAGGCTTGTTAATGGTCCATATGGTGTTGGCTTGTGGAAATATATTAGTCAGGGATGGCCTTCTTTTTCTCACCACATTCTATATGATATTGGGGATGGGTCTAAGGTGAAATTTTGGCAAGACCATTGGTGTGGTGAGACTTCTCTTGCAGTCAGTTATCCTGAATTGTTTAGAGTTTGCCGAGATAAGGAGGCTAGTGTGGCTGAGCTTATGAAGCTTGATAATAGAGTCCTTTTCTGGGATGTGAGTTTCTTTAGGGGTGTGCATGCTTGAGAATTAGAGGCACTAGTTGGTTTCATGGATACCATTTATGGTGCTTCGGTGAAAGGGTTTGGTGAGGATAAGATGTGCTAGAAACTTGATAGAGAGAAGGGCTTCCTGGTTAAAGACTATTATAGTCTCTTAGTGGGCTTTAATGACTATTGCTTTCCTTGGAAAAGTATTTGGAAACAGAAGATTCCTTCTCGAATAGCTTTCTTTGTTTGGACTGCTGCTTTGGGGAAGTGCTTAACGATTGACAATTTACGAAAAAGGAGGGTTTGGATATTGGATTGGTGCTACATGTGCAAGTGTAATGGTGAATCGGTTGATCATCTTTTTCTTCATTATTCGGTTGCAATGGATATGTGGGCTATGGTGTTCGGATTGTTTGGAGTGAGCTGGGTTATGCCGCAGTCTGTAGTGGGGCTTTTAGCATGTTGGCAAGGCAAATTTAGTTGTCATCGAAATGGGTATATATGGTTGATTGTTCCCCATTGCTTATTATGGTGTCTTTGGAGAGAGAAATAGTAGGTGCTTTGAAAATAAGGAGAAATCAATTTCAGACTTGAAGCTATTTTTCTTTAGAACTTTAATTGATTGGTTGGTTGCATTGCAGAACCAATCATTTTCATCTTTTCTTGATTTTCTATATTCTTGTAATTTTTGTTCTTGATTGTTTGACCCTGTGTACACTCCTTGTGTACTAGGGTGCTCCCCTTTTTGATATCAATAAACTTATTACTTATCAAAAAAAAAAATTTCCATACGATTTGCCACCTTCCTAGGTATAGGCAGAAGGGAAAGAAAGTATGTAGGTAAAGAGGAAAGAGTTTCCTTAGCCCCCTTTAGATAAATACAGCTTCTTCCAACTTGTTAATCTCCGCTCCATCTTCTCTAAAATAGGATTCCAGATTGACAACTCTTTAAATTTAGCACCAAGAGGAAGGCCCAAATATTTCTAAGAAAGAGAAGATTGCCTACAACCCAACAGCCCCACTAGAACATCTAGATTGTGCACCTCACCAATAGGAACCAACTCAGATTTCCCTAAGTTAATACTTAAACCTGATACCTCCTCAAATCTAGCCAAAATCGACCTCAAACTAGCAATCTGAGTAGGGTCAACATCACAAAAAATAAGAGTGTCATCTGCAAATAAAAGATAAGACACTATCATCGATGTACCAGCTGTATTACCTACAAAGAAGCCTGAGAACTATCCAGCATTAGCAACAACATCCAACATACGACTCAATGCCTCCATAACAAATATCAAAAAGCAACGGAGATAAGGGATCCCCTTATCCAATCCAACTAGAGCTTCCAAAGAAATTAGATGGGCTACCATTGAGCAAAATGGAAAATTTGATAGTTGAAATGCTACACTTTATTCATTTTCTCCATTTATCTAAAAACCCACAGCGCTGAAGCATAAACATTAAAAAATTTCAGCTCACATGATTATACGCCTTCTCTACATCCAACTTACATAACACCCTTGGAATTCCTCTCCTCAACCTACTATCAATACATTCTGAAACAATTAAAACGGAGTCCAAGATTTGTCTACCTTTCACAAATGCATTCTGTGAATCTGAATAAGCCCATGTGCCACCCTTCGGAATCTATTAGCCTACACCTTAGAAATAATCTTGTAGATCCCACCAACTAAGCTAACTAGCCAAAAATCCTTGACCTCCACAGCATCCACCTTTTTGGGAATAAAGGCATGAAAAGAAGCATTAAGACTCTTCTCAAAAACAGCTTGAGTATGAAAGTTTTGAAACACTTCCATAATTTCTGTCTTCAAAACACTCCAGCAAGACTGGAAGAATGCCATGGAGAAACCATCTGGGCCAGGAGCCTTATCACCATTAAAATCATTAATCACCCCAAACACCTCTTCCTCATCAAAAGGCCTATTTAGTCAAAGGGCATCTTCCTCCAAGATACTAGGGAGTTCCACATCATCTAAGACAGGTCTATGAGCCACATTTTCAGAATAGAGTTGCCTATAAAAATGAGAATTAAACTGAGGCTAGATAAGGTTTCAGATTTAGGTTGTCTGATTTCTGATTTTACCTACTGGAAGCAGAGAAACACAATCAGGTTAATAGTATGAATCTCTTGCACTAGAAATTGTTTGCTTCCTTGCTTCCTATTATTTAGTAGTATGTCCCTTACAAATTGTAATGGAAATCTAGGAATGATTGTTCTCTCTTGCAATCACCTTGTCATGTTTACTGTTTTCTTGGCATATTGATTTCACTACAACACCCTTCTCCATTGAAAGATAATCTTCAGTTCTACTTATCAAAAAGAAGGATGCTCTTCAGTTCTGACTAATTTTTTATACCATCAAGTGTGGTTTGGATTTGGACATTAGCTACATAGTTGGAGCTGCCTTAATGAAAAATAGGGATTGAGAAGGGGTGGGGGGGGGGGGGGGGGTGGGTTGGTGTGGTTGTTTGAAACTTGAGTGTGAAGTTAACACTGGGACTTGAAAACTTTCTTCCTTGTGTTCAGTAAAATTTAGAGTTTTAGAAAAGGTATTTTTCTGTGTATTATTATGTCTGAATTTTAGAATATATTTGACTGCATTTTGATTTGTTCATTGTTTGGGATGTTTTGTGCAGGTGGAATACTAGACAGAGTGGACAGTTACATATTCACTGGTGCGCTTGCATACTCATTTGTCAAATATTTTCTGCCACTTTATGGAGTATAATTCAAATTCTGATCGATGCCAAGTGAAACTAAGGAGAAATTTCTGCTGTCTATTCTGGAGAGCTAGTACAGACATAAGCATTTACTCTAAATGTCAACAAACATGTAGGGGATCAACTTATTAGAGATGAGGCTTGAGATTAGATTTGCAACTCCAGGTTTTCATAATCCTCACCAAATATAAGAGAGTATACTTTATACACTTCTTTTCAATGAGGTCACTTCAAGCTAACCAGAGCCTGACTTTGGTCAACACATACATTCTGATCTCTACATGAAGTCACTTTTGGCTGTGAATACACTAGTTTTCCTGGTAAGGCCAATGCCTGCTAGTGAATTTTGATTTATGGGATGTCTACTTTGTAATAAAAATTTATAATAAAAATTTATGGTTAAAGTGCTAAAGTTCATTTTTTTTTTCTTTGTTAAAAATAGAACATCAAGTTCATCTATCTTTGAGCATCCAGTATTGTTGGCCTTGCTGTAATTCCCTACATAGCCGGATAATAAAAGTTTTGCAATCTGTTCTCTTTCCTAAAGGTTTATGTTAATGTGGTGTGAAATTTTTAATTATGCGCATTCATGGTAGAACTTCAGGATTGTATGGATGAAAATGTGGAGTGTATTATTATTATTTTTTTTTTTACAAAATAGAAATTCTACTCTAGTTTATCTAAGGGCCTGTTTGGATAGAGGGGAGAAGAAGGAGGAGTGGAGGAGAGTAGACTAGAGTTGGCTGAAAATAAATCTACTCTAGTTTATCTAAGGGCCTGTTTGGATGAAGGGGAGAAGGAGGAGGAGTGAAGGAGAGTAGAGTAGAGTTGGTTGAAAATAGGCTAATTTTGAGTTAAATTTACTTTACTTTACTTTTCTCCCTCAATCTAAACCGACTATAAGTGTATATGTGTGTGAAACTCCCTCTTGAAAATTTGAACTCTGACCCTTCCTTCCACACCTCATGAGTACTTATACTTGTGGAGTGACCATCGCACCAAGAGTATGAGATGATGAAAATGTGGGGCCTTAAACACAAGTAGAGCTGTTGGAGAATTAGAGACATTTATGACTAAGCAATTACATTTATTTTTGTCATTTAGAGTTTGGGGTACTATATTGCATACTCATTTGTCAAAATATTTTTGCCACTTTATGGAGTATAATTCAAATTCTGATCGATGCCAAGTGAAACTACGGAGAAATTACTGTTATCCCTTCTGGAGAGCTAGTACAGACATAAGTATTTACTTTAAATGTCAACAAACATGTAGGGGATCAACTTAGTAGGGATGAGGCTTGAGATTAGATTTGCAACTCCAGGTTTTCATAATCCTCATCAATATGAGAGAGCCTGCTCTATACACTTCTTTTCAATGAGGTCACTTCAGGCTAACCAGAGCTTGACTTTGGGTCAACACATACATTCTGATCTCTACATGAAGTCACTTTTGGCTGTAAATACACTAGTTTTCCTGGTAAGGCCAATGCCTGCTAGTGAATTTTGATTTATCGGATGTCTACTTTGTAATAAAAATTTATGGTTAAAGTGCTAAAGTTCATTTTTTTTCTTTGTTAAAAATAGAACACCAAGTTCATCTATCTTTGGGCATCCAGTATTGTTGGCCTTGCTGTAATTCCCTACATAGCCGGATACTAAAAATTTAGCAATTTGTTCTCTTTCCTAAAGTTTTATGTTAATGTGGTGTGAAATTTTTAATTATGCATATTCATGGTAGAACTAAGGGGTTGTATGGATGAAAATGTGGAGCCTTAAACACGGGTGGAGCTGTTGGAGAATTGGAGACTTTTATGACTAAGCAACTACATTTAATTTTGTCATTTAGACTTTGGGCTACTATATTTGTCTGAAATAAACCTCACTGGATTCTTCCCAGTAATCTTCTAAGCTTTGTACGCATGCATCTACAAGTCTATTGACTAGAGCTGTTTCATTCATATGATTAGAAGTTTACATTATTAGATTTGACTACTTTTGTAGATGCATGTATCTGAATTTGCATATGACTAGTCTAATGTATGACCAGGCCCACAAAGCCTTGATTGAACTTAGAATTCTGCTTCGGGCCTACATCTACTGTAGTCATTTCAAGTTCCCATTATGTTTGATCCGTTGACAGACCTGGTATTCTTCAAATTTTCAATAATGACCTTTAGACTAAGCCCAACTTACTGATAAATTGCTTGGAGCTCGTGTAGCCCATGCAGGATTAATCATATACTGGGCAAAGAATTCAACCTCTTTTCTTGGTGCACTTTGGAGTGTACTACTAGGTGTAAATGTGTAATGATTAAACATGTTTGCTGTATTTAGCGTTTATCACCTGCAGTACTCACCATCCCAACAGATATTTCCCATGCTGGATTGCAACACCACAAGATAAATAGAAAAATAAACCAAAATGAACTTAATCGTGAATAACTGCTTCAGCGGCTGCAATAGCTATAACAAAAATTGAAAAAATATTTCCTTTTAATTGGCAGACTATCAAAAAAAATCAGAAAATGTTACATAATTCTTATTAACTGCATTCAGTGTAAGTTCAAAACATATAAGGGCTCTAACCATATTTGGACTTGTAATCAAGTCATAGATATCCATAGAAAATAAATAGGCACTCACAACAAGTACATGTTGGAGTATCATTGAACAACTCCTTAGCAATACCAAAACAAGGAAATATAAAAAATAAAATTTAATTAAATCATGATTTTTTTTATGAAGGTACACCAATCACACAGTACACTGCAACTGCCATGTGCCGTGAATGATGCATGGCTTTCCAAATTCCAGTAGTCTAATGGAGAATGAGTTTTCAAAATCCATTTTTTATTTGGACCATATATATTTCAACACGATCTTTTTTTCCAATGGGATGAACTGGTACGTTTGGTTGAAATGTTTGTTGGTAAAACCTTAAGTGTTGAAGGAGCAGACATGTATTTTCGTGAATCACGCAGCTATATGAACACTACAGCATTATTGACAGCTCAAAAGAACAGTTCTCCGTGATTAGAGTTTTTTGTTCCATGATTCCAATTTTGGAGACGAAACTTAACATGAAAGACTGTTTTTTTAACCCATGTTCTTAATTAATGCCATTTTCTTTTATCCAAGATAGAAATTTGCTCTAATATAATCTAAGTGTATATGTGTGAAACTTTTTTCTAAAAACTTAAACACCGCTTTTAGCCCTCCCACCTCATAAGAACTTATCTTTGTGGAGTAATCATCACGTCACTTATATGACTACATTATATTGTCATTATTAGCTGGGTGATTAATCTAATGAGTTGGAATTATAAAACCATCATACTTTTATGCAAGTAGGTATATAAAATAATTTGACAACCTTATTGTATATTGTATTACTTAACATTAACACCTTACAAATTATGTTCATTCAGTTTTATGATATGCATGTCCCTCAAATCTGTACCACTAGAAGTGCGCCAGCATATATAGACAACACCTCAACAAAGTGCCCCGGCATGTAGTCGGCTTCTCAATTATTATGTTCTTTATTTATATTTATATTACTGGTTTTTAAAGTCACAAAACACGACCAATTTATAATAATAACCTTAATAACAACCTTACTTTTATCTTAATTATAAACTTTTTAATTTCAGAGGTTATGATAATGACTCTATGTTACACGATCATTTGGTCCACTCCCAAAGTTAAATAAAAATGAAACAAACAAACAAACAAATTTCAAAGTGTGGAGAGAGAGGTCCCAACTCCCAACCCCTCTAGGCCTCTATATGCTTTTAAACTCACTTTTTTTTGTGTCTCCTTTTTTTCTTTCAGTCAATTTTTCCCATTTCCAATATTAATTCAATGTATCAATCATTCAATTGGCTTCACTAGTCCTGGACCCATAAAAATTATAAGTACTTAATTTTTTCTTTCCAAAGTGGTTTTGCTTCAAATATGTCAACCTTAATCCAGAGAAGCAAAGAAAGGTCCACTCGGGACAAGGGCTCTCAAACAACCCACCAACGTCACTTTTAAAGTTCAGTTTTCATGGCTAAACGAATTAACATTGCTAGTCAACTTTTTATTTTTGTTTTTGTTATTTGAGTGAACAATAATAAAAGTCGAAAGTCAATCTCTTATCTTATAACCGAAAGAACTAAAATAATTGATGAAAAGCTGTCCCCAATTATTTCTCTAGGCAACAACCACTCAAGGACATCACTAAAAGTGGGAAGTTGCATAGCCTTTTTGATTTTCATGAGAGATTTTGCTTCTTTAAACTTCTCTTCTTGGCCTTACATATATTGTGTCTACTTGCATCCAATAATGACATGGCAGCCCAACTGTGTACTTGTCTCTCCCTCCGATATTTTCGTAGGCATCAATTATCATTTCTTGTTATCTTCCTAGCTAGCTAATGACGTTTTTCCGCTTTTTGTTATTTATTTTTAGGAGATAACATTAATGTTTTCTTGTATAAGTTTCGGATATTTTATATTTGACCACTACCAAAAAAAAAAAAAATCTTTCGGCAGCCACTCCATGCAACTTAAGGAATGTCCATACTCCATAGCACTGTTATGGAGTAAGTAAGAGCAGCATTTTTTTTTTTTTGGGAAGCTTTGTAGGTGAATGGCATAACTTACTTTTTATATTAAGAGAACCGGTTTATACAATATACTATTAAATTGCCATAAATAATTTTTTTTTTAAAAAAAAACCCCCACTTTTTTTAAGGGACTTAATTAAATTTTGAACAAAGAAATTATGCATTACATATTCATAATATTATGGATTCATTCATAAGGAATGAAATTAACCTAAGCTAAATATTTGAAACAACAGTATAATAGACACAACTTTTTCATAACAGATTTCATAATTTGTGAACTAGCTAGTTGACCATGAGTGGTGAACAAATTTAACATTTATTGATCCACCACTTTTTTTACATCACTCAAAATCAAATACTTTAACAATCATGAAATTTGTTCTAAAAAATTTATAGCAGTAACTATGGTTGTAAATGAGCTAAGTTTTTTCAAGTAATGAGTGTTCAAGTTTGGCTCGACAACGAATGTAAAATTTTCAGACTTAACTTGAGCTTGTCAAAAAGTCTAAGAGTTTGAACTTGGCGTGATTCATTAGTCAAGCGAGCTCGAGCTCAATATCAAGCTCAAACTAGAGCTCAATATGAAGCTTTAAAGAGCATGAGATCCAACACAAGTACATTATTAAGCTCATATCAAAATTATTTGGTTTGGATAAGTAATCACAACTACCAATTACTTTAAAATCTTAGTAAGATATGATTTTAATTGTTAAGCTTATATCAAGCTTATTACCAAGCCCATTAAATAAGTGTAGGCTTAGCTTGTTTTATATCGAGTCCTATTGAACACGAGCCTACTCATAAACCAAGCTTAAAACTATGGCTCAGACTTGGCTTGTTTATAAACCAAAAAACATGAATGAACTTTTTATATACCAAAGCCCGAACTTTTTATAAATTGTTTGGTTCATTTTGTTAGGACATATGTGAATCATGTTAGGAACATATGTCAATGTAGAATTGGCTAATCTTTTGACAAAACACACTTTACTTGTAATTAGGTAGATCTAGGATGTGTTTAATACTTTAAGGAACAAGGTTTCAAGTCCGAGTGTTAAAGTCATGCAAATCTGTCCAAGAATTAAGTGAAGAATTGCTGGATTTTAAAGCTCGACAAATAGTATCTATCGAGGTTTAAAAGACAGCTTTTGCCTGATGCTCGACAACTGCTCAATAGATACCCTATCTATCGAGATTTAAGAAAATCAGTTTTTCAGATCTAATTTTACTCCAATCCGTGTATACATGTTTAGGATTTCTTTTCTCACAACCCTAAACATATATAAGGATTATTTTAAGGGCCGTCATAGTTGATGTAAGTGAATGCAACTTGATGCAAATGTTTTTCACAAGCATATTGTAACCGGAGACAATTTGCCCTAGTTCATCTTTCTTTTCAAGAAGCTGCTGCGTTTGTATGCTGTAGGGTTTTGTAACCAAGGAGCTTTGTGATCTTCATCATGTTGATGAACTGAAGAACTTTGTAGCCAACATTCTTTTCAAGTTGGTGGTTAGTCATGTACNCTGACCAAAGGAGAAAGACTAAGACAACTCTTTTCAGGTTATTCCATAAAGAAAGACATGTCTCTTGGTCTCCTCTCTCAGTTCAAGAACCAAGGCAAAGGAAAGAAGGATGCTGGGGATGGCAGTCAATATACTGTTCCCTTAGCACCAAAGTGCTTTGGGCGTCAAGACTTCAGTCATATGAAACAAGAGTGCCCTACGTATCTCAAGACCATTGGGAAGAGCAAGACACTTGTTGGTACTTTGAGCGACATTGAGCCTGAGGATGATTCTGATAATAAGGATGATGGAATCATAAATACCTTTACTGCCACTGTAAATCCTACTGAGGGGATTGCTGAAGATGTGGATGAAGAAGAGGACTTGGTGGAGTCTAAATTTGAGAAGATGGATGAACAAGATGACATCCACACAGCCTATTCAAAATTATTCAAGGTCTTGGAAAAACACGAGAAGTTGTATAGGTTGGCCACCAAGAAGCTCAATGAAGTGGAGCTTGAACGACAAGAAATCTCCACGAAGTTTGATGAAGTCAATCAAACCATTGGAACACTGAGATTTGAGAATAATTTCTTGGCTGAGAAGACCAAGAAGCTTGAAGCGGAGATGCTTCAAGTTAGAGCTCAATTGGAGAGGACATCAAGTACAAAACTTAACGAGATGCTCAGCCTTCAAAAATCTATTCCCGATTGAACCGGTTTAGGGTATGACTTCTCTTCTCCTAGTATTGCTTCTACTAATACTACTGTGTTTGTTTCTCCTACTAATAATGTTGAATCTGAGAACAATGATGTCAAAACTATTTTAGCTAGTGAGTACATAGACAAAGGTAAATCTATCTTAGGAGCACCCCCTAAGCTTAATAAGAAAGAAATTAAAAACCTTAGGGCTAAGAAAGGAAACACTTAAAAGCCTAAAAAGAAGAAGCAGCATCTCTGTCATCACTGTAGAGCGACTAGACATACTCGGCCTAATTGCTATAAGTGGTTAGCCACTCAACAAAGCAACAATATGATCTCACTGAGAAACCAAAATTAGTTTCCATCCTCTTTTGCTCCTCTTGGAAATCTTCTCAAAGCCCTCATGTTCCTTTTGAACTTGAACGATTTCAATTCTTTCCCCTCACCTCCGAATCAAGGGTTTGCCAAACTGAAAGTTTCTTCCAATATGTGGAAGGAAAAAGGCTCTAAGTGATTTATTCACTTTTTCCTCTCTCTCCCTTTTCTTGTTTTTGAATTGCATTACTTGTGTGTTTTTGCCGTTTTGTTTTGAGTCAGTCTAGTTTTATGCTCAGCTTTGTTTAACATGTTTTTGTTTGTTTATTTTCAGTTTTGCTTTATTTTGTTTTTCATAAAAATTTAAAAAAAAATTGAAAAATCAAAAAAATACAAAAACAATGTGTGTTTTGTGTACATTGGTACATGTGTACCTTACATGACCATTGAAACAAATTGTTTTAAACTTTGTATCTTTTGTAGTTTAGATGAGCATATCTATGTACAACTAAGCAAGTAAGCTTTGTGACTCGTGTTTGTGATGAGTAAGATTAAGTAATCTCTTATACTTAATACTCGTATCACTCTTTTTGACAAGGACTAAAAAATCCTAAAAGAAATGCATAAATAACCATCTCACCACTATTGTCCGTCAATCATGAAATGACATCTGCATGCCTCGGAATAGCAAAAGTGCAATGTCAATTGCTTAACATCATCGGGTATTTCTTTTCTCTCTTTTATATGCCCGTACATGGTTTGCTTAAAAGAAAAATATGTAAAGAAAAATAAAAGCAAAAAAATCAAAATGCTTTATATATGATTGCAAGCATGTCTTCTAGGAGATGTGGGAGTTATAGAATGTACCACGAAGGTGATAGTCCCCATCAAGCAATTATGATTATGTGTGAGTTAAATTGATTTTCTCATATCTCAAATCATCATAACATGTAAACACTTATGCAATCTTGCAATGTCTTTCACACACAACATGCAATATTCTTTACTACTCTTGATACATGTGTAGGTACAATGTGATTTGGTCATAACAAGGAATACAAGTGTTAATGTATGTTCACTAAACTATCTTGACTTGTTTTTGGAATATAAAATTGGTTAGACTTGTTGTGTGTGTGTGTGTGTGTGTGTGTTTTGGATCTAAATGCTTGACATTTTTCTTGATGAGATATGTTTTTAAGAGCTTAAAATGATGTTTGGATCTTTGGTTGAGTAGCATGCTTGATTGCATTCATATTTGTGTTTTTCTCTTCTTTGAAAAACTGTTTTTGAGCAATTTCGACAGCTAGGCTATCTGTCAAGCCTCTTGAGCTTCCTTTCTCGATAGCTGTTATCGCAATTTCGTTTCATCGAGCTTTTTAAGAATTTGTCTCGATAGCTTCTCAACAACTTCTCAATCCATCGAGGAAGTTTCTATATGCTCAATAGCTTCTTAATCCATTGAGGCCACTTTGCTGTGGACACCTCTCGATAGCTCCTCGATAGCTCCTTCTTGCAAACACCTCTCTCTCTCCCAAACACCTCAAACTCAACCTCTTCACATTCCCTACATTATCTTCGACCCAAATCAAGTTTTCTTCATCTGGCATGATCTTATTTCTCTCTTATATCATGCATTTCATTCATTTTGACCTAAGTTTAGGGTATTTGAAAAGTTTTTGGGATTTTTCAAAATTAATGAGGTTTTTGCAAAATTTTTGGGTTGGTTTTTTGTTTAAATGATTTTAAATCATCATGCATTGCATCAGATTTGTATTTTAAAAATGTTTCATGCATTTTAGATGTGCGTTTACTATGTTAAAATGATGTGTGCTAGTAGGATTAGGTTTAGCACCCATGATGCTTTTACTTTAGTATGTCACATGTTCATGCATTTTTCATGCATACGTACCATTTTGTTATCTTTTTGATATTGATCTGTGTTGGTGCTTTTCTATTTGTCTTTCTCTCCTTTGTCTTCGGTTAGTTTGCTCTATGGCAACTAAGAACAAGTCTACTTCGTCCCAAAACCGTCTACCCCCTCCCATGTCAAGTTCCATGATGATAAAGCCTGTAAGGACTTTTCGGAGAACTTCTCACGACGCGACATTCATTCCGAACTCCAAGTCGTTCTATCGCACTTTTTCAATACTGACCTTCCCACTGTCATCTACAGTAGGGGTTGGAAGTCACTATGTGGCATCCTAGTCACCTGTCCTTCCGTGATCATAAATGAGTTTTACACCAACATGCATGGATTTGACTTTTCTGTACCTTATTTTGTCACTCATGTTTGAGGTACGCGCATTGTAGTCACTCCGAATCTTATATCTGAGGTTTTACACATACCGAGGGTAAAGTTTGTTGACTACCCCGACTGTGAGCATCTTAAGACTGTGTCCAAAGACGAACTCTCATCTCGCTTTTGTGAGACATCCTCATCTTGGGGTAACCGTCAAAACACCCATTGCTCAGACTTTGCTAAAGGTCCAAGATTCCTTAATATGGTGATGACATTTGTTCTCCATCTCTTGTCTTACTATAACTCCATTACTGAGCCTCGTGCTCAATTTTTGTTATCCCTTCTTGAAGGACTTACCATTGACTTTCCCTCTCACTTTATACTCCCCTTCATAGATGTATATAGAGATACGGCGACCTATAATAAGCTCATTTTCCCTTCGGCTATCACATGGATTCTCCGCCATTTTTTAGTCTCCTATCCTGAGTTTACACACTTCTCTCCTATGTGTGCCATAAACGTAGCGACCGTTCGATGGAGCGAGGCCCAGCTTCGACTGAAGCGGCCACGGATCGAGACGGCGACTCCTCCGACTTCTTCCGCTCCATCCACCTCCGCTCCTTCTTCTTCTACTGGTGGAGTGACTCTCGAGGCCATCATGGTATAGCTTGTGCTCATGGATGCTCGCCTTGACACTCTCAGTGATGAGTTGTGTTAAGTGAACACCCGTGTTGGTCGTATTGCATGATGACAGGCTGTCATGGATGGTTTCATTATTTCTTCTCCATCTCCATCGGCTTCAGAGGATGAGAGTAATGATGGCTCCGGTAGTGATGATGCTAATGAGGACGATGGTGCTAGCTCTTCCGGTGACGACGAGATGACTATTTAAGTTACTTGCCCTTTGTCGTTTGTGATAAAAAGAGGGAGTAATTTTGGGTATGAGAGTAGTCATGTTGTTAGGAGGAGAGTTAGTATAGGAGATATATATTTTTGTTAGGGGGGTGTTTATATTTTCAGGGATGTAGTGAGGTTATTATGTATTTTCTTTTCTTTCTTTTACATTTATCTCATGTATACCGGTCTTGTGACCATTTGACATAAATTGTACTTATCTTTTGATATATATGTTGATGTATGTTTTTCACATATCTTTTCATGTGTGTTTCTTTTCTCTCTTTATGCACATGCTTCTTATTTATTGTAGGCAATCTTTTATTTCTACTTCACACTAAGATGCCGTGATGAGTTTTGTTTAAAGTGTTTCAAAAATACAAGTTGTTAAAGTCTTTCTTGCCCTGAACTCTCTTCTTGTAAAATTTTTCAAGAGTTTGTATTAGGATAGATTTTATTGTATTCAACAAGTGAGTATGAGTTGAGTAATTTATTATTTCTCTTATATGTTCATTTGTTTGTTGTGGTTTTGTAACA
Organism: Quercus suber; assembly: GCF_002906115.3. Classification (NCBI taxonomy): domain Eukaryota; kingdom Viridiplantae; phylum Streptophyta; class Magnoliopsida; order Fagales; family Fagaceae; genus Quercus; species Quercus suber. The sequence goes on from NW_027069614.1 coordinate 365,593, forward strand.
GATTGCCAAAAGGGGAGATTATTTAGGACATATGTGAATCATGTTAGGAACATATGTTAATGTAGAATTAGCTAATCTTTTGACAAAATGCACTTTACTTGTAATTGGGTAGATCTAGAATGTGTTTTATACTTCAAGGAACAAAGTTTCAAGTCCAAGTGTTAAAACCATGCAAATCTATCCAAAAATCAAGGAAAGAAGTGTTGGATTTTAAAGTTCGATAGCTAGTATCTATCAAGGTTTAAAAGACAACTTTTACTCAAAATTTGACAGCTGCTAGATAGATCCCTATCTATCGAGATTTAAGAAAATCAGTTTTTCAGATCTTATTTCACTCCAATCCGTGTATACATGTTTAGACTTTCTTTTCTCACAACTCTAAACTTATATAAGGATTATTTTAAGGGCTGTCATAGGTGATGCAACTTGATGCAAAGGTTTTTCACAAGCATATTATAATCGGAGATAATTTGCCTTAGTTCATCTTTCTTTTCAAGAAGCTGTTGCGTTTGTACGCCGTAGGATTTTGTAACCGGTGAGTTTCGTGATCTCCATCATTTTGATGAACCGAAGAACTTTGTAGCTAACATCCTTCTTAAGTTGGTGGTTAGTCATGTACTTTGATCCATGCATTGATTGGTTAGTCATGTATTGAGAGCCGTGCATTGAAAATAAAAGATTGTTATTACAGAACAAGTCCAATTGGGTATTGGGATAAGGATTTAACCATAGGTTGATATAAGGCACCGTGATTCCTTTACCTGTAACCGCTTGTTGTGATAATAGTGAATTCTCGGGAGTGGTGACCTTAAAATCATTTGGTGGGATTTTTGCCTTTGAGGTTTTCCCTATTCGTAAAGAAATCACCGTATTAACTTTATTTCCGCTGCATATTAACCTAATTGGTGATTTGTTTGTGTTACCATGCATATTGCATGTTAATCGGATTAATTAATTAACTTGGCTAATTCATTACAAGAGGTAAATACATCTTGGCCTATCACATTTATAGTCCTATACGTAACAATTGTATTTGGAAAGAAATAAAATTTTAACATATATATAAAGAAATTAAAATGTAAAAGTGGACATCAGGAAACGACATGAGAAGTGAATGCTAGCTAGGTACGTTGAACCTAATGAGATTGGAAAAGTCTAGGATCACATAATTTTTCACAATTTTTTGTCATAACTGTGACAAGGCAGAGTGTGATTAGTAAAGAAAAAATTGTGGGTGTATGTGTAAGTCATAGTTAACCCACTTACAATCTACCACCTCAGAGTTGTGACAAAAAAAAATTGTAGAATAACTTGTGGTTGTAGAACTCCTCTATGAGATTTTCATACTACAAAAAAGATGGAGATGCTGTCTGAATAGAGTGAAAAAATAACTTTCTAACTTTTTACTTTCTTAATTTTTACCTTCTTTAATTGGATGGATAAGATGGAAGTTAAAAAACAAATAACTTTTTATCTCAACCATACGTAAGGTATTGTATTTCATGCCATGCCTAGCTAGGATTATATTGTACAAGATATTGGCCTGGCCTGGAGATGATAAAGAAGAAAGGATAAAAAGAAAGACGACTCTGGATTAGATTTGGAGGGTACCGAGCAGGCGGCAGCCAACTCACCCATGCTGAGTCTTTCAGAGCCAAAAGGAGTCTCCACCTATTATGAGAGACAAAGAAAGAGTCGTGAGCATGAAGAGGGTGAGAGAGAGAGCGAGAGAGCGACCAATTGGGAGTATTTGTGTAATGTTATTGGAGGACCTACCATAAGTGGCTTTTGACAATCATATGAGTGCTTACTTTTTTGGTATATATTTAGAAAAACAAAAAAAAATAAAAAAATATGTGGGATGCAAGGAATGCGTTGTTTCCAAGCTGACTACTAAAAATCATAGAAAGAAAAAGATATAAAGAGAGAGAGAGAGAAATAAAACTTAAAAAATCATTTAAGGAAACTTAAAGAAAGAGATGGGGAGATATGGTGGGCAAGCATCTACAAAAGTTAAAGTTGTAAGGAGAGAAAGAGAGAGAAGTAAAAGATTGTCTGATGATAAAACCCTAGACTTTTCTTGCACACGCACACTCATGCATCTCATCCCCACACAATTTTCCACCTCACACACCAAACTTTTGGCTTTTCTTTTTATTACTTTCCTTTGCCCATTTGCCTTGGATGCTCACATGGTTTTTGGCTTTAGCTCACTCTGTTTTTCTTTCTTGTTTTTAATAATTTATAATAATATACATATTACACATATATTATTGTTGTTTTAACTATTTCTTATTTTGTAACCTATTTTATTTGTATCTTCTTGAAGAGTTAAGACAAAATGATGGCTCATTCCACGTGAATTGGGGCAACCCTTGTTCCCTATAACTTATTCATGGCTCAAATAGTTTAAGTAATAGGGTGCAATGCAACCATGCATGGTTGCCAATTTGCGGTGCAAGTGTGTAAGAAAGAGAGAGAGAGAGAGTGAGAAAGGAAAAAAAAAGGGTCTTTGAAAAAACAAATGAAGATTCGAAATTCGAAATAAAAATTAAAGCACCTAATTAGAACGTTTTTGAGATGTTTTAAAACGCATAAAAATAAATCTTTAGACTAATGATGAGAGATTACACATGAATAAGATTCGCTCTAGTGACGTATGCGGTTGTAGTTATTAGTGATGAAACACCTAAAAAAAAAAACTGTTGGAGATTCATGGTTATCAAAGAGAAAAAAGCTTATCACTTTCATAAAATAGTAGTGGAAATAATGTTACTTTTGTACTCGACTACTGTTATATTGAATTTAATTACACGGGGTACTTTTGACGAATTAAGTTTCACTCTCATTTGAAGAAAGGAACTGAGTCCTGGGGTAACAAATTGGTTTTTTCTGTACATGCCATAATATTCTTTTACCAAACAATGGGGTCCCATTTGTTTTTATTTATGCTTTGTATAAACTCTAGAGATTAATTATTGATTATCAAAATAAACAATAAAAAAAATAAATCTGTAGAGGATATCTAAGGTTGGGAAGCAATTGGATTTGGGGCTTTTAATGGACTGAAAGTGTGTTCAATTAGGCTTTTATTTTTATTTTTATTTTTTTATTTGTGAGTTGTGACCCACCCAACATTTTTGAACTTTGAAGAGTTGTATGCAAAAGCTGACAAATGGCTTTAAGTCTTTAGCATATCTTTGTTCTTCATCATAATATAACTGAATCCGTCACTCCTAGGAAGCTTCTGCATGACAAAAGTGCTCACCTCAATTCCTTAATGGAAAGTTTTTTTTATCATTATACTTTCCAAGGAAGGTTGATTTTATGGAGAGCTTGAAAATAAATAAATAAAAGTGTCACTTTTATGGGCTTCCATATCTACAAGATGCTTGGATGGTGCTCACTCCCTTACTTACAGAATCTGCTTTCAACTACTGAGGTGACTAAAGGCAACAATGGCAGGTCCATACTGGAGGGATTAAATTTGGTTTTGAGAGAATGAGAAAAGCAAAGTCACTTTTCCTTTAATTTGCTAATGATCTTTCACTTTCCTCTCCCAAATGGGCCACATTGAGTCCAAAAGACAAAAACTAAAAACCATATATATATTATATATATATATATTAATTGAGGACATTTTGATAATTTCATTGAGACCATCTCATGTTCCATTAATTGAGTCCCTAATCAGTACACTTAGTATTAACTTGGATAAAGATGAAAAAGCATTGGTCAGTCTATCCTTCTGTTTATTTGATCCTAACGCAGTACTATAAGCTCATGGTTAGCAAAAAAAAAAAAAAAGTACTATAAGCTCATTGGAAAGCTACTCTGGCCAAACATGATGCAACAAATTTGTGGAAGGCAAGAGTTCCGCATCTTCAATGTACTTGACACATTCCTCAACTGAAAATGACTCTACGACATTACCTTTTAATTAAAGTCCATTTGTAGATAGAAAAATTCTCTTTGCTCCCTAGCCCATATTCCATGCGTCTTCAATAAAAGTTTCTAAAGCATTTCTAATAAAAATTTAACTCTAACTACATCAAAAGAGAAACAATGGCTTTGTTCCACTATTTGGCTTGCTCAAAATTGTGTGGATAATCTTACAGTTGAATAAGGTGGCATTTGATGTAACTTTCTCAACGTACTCAAAACTACTTTTGGGGTCTACCCATTGGTGAGAAAGACAACATTGGTTGAAGGTTTAACCAATATTTACTAAAAGTTGGGAAAGTTGATGTTCACTTGAAAGTTTACTCTCTCTTTTTTCTTTTTTTCTTTTTTTGGGTATGTAATATAAGGATACACAAATTAACGTGCCAAAAACATTGAAAGTTTATTCAAATAGTTCTTATTTTTTTGCCGTCAAAATTTCAAGTTAATTTTACTATTTGGTTATAAAGATGTTTGGATTTTCTAGGAAGCTGTATTTGAAGGAGGTACAATAAATATCTATTTTTATAATTTCATAGCAATTTATGGATGCGTTGATTTTATTGGAAAATGTTAATTTTGTTCCCCCAAATGATTTTATTGCAGCAAGAGTTTCTCTTTCTATTTCACTCTCAATTCAACAATCGAAAAAAGGGATATGGTTCAATTAATCCTTGTATTCCAATCCTTCCAATAAAAAATTAAAAAAACGCATGCCACCTAAATATATATTCTTAGTACTTACATTATTCAACATTCCATTATCCATACGGCGAATTGAAAGAGAGTATGAGTGGTTCTCACTTCTCACTTCTCCCTTCATAACCAAGTAAACTTCATTCTCTTCTCAAAAAAAAAAAAAAAAAAGTAAACTTCATTCGATAAGTCTTTAGGTACAGGTAACCCATTGCACCAAAATTTTGTAAGCAGTGAAGTGATACATGTAGATGTAGTGGATGTTTTTAACCTCCTCTATTATATGATTATATCCCAAAAGTGTAACTCTTTTACAAGAAGGAAGATAAACCCTATCAAATTTGGAAATTTTATTTAGACCAAACTGAAAAATGATATGACTAATCAAGATGGTGGGGTTACATGCTTCTCAATATAGGGTTCTGTTTGCTTTAGTTGATGCACAACATTGGTACCAAAACTGATATCATTGTTGGACAAATGAGAAAAGAAATTCAATAGCTTAGATAGCAAAGACTCCAAATTTCCTTTAGAACTTTCCCAGTATAGACATTGGAATCTCCAAAAGTGAGGCCACAAGAAAAAAGAACCTTGTGATCGATCAGCATGGTCATTGAGCATATTAATACTATAAGAAAAATAACAAATGAACCCCACCAATATGGATTGAGTATGGTATAGTGTTTCATACAAGTAAAAAAAAAAAGTGACTCTAGTTGTCATGTAGAAGAAGAAGAGAAAGAAAATCTAATGGTCAGATTCGCAATCTTTTGTTTGAAGCATGCGAAAGACTTATAACTTTAACTAAAAGATACAACATATCAAACTGAAATTGGACAAAGAACAAGTACATTCTGACAATATTTTGAGCCATGTATTAAGCACAGGAATGAAATAACCCATGATCACTCTCCCTTTCTATCCCTTCATTCCCAAACCGGTGTTCAATCCAAAGGTGTAGTTGCCTCACCCGAGACAGTTTACATAAAACCAAATTTATTTCATTAACATACAACAATCGTTTTTATCCAAATTAAAAAAAGAAAAAAAAAAGAAAGTTTTCTAGGGTCTATCCAAAAAATTAAAGGGAAATGCTAAGGAGGAGCGCATGTCATGCCATTAAAAAATAAAATCAGTTCTAAACTCAAACTCAATCACTTAATTCAAGGAAAAAAAGAAACACTTATTGGATATTGTGTCAAGTGAAGATTTTTAAATTAGAAAAATTAATGCTTAACTTGTTGATAAAGATATTGTGTTAAAAAAATTGTAGATAATTCATAAAGAGAAGAGGAAAATTAAAAAAAAAAAAAAAAATTATAACAACAAGTAAGTTTTTGTCTATCCAAAGAATTTATTAAACCGTAAAAGAAAATTTGATGAAAACAATTAAGCTTTTGTTTCTTTCTAAAAATTTACTATAATTTAGTGCAATTACTTGGCATTTAAATAATGAAAAATCCTATGTCCGTAATATTTTTACAACACTTTTACAACAAATCATAAATGGTAGATTGTTACTGGTGGGCAAAAAATTAAAACTAGTAACAACTTACCACCCAAATTTTGTTATAAAAATGTTGTGAACGTAGCAATTTTCTTAATAAAAAATATATTCACTTGACGCAACATTGGTTTCTAAACTCAACTTTTATTATATAGCATATAGAATAAGATATGTAATAGATGCCCATATCCTTGCCCTCACTACTAGTTATTGACCAATACGAGGCACCGTAATATAAATAAAGTATATGCAATTCTGTAGCTCAAGAAATTCAATACCTCAACAAATGTCAAAGAATTATGTCCCAAGAAGAGGGCCATTTCCCAAACTCTTCAACTCCTTCCACTCCATCTAAAGGGCTAACTCAACCTCAAAAACTTTGAACCCCATTGTAGATACCTCATGTTAGGACATATGTGATTCACTTATTAGAACATATGTCACTACTTTATGTAATTTGCTAATCCTTTGACAAAACGCACTTTACTTATATTTGGGTAGATTTATAGTGTGTTTAATACTTTAAGAAACAGTGTTTCAAGATCAAGTGTTGAAAACATGAAAGTCTATCCAAGATTCAAGCCGAAGAAGTGCTTATTATTAAAGCTCGACAGCTAGCCATCTATCGAGGTTAAGAAGCTATTCTAGCCCCATGGCTCGATAGCAGCTCGACAGATAGGCATCTGTCAAGGTTTATGAAAAAAAGAATTCCATATCTGTTTTAACTCTATAATCTATGATTATGTGTTTGAACTTTCTTTTTTCATAACCCTAGACATATAAAAGGATTATTTAAGGGCCGTCAAAGAGGACACAAGTTGCACAAGTGTTGAGCAAAGTTCGTTCAAGCAAATTGTGACCGGAGACAGAGTTTTGCCCTAGTTCATCATTCTTGTAGAAGTTGTTGTGTTTGTGTACCGTAGGGTTTTGTAACCAAGCATCTTCTTGATTTTCATCGTGGATGAACTGAAGAACTTTGCAGCCAACAACCTTCTCTAGTTGGTGATTGAAGTCGCGTACTAGGATCCACGCAATTGGTTAGTCATGTACTGGGAGCCGTGCATCAAAAGGAAAAATTGTCACTACAAAACAAGTCCAATTGGGTATTGGGGTAAGGGTTCAACTGTAGGTTGGTATAAGGTACTGGGATTCCTTTACTTATAACCGCTTGTTGAAATTTCGGGAGTGGTGACCTTAAAATCACCCGGTGGGGTTTTTGTTGTGTACGTTTTCCACATTTGTAAAAAAATCACTATATCAATTTATTTTCCGCTGCATACTTAATTTAATTGGTGATTTGTTTGTGTTATCACGTGTTTGCATGTTAATTTGATTAATTAATTAAACTTGGCTAATTAATCAATTAATTCATCACAAGGGGTCAGTTTGTTTTTGGCCTATCACCTTATTTTGTACCTCTTACGACTCGAGCTCCTGTTCCCCAATGACAATATCACTCGGAGGCCTAAGGTTGACTTAAGGTCCAATCTTGTGAATCTTTAGCTTGAATGATGTTTTGGTAAAGAAAAACTTGCAGGAAAACCCTAAGTATGAGCACGCATGTTTAATTCATGCACATGCATACCTAATGTATGCGTATGCATGTAGGGTTTCAAATTTCTGTAAGAAAAGTTTTTTGGACATAAACTTATGTAAAGTGAATCGATCCCACATTGCTTGGGAACCACCCTACACCCCTCTATAATCACTATAACAGGCCCCAAAGGTTCTTTTACCAAAACACGCTGAATTCACTTGAAAATAGTGAATCAAAGAGGAAGTTTTTATTCTAAAAACATTCTCAAGTTAAAGTTTTTCTTGGTTGGGACCTAATTGGTCTTGACCTTTGAGTATTGAGTTTACTAACCTTCTGGTTTTATCTTAATTTGATTGATTGAGGAGAATGGTCAAATCAAAAGCTCAAAGGAGTTCTAGTATTTAAGGTAAAGGTCTAACTTTACCTCTTTCATTCTGTTTGATTTGTTTGTCTTCTTTGTGTTTTACTGCTTTAATATATATGTTGTTAGTTTAGGTTTATAGTTTTCATATTAGAAGCATGTTAGGTCATATTTAAATTGTTGTTTTGATTGAAGCTTCTGGGTTTGAGTTTCTGGGTATGTATGCGTGAGAATTCTTCATGCATGCATACATGTACTCATAACATGCATACACATACTCATGGTGCGCGCACATATACCCCATGTATGTGCATGCATGTTTATGTCTAGAAACCCAGATTTAGGGTTCTTCCTATTTTCTTGATTTTATTCAACATTTATCACATGTTTAGGTTTTGTTTAGTCTAGTTCTTGCACGTCTAGGTCTTAGGTCAGTGAGATAACATATTTTATTTGCTTTAATTGTTAGATGAATGATTAGGGTTTATGTGCTTTGAAGAAAAACATGAACATGCATTGATGAATAAGTGTTGTGATTCAATAAGGTAAATGTGGTAAGTCATGTATAAGCCCTATTAACATCCTTTTGGTTGTTTAAAAGATAAGTTGAGTGATGAACATGACGAATATGTTAGATGAATGTCATGATGCTTTGATGATTGAATGTGCATGTGATGATTCTTGATGCTACTATATGTATTGCTTGTTGCCTTGGATATAAAGCATGAATTGTTAGATGAATGTTAGGATATCTCATGTTTGGATATGGGACAATATGCCATGATGTGTGCTAGATGTATGTTAGAGTGTGTGTGTGTGTGTGTGTGTGTGTGTGTGTGTGTGTGTGAGAGTATAAAATGAACACGTTAGAGAACTCTTTGATGGCATTAGAATTTGGAACACGATAAGTGGAGGACGACCTATGATTTAGGTGAGGTTGGGTGCTTAACACCTTCCAATCCTCATACTTAAACTCCAAACACGTGCTCTATTAAAGACCAGTCCTTCCACAAGAATGCTATATATATGGTTCTTAGACTTAATCCAGGCGACAACTCCATTTATACCCTCTGCTCAGTCCACTCTAGCTTGAGGCATACTTCTCATGAGGAAACCACTCGGTTTGCTGGCACTTGCACCCACATTCATGGTCTATGTTGATCTTACTTTATTGCTTTGTTTTGAGTGAGTAAAAAATCCAAAAACTTATAAAAAGTATAAAATCTCAAAAAGTTTAATCGCTTGTGTTATGTCATATCACATGTTGAGTTTGGCTAGTACCATCGTACGAATGGCATAGTACATTTATGAGCTTAGCTTGTTATGTATGCACATTTTAAGTGTGAGCGATATCTAAAAATATATGTTTGATTGTTGTAAATAGATCTTCATGCTTGTCATGAATGTCTAGCCAATAGTCTTGATAGATCTTGATACATGTGTAGACTTGTTCCTATATATCTCCTCACATTTATTTTTATGTCGAAAAGCCCTTCAAATGTCAATCTCTAAAAAGAGAAAGAGCTAAAAAAGCCTTGCTTCGAAAACTAGTCTGACTAGGAAAAGATGGAGCAAAAATGTATTCAAATTGTATGATGCCCAAGCCAAAGGCTTATTCCTCAAAGAAATATAAAAAATTTCATGGCATTGCTCAAAAATTGAGTTGAATTGATAAAAAAGTATGAAAAATGAAAGCCAAATGAAAAGCTTTCTGTTTGGGGGACCACAATTTCACTCCCTACAGTCATTCTAAAAACAGACCCGCATGGTGTGATGTTGAAGCCTATAAAAGATTTAAATGTATCTTTCTCATCACCAATTGGTTTTAAGGAGGAATGGCATAGCTCACAGTCCGACACTTTTAATCAATGTAAACACTTTGGTAAGGGGTCATATATGTTTTTTACTAGTGAGATAGGTCACTTGACTTCATGTTATTTGTATTACTTGATTGAATTGATCCGTGAAGCTTTATACTAGACTATGGACTAGTTCATACTTGATTCTCACAAACAACACATAAGTCTAATGTTTAATGAATGTCTATTTCATTTGTGTGATTATACGTGTTCAAATATGATTTGTGTATGCTCAATTGCTTGATGATTAAACCCAAAAATATTTTTGAGTGTTTCATGTGTTTCTGGAAGTGATTTTTGTCACTTTGGTCCTTAAAGTTTTTCTCAAAAATGTCAAATTTTTAGTGTTGAAAAACTTTTTTTTTGACCTTTTCGCGACTACTTTCGCAAGTGGCCTCTAGTTGTGAAATTCTTAAGAAATTTCAATTTCTTAAAAATTTCAGGCAGAGAGTTTCGCAAGGCCCTCATGAGTTCTTCGCAACTCAAACTTCACTTGTGAAAATTTGCCCTATGCATCTGCACATTTCACAAGTAGGCTCACGACTGTCTCGCAAGTCACTAACTCGCGAAATGCAGAAAAATACAGTTTTTAAAAGGCTCAAAATCCTTCAATTTTCAAAATCCTTGTCTTTTTGCACTCTACGACTCACACACCTAAAAACTCAACAAACTTCATTGGATTTCATCTCTAGGACTTCATAAGGTAATTCCTAACCTTTTTCATCTTTCAAATCCTTTGATTTTGTCTTTGATTTCATAAAACCTAGGGTTGGGATTATTTTTGTGTTGGGTTGGGAAAACTTAATTCTTGCAAAATTTTCAAATTTTGTTGATTGGGTTTAGTCCTATTTTGTTTCTTTTTGATTGTGTTGGCCCCTTGTGGCATTTTAACATGTATTTAGGCAAGTTTTTCTCATGTTCAAGCATTGTTCATCATATGTGTATAGTGTGTGCATTCTAAGTGTTTGATAAAATGCCTCTATGGTATTCTTTTTCATCCATTTGGACTCTAATGAGTACCAATTTTTGGGTTTACCATATTTATTCATGTTTAATGTGTTTTGATCATTGGTTGTGTGTTTTACACACTTTTCCCTATGAGTGCATGTTCATGCATTGATCATGCATTGCATATGCACACTTGATGCACACTTGATGCACAATTGATGCACACACCTTATCATTTGACATGTTTTGCATACATTCATGCTGTCCTTTTAGACCTTTTTAGCACATATAACATGTTCATGTGTCTTTGTTATGATTGTTTGATCTTATTTTAGGGCATTTTCTTCTATTTTTGCTTGTTTTTGGACTAACTTGTATCTAATCAAGTTTGTTACCATGTTTGTGTATGGTTTGTGTGTTTGCTTATTTTTGTAGATGTCTCATCACAAGAAAACTACGATCAAGAAACCTCTTAAGCGTCAAAGATTTGAAGAGGATCACTTCCGAAATAGAGATGCATTTGAGGCATTCTTGAAATACTACAAGGATGTTGTCATAATTGTGGAGAGAGAGGTGGACCTTCCATCTCTTGAGAGCACTTTCATCCTCGATGTATTTAGGGATCGCATATGGGCTCCACTCCTTACAAGCTCAGTGGATGTGCACCATGTTTTGGTTGGGGAGTTCTTTTCAAATGCAGTTATGGAGGTAGATCATGTAAATTGCTGGGTGAGAGGGAAGGAGTTCACAATTTCCGCCGTGTCGATTCAGAACTTCCTTCAAATCAGGCCAGTGATCCTAGAGTCTTCTCTTCCATATGATAAGAGGAAATCGCTAGTGGCATCAGTGATAGCACCAATTCTTGGGGGAGAACGGTTGAAGAAGTGCTTGCTCACCACCAACTTTTCTCTTGAAATGAGAACACTAGCGTACACCATGATTTTCAACCTCTTTCCAATGAGGAATCTGACAAACCTCTCCCATCCTCGAGCTCTGTTCCTTCATGACTTGTCCAAGAAGAAGGACATTGACATCTGTGCTCATACCTACTATTTACTTGAGAAATGTGTTAGCAAGAGGACGTCCCGGATGACTTTAACTTTCTCGGGATTGATCATGTCCATCATGCGACACGAGAGGGTCCGTGAAAGCTCAATTAGTGTGAAAATACTAATACTTGTTTAGACCCCCAATTTTAAATTCCGGCTAAATTACTTTTATTCTAACTTATCAAAGTGCAAAACAAGATTAAATAAAACGCAATAAACCGGTAACTACTCTATGCCATAAGCAAACAACAATGAACAATAAACATAAAGCTTTGAAAAGTAGGGAAAAAAGATGCAAACACAAGATAACACCAAGACGTGTTATAGAAGAGGAAACCGTAGTACTTGACAAAAAACCTTTCTGCGACCCTTTAAGTTGAAATCGATCCATTAGTGAATAAGTTGGAGTACACAAATATCAAAAAGACCCTCCAAGCCTAATCTACCCCGTGTACTTGAGCCCTCCAAGCTCCTGCTGCCAACGAACTTTTCAGAGTCTTGTCTTCACTAGCTTTCCGGATCCTACAACTCTGCACGATTGCATCTGCCACTTATTAGCTTCTTCCAATGCTTCCTAAAGGCACCAAAACTTCTCTCAACACTCAGAATGGGTGAGGTAAATGCTAGGTTAAGAACCTCTCAAGAATGTGTAAATTGAGAGGTGGGAGTAGATGGAAACTTTAGAGAAATAATGTAGAGAATTGTGGGTAAAACCAATCTCTAACTCTCAAGTGCTTGGCTAGGGTTCCCTCTGAAAAGTTTCTTCAGAAAATACTTCTTCTTTTTTCTTACATTTTGTGGGTAATGAGGGTTTATATAGCGTTGTAAAAGAATGGGAAAGTCACACCCCAAAAAGCAATAAGCAATGGATTTTGTTGGTCACTCGTGACTTAGCCTAAGTCGCGAGTCACTCTCGAGATCCAGCCTGTCAAAGACTCTTCAAATTCTAGCATGTGCTTCTCATGTGGCTTGTTTTCCGGGTCATCAATCGTGAGTCTCGTCTTGAAACCCACTTCTTCACAAATTCTCACCAAACTCTCACACACAACCCTTACATTAAATCCCACAAAAATTTAGGGAAACGATTGAACAGAATTACAATCAAATTTGATATGGAATAAAAGTCAACATAAACTTAGTTGTAAATCACAACTTTACAATCTCCCCTTTTGGCTATTCCGTGACAAAACCCCTAAACAGACTCTAGACTTAAAATGTGAGCTTGGAAACAAAGGCAAAACTCACTCACACCTAAATCTAAACTTTGTGAAGCACTTGAACCATATACACCTGTATCCTAAAACACTTGTACATAACAAATAACCTCATTAAGCACGAGACAAGTAGAATACAAGGCATGTATAAAGAACAAGTAAAAAGCAATCAAGATAAACACAAGATATGAAAGCGTATAGCATAACTTGATCAAACAAGAACAGTCACTAAGAAATTACCACAGTGAACATTTATCATATAAATGATCATCCGAACATGCAAGCAATTAAGAGTAGTGCAAAAATTAATTGCATGTCCAACAAGCACATAATGCATTAAAGAAACTAAGGCAAAAAGCAATAAATAACTAAAAGCATCAAGAAATGACTATAAAAACCAAGGTACACATAGTACTAAAGAAAAAAACTAAGTTTTAAACTAAAGTACTAAAGGCTTTAAAATAAAGCACTGTAAATAAGCACAAAGCAACTAAATAAAACTATAAGAGCAGTAAACATAGTCTCAAAATTCTGCTCCCCTTCAAGCTGTACTCCCCCTCACTAACTACTCTCCATTTTTGACCGAAATGGCCAAAGGTGCTAGTCCATGCTCGCCAAGTCTCTAATCTTAGTGGAGAGTGCAATATTTTTCTCTTGAAGATACATCATCTATGTGGTGGTATATGCACGATGTTCATCCAATGACCTTTGCATAGCTTCCTGTGATTGCTGGAAATGATTGAATCTATCAAAAAACAAGTTAATATGATTAGGAGCATGAAGAGGTGCATGAGGCTAAGTAGGTGAGGCTTCCATGTCCTCAGGATCAAGGGTGAAGTTGTCAATATCTTCATCGGTATTGCCACCCTTAGAAGCAATGTCCTCACCTTCTGGTCTCTCTTCCTCTTCTTCAGGAATAAGGAAATAAGCTTTACTCCTTGTCACTGTCTGAGAAGAAATCTAATCTTTCCTTTTCAACATTGGCAGGCTGTGGGCAAATGAAACCCTCTCATGACGCATGATGGACATGATCAATCCCAGGAAAGGTAGAGTCATTTGGGATGTCCTCTTGCTTACACACTTCGCAAGCAAACGGTAGATGTGAGCACAGACGTCTATGTCCTTCTTTAGGTACAAGTCATGAAGGAATAGAGCTTGAGGATGGGAGAGGTTTGTCAAATTCTTCACTGGGAAGAGGTTGAACATCATGATGTATGCTAGTGTTCTTATTTCAAGAGAGAAACTGGTGCTGAACAAGCACTTCTTGTACCAATCTCCCCCAAGAACTTGTGCTATTGCCGATACGATTGGCGATGTCCTCTTATCATATGGGAGAGAAGATTCTGGAATCACTGGTCTAATCTGAAGGAAGTTCTAAATAGACAAAGCTAACACTGTGAACTCCTTCCCTTTCACCCATTAGTTTAAGCGATCTCCTTTAACAACTGCATTCTAGAAGAACTCTCGAACCAAAACATAGTGCACATCCACTGAGCCTATGAGGAATGGAGCCCATGTGCAATCTTTAAACACATCGGGGATGCAAGTATTCTCAAGAGATGGAAGGTCCACCTCTCTCTCCACAATAATGACTACATCCTTGTAAAATAACGAGAATGCCTCAAATGCATCTCTATTTTGAAACCGATCTTCTTCAAATCTTTGTCACTTAAGCGGTTTCTTGGCAATGGTTTTCTTACGAAGAGACATCTACAAAAATGAGCAACCACACAAACCATACACAAACATGCTAACAAACTTGATTAGGTACAAGTTAGTCCAAAAACAAGAACAAATAGAGGAAAATGCCCTAAATTAGAAACAAAAGAGCATAACAAAGACACAAGAACATGTTATATGTGCTAAAAGGTCTAAAAAGACTTAACTAGTATGAATGAATGCAAAACATGTCAAGTGATAGAGTGTGTGCATCAAGGGTGCATTAAGTATTGAATGTGAGATGCATGATCAATGCATAAGCAAGCACTCATAGGGCAAAGTATGTAAAACATACAACCAATGATCAAAACATGATAAACATGAATAATTATGGTAATCCCCAAAAATTGGTACTCATTGGAGTTCAAAAGAGTGCAAAAAATACGATAGAGGTATTTTATCAAACACCTAGAGTGCACACACTACACATGTATGATGAATAATGCATGAACATGTGAGAAACTTGCCATAATACATGTTAAATGCCACAAGGGGCCAACACAATCATCAACAAACACAATGGGACTAAGCTCAATCAACAAAATTGAAAAAATTTGCAAAAACAAAGTTTTCCCATCCCAAAACACAAAATAAACCCAACCCAAGGTTTTATGAAATCAAAGACAAAATCAATGGATTTCAAAGATGAAAAGGGTTAGAGATTACCTTAATGAAGTCTTAGAGAAGAAATCCAATGAAGATTTGTTGAGTTCTAAGGAAACATGTGTGTTTTTTTGTGTGGGAGTTGTGGAGTGCAAAAAGACACTACATTTGAAAACTGAAATTTCAAGCCTTTTAAAAATTGTCTCTTTTTGCATTTTGCAAGTTAGTGACTCACAAGCCAGTCGCAAGCCTACTCGCGAAAAATGCAGATGCACAGGGCAAATTTTTATGGGTTGACTCTGATTCGCGAGGGACTCGTAAAACTCTCTGCCTGGAATTTTTAAGAAATTGAAATTAAGAATTTTGTGACTAGGGGCCACTCGTGAAAGCACTCACAAAAAGGCCAAAAATTGAGTTTTTCAAGACAAAAAAAATTTACATTTTAAGAAAAACTTTAAATAACCAAAGTGACAAAAATCACTTCCAGAAACACATGAAACACTCAAAAATATTTTTGGATTTGATCATCAAGCAATTGAGCATACACAAATCACATTTGAACATGTACAATCACACAAATGAAACAAGCATTCATCGAACATTAGACTTGTGTGTTGTGTGTGTGAATCAAGTATGAACTAGTCCATAGTCTAGTATGAAGTTTCAATGATCAATTTAATCAAGTCATACACGAATAGCACGAAGTCAAGTGACCTATCTCACTAGTAGAAATGAACATATATGACCCCTCACCAAAGTGTTTACATTGATTGAAAGCTTTTCATTTGACTTCAATTTTTCATACTTTTTGATCAATACAACTCAATTTTTGAGCAATGATGTCAAGAAATTTTTTGATATTTCTTTGAAGAATAAGCCTTTGGTTTTGGTATCATACATTTTGAATACATTTTGCTTCACATTTTCCTAGTCAATCTAGTTTTTGAAGCAAGGTTTTTTTCATCTCTTTCTACTTTTAGAGATTGATGTTTGAAGAGTTTTTTGACATAAAAAATAAATGTGAGGAGATATATAGGATCAAGTCTATGCATGTATCAAGATTAAACAAGAGTATTAACTAAACATTTATGATAAGCTTGAAGATCTATTTACAACAGTCAAACATAAATTTCTAGATTTCGCTCACACTTAAAAATGTGTATACATAACAAGCTAAGCTTGTAAATTCACTGCGCCATTAGTACAAAGGTACTAGGCCAAACTCAAAATGTGATATGACACAACATAAGTGATCAAACTTTTTATACTTTTTATGAGTTTTTGGATTTTTTTACTCACTCAAAACAAAGCAATAAAATAAGATCAACAAAACAAAGCAAACAAAGCAAAGACCAATAAAAGAAACATGCTAGGGAGGAAGCATTGAAGTAAGAAGAATACATATGACATGAAACTATGACCCTAATACATTGGAAGTATTAATGCATGGACATAGTGAATAATCATGCATGAGTACACTTCTTCACCTACACCGCATGGGTGCTTTGGGTGAGGTCCATAGAAGGAGGGGTACAACCAACATAACTCTCAAACCTCATGGTGAAGCTAGCTAGGCAAGATGAAATATTCTTAAGAATTTCCATGAAATCTCCAATGAGTTGACCCTCATTTTCTCCCTTAGCTTGCTTTCCTCTTGGCAATCTTCTTGTATTTCCTTGATCATACAGAGAATTAGCCCTCTTGAGAGCATGAAGCTTGAAACGATTTGGTCTTGTGTGCCCTCAAATGCTACAATGATGACAATCATGCTTCACTTGAGGTCCTATTTGGTTCTTAGGCAATGACTTTCCTTTTGCCTTTGGTTTTGGTCCGATGTCCTTCTTCTCAATGGTAGGGATCTCAATCTTGGACTTTTTTACATTCTTCGCTAAAACAAACTTCATCTCCCTTTTTGGTTCGCCACTCGTACTTCCTTCACCGGTGTAGCCCAATTCAGTTTTGTCCATGGAAGGCTTTTGAGATGAAAGCACACTATCAAGTTTCTTGGTTGTGATACGATCCACTTTGACCTTGGCTTGAATCACTTCAAGTTCGAGAAACTAGATCTTAGAGTAGGCATTCAGCAACTCTTCTTTCAACTCTTAAACTACACACTAGGAATCTTTAAGTTATGCAAGAGTGGATTTGTGTTCTTCTTTAATCTTCTTCATCTTCTTGACTGTACTCTTAGCAACTTTAGCATATTTGCCATAATATTCAAGCAATGCATTGTACACTTCTTGAAGATTCTTATCACCTCAATTGAAGTACACATCTTCATCGTCCAAAACTTCAACTTCTTCACCTTCAGAGTGAACACCAAGTTTTTCAACCAAATCACTCAATTTATCTTTGGAATCAATCGAGGTAATTGCCATAAATGCTGACTAATTACCATCACCAGCTCATTCTCCTTCCGAATTGGAATTTGAGCTCTCTAAGTCACTAAGGGTAGTTGTTAGCACTTTACCCTTTCCTCTCAAATAATTCGAACACTCTTTCTTCAAATGCCCATGACTATTGCATTCATAGCACACAACCCTTTGGGATGATGATGAGTCTTTTGCATCTTTCTTCTTGAAGTCTCTTTTGTCATTCTTGGAGGATGAAAATTTTCCTTTGCCAAACGACTTCCCATTGTTCTTTATCTTTATAAACTTTTGGAAGTTCTTTGCAAGATATGCCACCTCTTTTTCAACATCATCCTCATCTGAAGAATCAACAATTCTCTCATTAATGGTTTTGGGAGCAAGTGATTTGCTAGAATTGTGAGAGGGCAATTCGAGCTCATAAGTTTGAAGAGAGCCAACAAGCTCTTGGATTTTGATCTCATCCAAATCTTTGCTCTCTTCAATGGCGGTGACTTTAGCTCGGAAGCTTTCGGGTAAGGATCTCAAGACTTTCCTTACAACTTTGGCATCTTCAATTTTCTCTTGAAAATTGAGATTGGCAATAACTATCGAGTCTCCCATAAAATGAGTCAAACAACTCATCTTCACTCATTTTCACTTCCACAAATCGAGTAGTGAGCATTTGTAATTTGGTGTTAACTATCTCATTGAGTCTCGCATAAAATGAGTCAAACGACTCATCTTCACTCATTTTCACTTCCACAAATCGAGTAGTGAGCATTTGTAATTTGGTGTCCTTGACCTTCTTGGTTCCCTCATAGGTGGTCTCGAGGATGGTCCATGCCTCTTTGGGGGTCTTCACATGAGAGATCCTGTAAAATTCATCAGTAGAAACACCACAAAAAATAGTATTAATAGATTTGCTATTGGCATTTGCCAAAGCAGGTGCAGCTTTATCCCACTCGACCTTGGGTGTCATTGGTTTCACCCAAACATTCTTAATGAAATCTCAAACAGTCTCATCAATAGCACATAGAAAAGCATGCATATGTACTTTCCAATACGCATAGTTACTCCCATCAAAGAAAGGAGGTGCGTTGAGGGATTGAGATCTATCCATCTCAACCAGGGTCTAGGATCACACAAAGATAATGAAATCCAAAAAGTGTACCTGCTTTGATACCAATTGAAAACTCAATTAGTAGGAAAGCACTAACGCTTGTTTAGACCCCCAATTTTAAATTATGGCTAAATTGCTTTTACTATAACCTATCAAAGACCAAAACAAGAGTAAATGAAACGCAATAAACCGATAACACTAATCTAAGCCCTAAGCAAACCATAATGAGTAATAAACGTAAATCTTAAAGAGTAAGGAAGAGAGATGCAAACACAAGATAATATCGAGACGTGTTATCAAATAGGAAATTGAAGTCTTTGACGAAAAACCTCTCCACGACCCTCTAAGTCGAAATCGATCCACTAGTGAATAAGTTGGAGTACATGAATATCAAAAACACTCTTCAAGTCTAATCTACCCAATGTACTTGAGCCTTCCAAGCTCTTGCTACCAAGAGACTTCTCAAGGTCTTGTCTTCACTAGCTTTTTGGATCCCGCAAAATTCTGCTCGATTGCATCTGCCACTCAATGGCTTCTTCCAATACTTCCTAAAAGCACCAAAACTTCTCTCAACACTTAGAATGGGTAAGGTAAGTGTTTGGGCTAAAAACCTCTCAAGGATGTGTAATTCGAGAAGGGGTAGTAGGTGGAAACTTTAGAGAAATGATGTAAAGAATTGTGGATTAAAAAAAATCTTTAACTCTCAAGTGTTTGGCTAGGGTTTCTCTCTCAAAAGTTTCTTTAGAAAATACTCTCTTTTTTTTCCTTACATTTCGTGGGTAATGAGGGCTTATATAGTATTGGTAAAGAATGGGAAAAGTCACACTCCAAAAAGCAATAAGCAGTGGGTTTTGCGGGTCACTCGTGACTTGACCTGAGTCGTGAGTCACTCGCGAGATCCAGCCTGTCAAAGACTCTTCATATTCCAGCATGTGCTTTTCACGTGACTTGTTTTGTGGGTCATCAGTCGCGAGTCCAGTTACAAAAACTACTTCTTCATAGATTCTTTACAAAACTCTCACACACAACCCTTAAATTAAATCCCACAAAAATACAAGAAATAATTAAACAAAATTATAATCAAATTTATCATGGAGTAGAAGCCAACATAAACATAGCTGTAAATCATAACTTTACAATTCAGATTCCCCCCAATTTGGTAGTGATGAAGAGGGAAGACCAAATCTCTGCTCAAACAATGATGAGGAGCAATGCTCATCTCTGTGGTCTTGGAGAAGAAGAATAGAGAGTAGAAGGTAAGGACACTACTCTTGAGGGTGGTAACAATGATGGAGATATTGATAACTTCACCCTTGATCTTGAAGACATGCATGGAAGCCTCACCCTCTCAACCTCAGCAACAGCCACAGGCTCAACCTCATAGACAGCCACATGAACCTCTTCCTGCTCCCGATTGCATCGACATGCTTCTTGACAGATTCGACTATTTCCAGCGCTCACAGGATGCAATGCAGCAGACGTTGGATGATCATTGTGCATACACCACCATACAAATGACGTATCTTCAAGAGCAAATCACTGCTCTCTCCACATAGATTAGAGACTTCGTAAGCAATGACTAGCACCTTTAGCCATTCCGATCAAAAAGGGGGAGTAGTAGTCAATTGAGGGGGACTACAGCTTGAGGGAGACCAGAATTTTGAGACTATTTTATTGCTCTTATAGTTTATTTAGTTGCTTTATTTTCATTTACAGTGCTTTTCTTTAAAGTTTTCAGTACTTTAGTTTAAAACTTAGTTTACTTTAGTACTATGTGTACCTTTTTTTTTTTTAGCCGTTTCATGATGCATTTAGTTATCTATTGCTTCTTGCCTTAGTTTCTTTAATGCATCATGTGCTTGTTGGACATGCAATTGATTTTTGCACTGCTCTTAATTGCTTGGGTGTTTGGATGATCATTTACTTGTTAAATGTTGATTGTGGTCATTTCTTAATGACTGTTCATGCTTGATCAAGTTATTCTATATGTTCTTATATCTTCTGTTCATCTTGATTGCATTTATTTGCTTTTTATACATGCCTTGTATTCTACTTGTCTCATGGTTAATGAAGTTGTTTGTTATGTGCAAGTGTTTCAGGTTTAGGTATATATGGTTCAAATGCTTCATAGATTTTAGATTTAGGTATGAGTGAGCTTTGCCTCTGTTCCCATGCTCATGTTTTATGTCTAGAGTCTGTTTAGGGGTTTTGTCATGGAATAGCCAAAGGGGAATATTGTAAAGTTGTGATTTATAACTATGTTTATATTGACTTTAATTTCATGTCAAATTTGATTGTAATTCAATCATTTCCCTGATTTTTGTGCGATTTAATGTAAGGGCTATGCGTGAGAGTTTGGTGAAGAATCTATGAAGAAGTGGTTTTCGCGACTCGCGGCTGTTGACCCATTAAACAAATCACATGAGAAGCACATGCTGGAATTTGAAGAGTCCTTGATAGGCTGGATTTTGCAAGTGACTTGCAACTCAGGCTAAGTCGCGAGTGACTCGTGAAACTCATTACCACTTTTTGGAGTGTGACTTTTCTCATTCTTTACCAATACTATATAAACCCTCATTACCCACGAAATGTTAAAAAAAAAATTAAAAAACTAAAAAAAATGAAATTTTTTATAGAGAAACCCTAGCCAAACACTTGAGAGTTAGAGATTATTTGTCCTACAATCCTCTACATCATTTTTCTAAAGTTTCCATCTACTCTCACTTCTCCATCTACGCATCTTTGAAAGATTCTTAGTCCAAACACTTACCTCACCCACTTTGAGTGTTGAGAGAAGTTTTGGTGCCTTTGGGAAGTATTGGAAGAAGCCATTTAGTGGCGGACGCAATCAAGTAGAATTGCGGGATCCAGATAACTAGTGAAGACAAGACTCCAAGAAGTCTACTGGTAGCAAGAACTTGGAGAGTTCAAGTACATTGGGTAGATTAAGCTTGAAAGGCTCCAACTTATTCACTAGTGGATTGATTTCGGCTTGGAGGGCCGCAGAGAGATTTTTCACCAAGTACTTCAATTTCCTCTTCGATAACACGTCTCGGTATTATCTTGTGTTTGCATCTCTCTTCCCTACTTTTTATGCTTTACATTTATTGCCTATTGTACTTGCTTATGGCTTAGAGTAATGTTCTGGTTTATTGCTATTGTTTTACTCTTGTTCCGAACTTAGATAAGTTAAAGTAAAAGTAATTAAGCCATTATTTAAAATGGGGGGGGGGGGTCTAAACAAATGAGTGAGCTTTGCCTCTGTTCCCATGCTCATGTTTTATGTCTAGAGTCTGTTTAGGGGTTTTGTCATGGAATAGCCAAAGGGGAATATTGTAAAGTTGTGATTTATAACTATGTTTATATTGACTTTAATTTCATGTCAAATTTGATTGTAATTCAATCATTTCCCTGATTTTTGTGCGATTTAATGTAAGGGCTATGCGTGAGAGTTTGGTGAAGAATCTATGAAGAAGTGGTTTTCGCGACTCGCGGCTGTTGACCCATTAAACAAATCACATGAGAAGCACATGCTGGAATTTGAAGAGTCCTTGATAGGCTGGATTTTGCAAGTGACTTGCAACTCAGGCTAAGTCGCGAGTGACTCGTGAAACTCATTACCACTTTTTGGAGTGTGACTTTTCTCATTCTTTACCAATACTATATAAACCCTCATTACCCACGAAATGTTAAAAAAAAAATTAAAAAACTAAAAAAAATGAAATTTTTTATAGAGAAACCCTAGCCAAACACTTGAGAGTTAGAGATTATTTGTCCTACAATCCTCTACATCATTTTTCTAAAGTTTCCATCTACTCTCACTTCTCCATCTACGCATCTTTGAAAGATTCTTAGTCCAAACACTTACCTCACCCACTTTGAGTGTTGAGAGAAGTTTTGGTGCCTTTGGGAAGTATTGGAAGAAGCCATTTAGTGGCGGACGCAATCAAGTAGAATTGCGGGATCCAGATAACTAGTGAAGACAAGACTCCAAGAAGTCTACTGGTAGCAAGAACTTGGAGAGTTCAAGTACATTGGGTAGATTAAGCTTGAAAGGCTCCAACTTATTCACTAGTGGATTGATTTCGGCTTGGAGGGCCGCAGAGAGATTTTTCACCAAGTACTTCAATTTCCTCTTCGATAACACGTCTCGGTATTATCTTGTGTTTGCATCTCTCTTCCCTACTTTTTATGCTTTACATTTATTGCCTATTGTACTTGCTTATGGCTTAGAGTAATGTTCTGGTTTATTGCTATTGTTTTACTCTTGTTCCGAACTTAGATAAGTTAAAGTAAAAGTAATTAAGCCATTATTTAAAATGGGGGGGGGGGGTCTAAACAAGCATTAGTGTGTATACACTAATAGAGCTTTCAAGGTCCAATTGGCAATACCACTAAGTTTATTTACTTATGGAAATAGATTATTGTAAGTCCACTTGTCAAAATCTCTTCCCTCGTAGGTCATAGTTGTACCCCTTTTTTGTGAAAATAATGAGAAACCACCTGATGATTCCACCATACACGTGTCCTTGGGACACAACATTCCCCTTCCCTTTAAAGAATCTTTTCTTCAAGATTCAAGCATTATTGTTGCAAAGTGTGAGTGACTCTCTTCTCTATTAAACGCCCATTGTTATTTAAGCCACGTAATCATAAACTATATCATCATTTTAATAGCAATATTTATAAATTAAAGTGAATTTGTACGTGGTTTATTACTTTTTGGCTTGTTAGGCACTCTAATGTCAATAAAATAGGGTTCATATTTTCAACATGTATATACATATGTTTATACATGAGGCATTCAATTAATTTGCATTTCGAAATGTTAAGATTTAATTTGTGAATAATGGGTTCTTAGAAGAAGGGTAGTTACACTCCGAGGTGTTTTAAGATTTAACTTGGATATAATGCTAAGAAAATGATTTATATAAAACACATAGATAAAATTTTCTCTAATAATTTTTTTTATATATAAAAACACTTAAAAAGTACATCTAGAATCACCAAACAATAATAATAATAATAAATTATGAGGTGACAAGTTATTACATTGTCCAGGTTGCTAGCAGACAAACTCGAATCTTCTTACAGCTAACTAAATCTACCAAAATTAAGTTTGCAATTGAATCAAAGGTGCTTAATAGACACACATAGGGTTTGAATTTCATTCTATTGTAATCACTGAATTATATCATCTACGATGCAAAATGCACTTTCGCATCCGAGCCTAGTAAATGTATGTATTGTCACTTAAATACGGATGCATGCCACTAATGCTGTTTGGATTGTGTTTTTGAAGAATTCAATAGATTTCGTTGAAAAGCATAGCCGATGGTTGTTGCTGCCTATGTCACGTCATGTAATTAAATGAAAATAATAATTTATATTATACTTTTTTGAGAAATTTTTTTTTTTTTCCAAGGTAGAGGAGTTATGGTCTCCTTGATCTTTTCACAATTTCTATTTCAAGTTGTTATAATTGACTATGATTTTTTAACCCCAAGTCATACAACATACTCTTCAATATCTTAAACCCTAATTCTCCTTGTTAATAGACTATCCTTAATTAGTCATACTATTTCAGGCATCACTTAAATTATATTAAATATTTCAATAATTGAAATTCTAGTATGCAAGAATATTTTGATATTGCAATTATACTGCCTCATAGTCATTATTGGAGGAAATATGTTTCCTCTAATATAAATTGACATTGTTCTCATACCCAACAAGTAATTAAAAATATAAACATAATAAAATACTAAGTGTAAGATGACAAAACTTTTCTCAAACAAGTTTTTTATTAGGAAAACAACGGGGAATATTTAATAAAATATATATGTGTACCATGATTTTTATATATTTCAATGAAATTGATAATATTTATTTATGTCTATGTTTTTTAGATAACAAAACATAAATTTTGAATTATGTACACGTATTTTTCCTTTTTTATCTCTAATGAATAACATAGGCTAGTCATTTGGCACCATTAAAGAATTTCAATATATAAACATATGTTTATTATTATAACATAGTTAAATTGTAATTTTTTTCATAATTTCTTTTGAATTCAATCATTTTAGTTTTAATTCATCGAAAACATAATTTCATAGTTATCACCTTCTAGCAATACCAAATTCTATTACTATCCTTTGTACAATTAAATTTTTTTTCACATATCTCAGTTGTTGTCATGTTGATATCATCATTTGTGCATATTTTCATAAATTTTTTATTTGACTTGTTTCCTATTTTGTGATTTTTCTAATTAAGTTTATATTTGTTGAAAAGTAATAAATTATTAATAATTTAATAAATTTATAATGCATCAACTTGATACATTCAAATTAACACTTACTTAAATTGGAATATACAATTTTCACATGTTGACTACAAAACCTATGTATTATATGTATGTTAATTTAAATATATCCAAGTTAAATAGGTCAAACTATCAAAAAAATATCT
The DNA here is from genome assembly GCF_002906115.3 of Quercus suber. NCBI lineage: Eukaryota > Viridiplantae > Streptophyta > Magnoliopsida > Fagales > Fagaceae > Quercus > Quercus suber. Next base: position 390,973 of record NW_027069614.1, read on the forward strand.
TATTGTTAAGATAATATATTGTAGGAAAATATATTTTCCACTCAAGAATTGAAATACTTTATATATATTTGTGTGTGTGTGTGTGTGTGTCTGTGTGTACGTATGTATCAAAATTTGGGTGATATTTGTAAGTTAAAATTTCTAGTAAGTGTTAATTTGATTATTAGTGACTATGAATTTTTAGTCGTATTATAATTTTTTTCTAGATGAATAATCCTTTTTTTATAGTGTTGTATTACACTTTTGAAGTAATAAAATGAAAAGGCCAAATTTAAAATAAATGAGGGCAAATGCAAAAATAAGCATTAGTCATTTGAACATATAAATAAACATATGTTTATACATTACTTTTTCTACATTAAAAGATCACTTGTGGCTACTTCCTCATATGTAAACATATATTCTAATACTATTTGGTCACAAAAATGAGATCAATGTTTTAATTTTGATTTGATGACAATTATAGCTTATATATAATTAATAGAAACATCTACCATTTTAATGAAACTTTGTTGAAAACCATTATAAGTAAGTAAAACAACATAAAAATTAATCTCAAAAATACGATCACCATCATGCACTTGGAGATTTATATTTTAATATTCCCTTGATATTGAGTTAATTTTTTGTTTGATGAATGTTTGTTTAACCTTGCAATTTCAGAGGAAAAATGTGCATTAACGTGTGTATTTGGTATTCACAAGAAAATACGTTTTAAAAATGATAAAAATCAAATTTTCTTTATTCTATTTGAGAAAAAGGTAAGGTGTTTTTTTTGGATAGAGGAGGAAGGTAAGTTCACTTCCCTCTTCCCTTAATTATGGAAAAAATATATATTGAAATTTAGAGCTCAATTATTGGTGTGTATATAAGAAGAAGGTTTCTCTTATATAAACTAGGAGCAACAATTATAATTTTTTTTTATAAAGGATTTCAATGTTTTTTTTTTTTTTTTGTAATCAATGTGATTCTATAGGATTTAACTAACAAAGAAATGGATTTAGAGTATTTGCTCATTTTTCAAACATAAAAGAAAAAATTTGTTGGTTTTAAAGATAAGATCAAAGAATTGCAAACTACCCAAATATAAAGGGAGAGAAAGTACATTTTCCCCAAATAACTAATATCATACAAAATTCTTACTAAAAAAATACATAATAGAAAAACCACCATAAATGGCATGATAAAAGAATGACGTGTAATTCCTGGAATATAATGATTTTTTTTTTTTTTTGGAGGAAGTAGTATAATGAACTTGGAGCTACATAACATAATTAATTTGACTTGTAACATTATAATTTTATCAAACCCAAAATTATAAATAAAAAAAATACTAAAATAATTTTTTTTTAAATAGATAATAAGAATTTCTTGAAACTTTTAGTAAAAGAGTTTCAACTGAAATAGTTTTTTTTTTTTTTAAATGTATTTACTTTTAATAATATATTTTTATGTGCCAACATAATCAGGGATGGAACCAAAACTTTGAGTTAGGGGGAGTGGCTTTACAATTGGGTATGCATAGCAATTTCAACCTCTAACTCTGCTACTACTTAACTGTTGAGGTTTTGTGTGTGTGTGTGTGTGTGTGTTGTTGGGGGGGGGGGGGGTGGGGGGGTAAGGACAAAATTATTTTTGTTTAGAATTTTTAAAGGGTAGGGTTGTTTATTTTGAACAAAATTGGTTGATTGTGCTTAATTTTTAAAAAAAAAATTCTACTATTGGTAATTTTTGTTGTTAAGCTAATTTTTTGGGGGCTTGTATATTTTATTTTAAATTATAAATCTATAGATTTTTTTATGATCACTAAAATGAGGAAAATGCTAGAATTACAAATTTTTTTATAAATTGTTGATGTAATAAGTGGTTATTGGTAAGTAAAAAAATGATATAAGTGGTGGAACTATATGCGAACCAATAAGAACTTGCTACCAAAAATAAGACTGAATGTTTAATCAATTATACATGCTATAAACACAAAATTTGATAATTGAAAAAGAAAATGTTGCAAACGTACGTGTGGCTAACATATGGATAAAGTTAGCCCACCCTTTTTTTTTTTTTTAATATACATAGAGAGACAAAGTGTAAGACGTGTAAAATTGATTTGTAAACAAAATGATGTTATTTTGATTATATTATTATTTTTATATAAAAACAATTACTCTTCTTGAGTCATGACAAATCATAAATGACCTTATATTAGTTATATATAGTCAGAGACTTCATATAAATATAGGACAAAGTTTGGCTACAAACTAATTACAACTCCTACTACAAAAGTTAACGTGATCGCATATTTTGAAAACTTAACAGTTAAATTGTATGTTCTTTATATTCTTAATATGCATGTCAAATTTCATGTCAATCAAATGTTATTTACTATTAGATCCATAAACTTATTTTTTATACATAATATTAGACTATAAAAACTTGAAATTTAAAATTTTGATTGATAATATAGCTATTAATCTTTAATTTTCTAAAAATTTGCGAATGTGGATGATATAATAAGAAAATTATATATTTATGGATAAAATTAGGCTATAAATTAGTCATAGCTAATAACTATAATTCCACTCAATATATTTTTACTAGATATGAATTTCGATAAATCCACTATTGGTAAATATTTTCTTCTTATATTCTTTATACTTGCAAAATTTCTAGAAAATCAAAAGATTAATAGTTATGTCATCAATTAAATGCTTAAATTTTAAAATTTTATAGTCTAAAATTATGCATAAGATAAAAACACAGCTAGCATAGGTGCTGTAGTTGGGGATGAGAATGGATAGGTTATAGCCTCCATGACCGAGAAGATAGCCCTCCCTACTGTTGTGGCAGCCGTGGAAGCTTTGGCAGCAATCAAAGCTTTAGCCTTCGCTCAAGATATTGTACTATCATCCCTTATTCTAGAGGCAGATTCAAAGGTATTAATCAATACTTTGAAGAGTGAGGATGCTTCTTTAGCTTCTCATGGCCACTTGATTGATGAAGCGAAATCTCTAGCAGAAATCTTCACTGCTTTTAGTTTTTCACATATTAGGAGATAAGAGAATTTTGTTGCTCATAAAATTGCAAACTTTTTGTGTGGATGGAAGATATTTCTCCACACCTCAATGTTGTAATCCTAGTCGATATGGCTAATATTCTATAATAAATTCACAACATTCTTTTCAAAACTAAAAAATAAATACTTATTATTACTAAAAATTGAGACGTTTTAGTAAAATTTTCATAATTTTTAATTATTTTATTTAATTGTTGATTTTTTTTTATATAAAAAATGGAGTACCAAATCATTTATAATTTTCAAAAAATAAAATAATTATTTTAAAAATATATTGTATTGGATTTTTTAAATCTTTTTGCAAAACAGTTTCTACACAAATTATTTTCAATATTTAATATTATTTTAAGAATAGAGTATCATAATCCATATTACGATGGTTAAAAAGGGGCAAGTAATCCTTATAGTGAAACCCATGATAAAGGCATCACAAAGAAGTAGTGTTTATAGTGAGCTCTGTGAAAAACAAAATACAGCATATAGTACTGAATTTTCAATAAATTACAAATGGTAAAATTAAAGACATAATTTTGAAATTGAAAAAAAAAAAAATGAAAGAAAAATTGTTACGCCCGTGTGGCTAACAAATGGAGAAAGCCTTCCCAGTTTGTAGTTTTGTTTTCAAAATTCATTTATGTACGTAGTGACAGCATGTAATATTGATATGTAAAAAAAATTATGCCATTTTGATTATTTTATAAAAGTTAAAGAAAATTATGTTCAATATTGTGAGTAGTGACAAATCTCTCTCTCTCTCTCTCTCTCTCTCTCTCTCTCTCTCTCTCTATATATATATATATAAACGGGAACTATAATATTTATTTATAATAATCTAAAAAATTATTTTTTTTTAATTCTTGGAGAATTGTTTTTATCCAAACTGCAGCAATTAATAAATAAATAAAAACAGGTTTTGCCCCAAAAATCCATGGAATTGACTTTCCCAAACTTTTTTTTAGAAACATTTTTCCAAATTCAATGGAAATTTTTATGCAAAAATTGAGATAATATTTGCTAATTAAAATTAATAAAAATATTTATTTTATAAAATAAAAGTAATGTTACCAATAGATCAACTTCACGAGATTGAAGGCCGAGCGAAGATGATGGTCCAGGAATTTTGGGATGCCAATGATCAAGAGCAAAACCGGTTTGTGCGTCGCCCTCAAGCTCGTTGGTCCCCTCCTCCTGCTGGTACCTACAAAGCTAATTTTAATGCTGCGATATTTGAAGAGTTGCACTATGCAGGACTTGGTGTTGTTTATCGAGATCATTCAGGCCAAGTTATTGCTGCTTTGAGTCAAAGGATTGGTCTACCTCGTACAGTGGAGATGGTTGAAGCCTTGGCTGCAAGTCGAGTTGTGGAGTTTGCTAGAGAATTAAGACTTTTTGATGTTATATTGGAGGGTAATTGCCTGCGGGTTGTGCAAGCTTTAAATGCTTTGGTTGGGTGCAATACTTTGTATGGTCATATAGTCAATGAAACTAAGAGGTTAGGGGCTATTTTGAGGCACTGTAGTTTTCAACAAAATGTTAGTCGAGACGGGAATAAATTAGCTCATTGTTTAGCTAGGAGAGTAGTTTCATTTGCAAATACTGATATTTGGGTAGAAGATCTACCTGGGAATTTGGACGATGTGTTCCAATCCGATTTGTCTTTATTATTTAATAAAACTACGCTTACATTCTTCTAAAAAAAAAAAAAAATTTACCATTTATCTCATCAAATATTATATATTAAAAAATGATATTTATTATAGGTTATACCTAACTAGTGCAACTGATAAATCAAGAAATCTAGTTTCGACTGACAATTAGGTTGATAGAGGGTCACAGATCTATTCACCCGACTTAATCAAGTTAAGCCCAAATCTGATCCGAACTAAGCGGTAGACCTCCCTGTCCCAAATCATTGTAGAATTTATCAAATAAATTTGAAGGATCAAGGCTTCCTTGAAAAAAAAAAAAAAAAAAAAAACTCGGTCATTCATTTAACACTCCCCCAATTTACTCAAACATACTTTTAGGCGATATCGACGGTGATTACTCAAAAAGGGCATAAATCCAACGGTGAGGATCACTTGATCAATATGAAATAGACATATCAGGAGATTGAGAGAGACAATTTCTGCCCCATGCATGTTTAGCTGGCAGCGTTTGGGAGGGAGAGCCGAAGAGGAACCCACCCTGACTGTATCCTCTAGGACCGTAGATTAATTTTTGGATCTTATACAATGTGTGTACGTACATTGTCAAGTCTTGTTGTGTACCAGCCGTACACGTGTCATCACACATGGATTATGACCATTCAATGATCTGGATCCCACCCCTATTTGTTCAAAGGGGGATTGTATCGATTGCATATTGCACATCATTGTATGTGTATGTGTCACTTTCCCATCTTACTGTCCCCAACAATTTTAACACTTGAGACAACCAGTCACAATCTTTGCTTGGTGCTTCGGTACACACTACACCCACTTGTAATAAACTAGACCTTCCTATCATCCGACTAGATGACCTAGTAGTAAGAAGGTTTCTTTGTCCCGTCATTTCGCGAGTACGAGATTATGGATTCAATTCAAGTAATAGTAAGTTTTATTTGTGTTCGGATAGTTTTATACTATGTTAAATTCTAGCTTAAATGAGTCAAAAGTCAGGATAGTGACCGCACCTACAATTTCTTTAAAACTTTCGGTTTCTTTTATCCTTGTGTTACACACTAATAAACCTAACTTTTGTTAAGGCTTAGTGGGTGTGTGAGGAACTAGAGATTGGTGTCTGCATGCTTCTCATAGAAAATTGATCACGAGTCCAAGAAAGCAACCAAAGATTCATCAATTTTGGATTCTATCCTTGGTACGATGTTACCACTTAAAATAGTCGGCAACTACAAGTTATTTGGAAATGTTGGTACTTGGTACCAATAGGGATTTAAGGAAGCCTCAAACTGATTACCCCTATCTACTTCTTCAAATGCATAGTTATTAATTAAAATCTTATGATGTTACAATCTAAAAAATAAAAATAAAAAAACTAAAAACAATATATACGTTAATTAAAAACTTAATATGCAAGATCCCGTTAAGATTGTAATTTATGTTATGATATTTTGTAGGATTCCAATCTTCTTCTTTTTTTAACAATAAAATTATTAGAATTTTACTATTTTGTATTTAGGTTCACATGCATAATGAATTAGAACGTTTTGATTATATTTGAATTTTATTTTAACAATGATTTCAATTTATTTAAGGTATTTAATTTTACAATAACTACCAGATAAAAGTGGTTTTAGTAAAGGTTCAATCTTTATTGGCGAAACCTAATAATTCCATCATCTCAGCCAAAATACTCTTCTTCTTTTTTTGAGAATCCACAGCCAAAATACGTTTTTATTGTTTCTTTCTAAATAAAAAATTTGATTTTTAGACTCCCTTTTTAAAATTATTAGAAACTATATATTTTTACAATATTAGCCTAAAATTTAGAAAAATTTAATAATTCAATATCATATTTGCTATAATACAGTTAACTACTTTCAAATTTTATAAAATCTTATTATTCTTAATTCAATTTTACCATATTGTTTTAAGGTCCGTTTCACCCATTTTGATTAAGATTTTAAATATGTTGATGAGATGGGTCTAGACTCCAAAGCCAAATATGCTACCTTTGAAATTATTATATGTTGTTAAAATTCTCTGAAAATAAATGGGAAAATTGCGTTATAGGTAGGTTTGTTGCTGTTGCTATAAGGGCTGCTCGCCTTTATTCAGCTTGGTTTGATCATCAGCATATGTAGTGCTTGGACTAAAAATTCAAATAATCTATATACTTGACTGGAGAAATTTTTTTTTTTTTTTTATGTGTCAAATGATATATCAAAAAAAAAAAAAAAACTGCCTCTCTAGAGCCCACTGTCTAGTCTGAAATACTTGGCCTTGCCATCTAATCAATTGTATGGTACATTACCAAATTGGTTGGGTCAGCTTGAAAATCTGGTTGATCTTGATCTAGCCTGTAACCTTCTTAATGGGACTCTCTCAGATAGTTTAGGACAACTTTCTAAGTTGGTCAATTTCGATGTTTCTTCTAAAAAATTGACAGAAATTCTCACAGAATCACATTTTTCAAAGCTCTAATAATTCCATCATCTCAGCCAAAATACTCTTCTTCTTTTTGAGAATCCACAGCCAAAATACGTTTTTATTGTTTCTTTCTAAATAAAAAAAAAATTGATTTTTAGACTCCCTTTTTAAAATTATTAGAAACTATATATTTTTACAATATTAGCCTAAAATTTAGAAAAATTTAATAATTCAATATCATATTTGCTATAATACAGTTAACTACTTTCAAATTTTATAAAATCTTATTATTCTTAATTCAATTTTACCATATTGTTTTAAGGTCCGTTTCACCCATTTTGATTAAGATTTTAAAAATGTTGATGAGATGGGTCTAGACTCCAAAGCCAAATATGCTACCTTTGAAATTATTATATGTTGTTAAAATTCTCTGAAAATAAATGGGAAAATTGCGTTATAGGTAGGTTTGTTGCTGTTGCTATAAGGGCTGCTCGCCTTTATTCAGCTTGGTTTTATCATCAGTCATATGTAGTGCTTGGACTAAAAATTCAAATAATCTATATACTTGACTGGAGAATTATTATTATTTTTTTTAATTCAGAAAAGAAAAAAAGAATCTCAAAGTTATAACAGTTAATTACAACCAAATTTGTAGCCAAATTTTATCATTACATGTAGTGACTTTGTATCAACTCTAAGTATGGGATACACAGTTGCCTTATACTCTTCTTAATATAGATTAGACTATATATTTTAGTTTTATTCCCAAATCTCTACTAAACTGATAAGAGACTTGTTAGCTAAGCGAGCTAATATAATCTCCGCTCATATCACTGTTTTGCTCAAAAAAATATGTACTGAGGGTTAGTGAAAAAACCAAAAAGAAATCAAACAAAAGTTAAACTAAGCTGAAATCTTTACACTTGGGTCCCAATTGGGTCCCTCCATTCCAACTCCAGGATCTTTGTATGGGTAATTGTCATTTGGGTACTTCAATTCCAGCTTGGCTTAAATCACAGAAGAAGCTCAAGCATCTAGACTTCTCATATGCTAGCATTTCAGGTTCCATCCCCAGCTGGTTTTGGGAAACTATTTCTAATTTAGCACTGCTAAATGTTTCTTTCAATCAACTACATGGACAGCTACCAAGTCCATTAAACGTAGCTCTCAATGCATTCATTGATTTGAGTTCCAATGCATTCATTCATTTGAGCTCTCAATGCATTCATTCATTTGGGTACTTATTCCTTTTCTAGTTGGTGAGATTGAATTCCTAAGTTAATTACACATCACTTAGCTATGAGTCTCTCTTTGTTTACAGTAGTTAACGCATTTGTTTATGGGGTTTGTTAAAATTAATAGTCCTTGGTAAAAGTTAGAACCTAGGAAAACAGGATGAGAAAAATTATAAAACAAGTATGATAACTTATAGAAGTCATAAATGGATAATTTAGTCAAAGACATAAGGTGGTCTTGTGTCATTACCTTATTTTTAGGTAAAACAAGTATGATAATTATTTTTTTAGGTAATTACCTTTTTTTTTTTTTTTTTTTTTTTTTCCACAACCCCCTCCTCTTTTTTTTTTTTTTTTTTTTTTTTAATTTTTTTATTGGGCTCCCTCTTGATGAATTTATTTTTAAAAATTGTATAAAATCATAATTGTAATTTTAAATTTTTTTCAATAAATTATAATTAACTAAATAAATAATTGAATTTGCTAGGGACTTTTCTTGCGCAATTTATTGAAATGACAAGTTGATAATGGTAAATAATTAATTTCACGTCATCTTCAAGTATTCTCTACCTACCCATGTGTGTCAATTTTGGGTACAATTCACCACTTAAATTATTTTTATTTTCTAGTATTTATATGTGTCATTTGAATAAAATTGTGGAAAATTTTATAATTGAAGTCGTGGCGAAAAAGTTAACTGGACCTAATAAAATAAGTTAAAACAAACATACTTTTAGACGTAGAGCATGATAAGTGGTCAATTTTTAAGGGCGCCCACCCAAGTAAAAATATAANTATGTAAGAAACAATGGTAATATATAATAAACAGTGGTAATATATAAATCCTTCATCGAGGTTTACTACATATACAATGTGACCAGATATACAAAAAACAGTGGTAATATATAAATCCTTCATCGAGGTTTACTACATATACAATGTGACCAGATATACAAAAGATGGAAGATCAAAGCAATGATTTAGTAAACTGAATAAGTGGTCACAAATACTACTAGGTTAGTGCATGGTTAAGTACATAGCAATCTATAAGACAGTACGCTACTGAACATAATGGGAACAAAATATGTCAGCAGTATATCAAAAGGAACATGCACTAAATTGCCTTGACTAGGCATCCGCCTCTTCCTGCGGCGGGTCATCTGACAATCGATCTGGAGAGGACACAGGGGAAACGTTGGGCCGAAGAGATCTGTTACGGCCCACCATTGCTCTGCGATAATTCTGTTCAATACGCTTCCACCTCCTAATTACCCGCCTCACGGGAAAGGCCTTCCCATGCGGGCATTAAGATTCTCTGTGATCTCCATCCACACTTGCGCATTGGCATGACAACGACGCAAATTCCCACAAACAAAGTGTCCAAGTACAGAGTCACACAACACATCCTCACAATTGGCATCCCATGTTGTCAACTCCGCAGCCATCTTAAAGAACAACACACATCTCATACACAACCATATCACAAGTACAATAAAGATATCCCAGTATATTTAGAGGAACAAAGATTAAGCACATGGTAGCGTGTATGATACGTTTACAAATTTTTTAAACTAAAAAATGCATAGGCATCGAACTAAGGAGAATTATAATGAAGTATTATGATCATTGATCAGTGGGCCCACTCCAGCACAATGGTTGTGACAAGTCACAAGTGACATATGTCTCTATGTGGTTTGGCATGTCCACTTGGGCAGGGGCATAGGTATGCAGCCAAGCGACTTATTATGTTTTTTAATATCCTAAAATCTTTTTTTTTTTCAAACTAATAAGTGTAATTACTTGGCCAAAAAAAACTGAAAGTATAATAATAAGAATTGGTTTTTAGTTGAACGGTTAAATATTGATTACACAAAATAGTTAATTAGATATGCCAGTTATGAATATGTTAAAAGACAAGTATTAGCTCTAACAAGAATTTTCTCTTTACCATGAGTTGCTACCTCCTGTGAAACTCAATTCATTCATACGATTTTTAAACACTGATATTAACTATAATTTGTGAAAGTACATGCTATCATTAGTAATTATAAAGGGTTATGTTATGTTGAAAAAACATTATCCAATAACAAAATGGTCAACAATTTTGAAACATCCAGAAAAGCAAATCTCTTTCAGAGTCAGAATAAATGTCATTCAGAGTAAATGTCATTCATCAGTATAAATGTCATTCATCAGTAAATTCAAATAAAAGCAAATCTCTTTCTCTTTATTTCATAGGACACACGGCAACAGGAAACAACAAACTCAAAACTAAAATGTGACTCAAAATTGACAATTAGATATCATTTAAAAATATTTTAGGAGCAACACACAACCACCGAGTCATGTTTTCAGAAGCTGCTTGTAATGTTTTATCTTTGGTCTGGTGACACACGGCCATACATGTACCTGATTATAGTTTCTTACATCAAATAAAGTTCTATCTATTACCTGCCATTCCAAAAAATACAATTATCTAGAGTTAGATTATGTTTTTTTTTTTATTGATTATTATTATTATTATTATTATTATTATTATATGATTGTTTCCCGCGCTAATTTAGGGTATGCATTGTCTGTGGAGCTGACCTGTTTGCGTCCTTTCTTTACATTGTCACAGGTAATAATTATGATATTACAACAAGAGCCCCAAATATCTCTCTCATACAACATGGCCTCAATAATTTAATATCATGGTTGTGCTTAATAATAGCTTATTTAAATGAAAAGCTTCCAAGTTTTTAAAGTGAAAGAGTTTAATCTAATCATTTGGGTGTCCTATAGTACAAGACCCATGTGATTTCATCACTGGAGCCCTTTAAAAATTCCAATCTAACAACATCCAATTCAATTTAAAATAAATAAGTATTAGCATGCATAATATAGCATTCACACCGTCCACAACATACATACAACCATATAATAAACACAATTAATTTAATGTTATATATTGTAATGTAATTGTACCCACCCAATTTACATTCGGCAGAAAATATCATAAGCATGATGTGAGTTCCACGGATGCATGTATTTAAAGGAATTTAGTCCAAAATCCTATCATTGAGACCCTCAATACCAAACATCTATGAACATGGATCCACATTCTACTTATATGCCATTATTCTTAGAACAATTTATCTCAAGTGGAAGATATGGAGTTGATTTCAATGTTCATAAAACTGTGGCAGTAATTATATTGAAACAAAACACACAATGAAAAACAAGATAATTTGGCCCCAAAAAAGGACTCAAATCTCACTAAAATTTCATGAGAATGGTGTAGCAAACAGAAGGGTTTGAAACAAATGTTCTATCAAAGTGGTATTTAAATCAAACCATCATAAATTGAATGTTCAGAACTTCTTGTTGCAACCAATCCTATATAGCTAGTTGTGTCATTCACCTATTACGGTTGCAAAGACCTTTTCCCTTTTCCCAATTAGGCATTGAAGAAATGCCACAATTACAAGCAATCCTAGCCAGAGTGAAGCATGCAAACAACAAATGCTTTTGTTGGATCCCTTTCCCCACCCTTCAAAATTACAAATTCAATATCAAGAAACTATTTTTCTTCCTCATTATTTGGCATATAAGAATTGTAAGAATAAAACTTGTGAGTACAAGGTTATATCATTCCTCAATCATTCATAAAATCACGCTAAAGTAACTCACAAATCATGTAAAATTTGGCAAAAAAATTGCGTGAAGTAGAATAATATATATGACTTCTCCAAGCTAGAGGAGTGCCGTTCAAAAATCAACTTGAGCATACACAGAGAAGGGAACATCAAATTAAACAGCCCCATGATGCTCAATTAGAAAAATGCAAAAGATGTATGCATCAAAAAGGACTCCATCAGCAGGTTAAAATTTTTCTTTTCTAGATCACTTGTTTTGCATTGTTGTTAAAAGTGTACAACAAACAATCACCACCACCTTAGAAGCAAAAAAAAACATCAATACACAGTATTACCCATATTCAAAGTAAGACTAACATAAGACACCTGTACAGAGCCATCCAGTTACTAAAATATTTGGTTTCTTGATTGGCAACATTGGCCTAATGTGCATAGACAATTAGCATAGAAGAACAACAGGCGAGAGAGTTTAAGGAAAAAAAAAAAAAAAGAGATCCATTAAAACAGTAAGTTATGAAGCACCCTGGCAATAAAAATTAATTGGCAGTTGTAAAACCAATTCCAAAATGTAACTCTTCTCAGCACCTCCAAACTGAAGCTGAGATAAGCTCCTTTCGCTGCCAGCAGAGAACAAGTGAAGTTTGCTTCTTTTCGACATGGAATCCCCGAACTGGAGTCCTCTGCACCAGACACTCTGCTTGGGACTCGGTGAAGTTGCTGAATGTCAATGGGGAGAATCCAGATGACAAAAAAAGACCACTCCATGGAGGCGTTCTATCAGGTGAACGGCGACGACCCAACACAATTTTCTCAATTCCCGGTTGTAGCAAATATCTCTCAATCTTTTGAGAGGCATCTAGGTTGACATTAACAGCATCCAGTGATTCAAGCAGGCCCGAATAAGATTGAACGGCATGAATTATGTGAAGGGGGAAAGAGAGATCTGTTCGATCACAACCTCTATCCAAAGAGACCACAATTTTCGGTGAGAGCTGCTTTACAAAGCCAAGAACCAAAGGAAGGGATAAAGGGTAGTTGGAAAAGGAACCAATTGGCAGATTCACTGCAATTGCCTCACTCTCCGATACATGAAGGGGCAATGGCCAAGAACCAGAGTTCAAGGACTCAAAACTTAAAAATTCAAACTCAAATGCAAGGTTAATCTCAGTAGCAAAATGTTTCAAGTTTTCTAGAGTGAAACCAAGCTGGAGTTCATCATGTGTGGATGGAGATGCAAATGCAGTGATTTTAAGAGCTGGACCACCGCCTTGCTTCAAGGCGAGCTCTTGCATAAGAGAAGCCCATTGTCCACCAAACCCAATATCAAAATCAATAATGTGAATGGTATCAAAGCCATCCAAGGCTTCAAGAAGAGCTTGGTTACAAGTAAAATTGGCAAACTGAAGTACAGGAGAGACTTCTGAGAATGATTTGTAAGCACCAATCTTGAAAATTAGACTAACAGGTGGTGGTGGTGGTGGTGATGACATATTCAAAGAAGCATTGCTATTAGTATTATTAGTATTATGAAGGAGCAATTGCAAGGCCTCCTTGAAATAAAAAGCAGCCCTTTGAAAAGGCTTACCAATTGGGGAGAGCTGGTGATTGAGCCGCGCCAATATCTCTTGCGCGAGTACCGGATTATTCCCAGTTTCTATCAGCTCTACTAACTGGTATAACTGATCAAATAATAATTGCTGTTGCTGTTGCTGTTGGTTTGCCAATTCATTGCACACCATTTTCTGCTTTGAAACCATCATTGGCCTCTGCTGGATATGCTGAGGAAGCATCTGAAGCTGATTTTGCTGTTGTTGTTGCTGTCTTCGAAGAAGCTCTTGCCCTGGTTCCGAAAACGGTGACTTGGGGACCTGATAATTAGGCCCAATACCCCCAAGATTATGCCTTTTTGCCAGTGGTGATGAACCAAGGTGATGCTCTTGCAATTGGGCATATGTTAAAGGCATAAACAAAGCCGGGTTTTGAGCATACTGGGCTTGATTCGGGTGTATCATCAGGGGATTGAAAATCTGTGGCTTCTCATCTACAGTTTCAATTGTTTGCACCTGCTGTTGTTGTTGTTGTTGATGAAACATGGCTGGTGAATGAGATAGAGAGCCTGGCAAAAGATTATTACTTGTTGCAACAGAGAACATGGGGCTGTGATTTGGGGTCGAAACTGAGCCAAGCCTGGTTGCATTCGTGCCACCACCATTGAATGGAAAATCAGCAGAAGGGTCAATGCTAGGCAACAAATTGTTGGGCATTTCAAGACAGCCAAAAGCAGCACCTTGATCTATCATACCAAAACCTGAATTGAATTCAAGGTCTTGATGCAAGAGCTTGTTGAGACCCAGAGATGGGTCTTCAATGTCCCCCATAATCAATCTCAGAATAGACTGTTCTTGACCTGATGAGGAATCAGACAACACACCTTCCCAGTCTTCCATTCCAAGCCCACATTTTTCACCTATGTCTAAGCTAGTTTGGGAAGAAGGTTGGTGGTGACTCTCTGAGGCCGTTGCTGCTGCTTTTGCTGTTGCTGTTGTTGTTGTTGAAGCCACACCGTTGCCAAGAGAGGAAGACAGAGTTGAGGTTGAAGTTGGAGGGCTGGGGCTTCTTGTGTCAAGAACTGAGGTAGGCTCAGTGCCCACATAGCAATTTTCTTTGTTGGTGTTGTGCCACTTTTGTAGTTGCTGTTGTTGGTAAAGACGGTGGAGATGGGGTAATGAATCTGAAGAAGCAGTAGAGAAATCTAACACCCCCTTCCCTTGAAACTCCTTAAAGGGTAGGGGCATGGCCTTCATCTAAGAAAGTGAACCAAAACAACAACAATACACAAGAACTCAATACCCCAAAACCCTCCAGTTTTTGAAAGACAAGAACCCCACCCCCAAAGACTTTCAAAAGGCACAAAACAGAAATGGGTTTGGTGTGAATTTTATCAACTAGACCGTAACCATAGAGAGAGAGAGAGAGGCACACAGTGAGTAAAGGTAAGAAACAAAATCAAATTTTGGAGCTTTAAATTTTCTGACACAAAAGACAGACAGACACCTGTTATATGCATGCACAGCTCAACATGAACAAACCCATTTCACCACACTCCTCAAAGGCTCAAACTCAAACTCCTGCTGATGCTTCTTCTACTTCTTATTTTCTGTATGTATTTAGGACTCTAAAATTTTGTAATATAGCACAAACCCATTTTTTGGCACCATCTTTTTTCTTATTTGTGGTGTTGTTTACTTGAAAAAACAGGCTTTGGTGGGGTTTTCTCTCTCTCTTCTCTTTGGAGTACTCTGTCTTCCTTGTGTTTTCTGGTTGCTATGGATGCGTGCAATATATAAAAGATTAAAAGTGGTAAAGTGCTCTCTCTCTCTCTCTCTCTCGCGCTCTAATTTCTTTGTTTTCTAATTCTATAATTTTTTATGTGGTTTTTGTCTGTAGATGTAGTTATCTCTCTTAGATCTCTGTCACTCACACTTTAGCCCCACTCTCATTTAGAACGCGTAAAAATAAACTTCACCATACGTGCAAATTTCAATGTCCTGTCGTGGACCGTTTATGAAAATTTTGAACCTTTTAAGAGTTTCTAAAAATAAATCAGTAAAACGGTGTTATATTATAAAGGAAAAAATATAGTCAACATTTTTGAGATTTGAATTAATGTCAATTATGTTAACAATGTGTAATATATTTTAAAACGGATCAATTTGGTCTCTAATCACCTTGAGAAATAGGGCCAAGTTGTTCAGTTTTGAAATATCTTAAATCTGATAAATATTAATCCAAACCTTACTTTACCATAATATTTATTGAAATAAATTATTTTTTCGGTATTCATAAACTTTTTTACAAAAAGAAAATCCGTCTATATTTTTTTTAAAAATCTTTTTGTGAGATGCTAAAATAGATTTATTTTCAAAATTAACTTAAGAGTGCATTTGAATGCATTTAATTGATTGTTTATAGGTTAAAAGTATCTATTAACTATATAAAAAGAATTAATAGGCATAGGAATAGTGCTTTGGTTTAGTAAAGTTTTTGGACTCGTTTTAATGCTACTAAAAAACCTTTCATTCTTATTCAAGGCATTTAGTCAATCTGGTGAGATGGATTTTTTTCTTCTTCTCAAGTATACTAGTTTGTTTTTGTTTTATATAATATTATCTGTGGGGGGAAAAAACCCAGAGCTACTTAATGGGCCCGGGACACCCTATTAAGGACTATTATATTTTCGAAGAGCAATAGGTGGTTAGGGCGGCCCATCTGAAGCAGGAAGCCCAGAAGTAAATGGGGAATACCGTTTGAAAAGGTCACTACTAGTCCGAAGACGTCTTACTCCTCGGCCACAAATAGCCTTGATCAAACAAACGTGTGGAAAGTTCGAATAATCTTCCTAACAATCCCAATGATAATGATAAGTTCTGGGTGGATCCGGAGATGATTAGAACTAAAAAATATCTAAAGGAAAAGCTGCTACCACCATATTTAATGCACTGCAATAGCTTTTCTGGTCACATTTATGTGGAGAAGACCTCTGAACAGTGTAACCTCGGCTACCGCCACTCACAAAGAACTAAAGTAGACACATGACGTGACATGCATTTGAGTAGATACGCAGATGAAGAACAGGTGGACGATGGAGATGATATGAGAGGATGCTATATAAAGAAGAAGGGTCCCTGATAATAGTGGAGGGAGGGGAGAGAAAAAAGAAAGAAAGAAAAATTTTATTGTATCTCTGAATGTTGTAATCACTGTTCACTTAATAAAACATCTCTTCGGACATTCATTCATGGAGTTGTTTAAGCATTATTTCATGTTATCATCACTGCAAGTAACCTAGCCAACCATTTTTTACTTCATAATCAGCCCAGCTCTTTTGCCCACTCTCTACAAATTCATTGTTCTGAGTTCGTTGGGCCTTTAACCCATATCTTTTGGGCTTGGGCTACAAAAATAGACCCTACATTATCTATATATAAAAATACTATCTATATATAAAAAGAGCGAATGCCTAAAGTTACAGGTGCTTTGCTACAATATTTTTGGTTTGTTCAATTGTTCGATTTCACTGGCATTTTTTTTTTTTTTGAATGCATAAAACTACAGTAGTTTTGTAACATTATTTTTGGTTTGTTCAATTTGTAATGTCTCACAAAATAATAAAATATTAACACAACAAATTAGCATAATATTTTCACAATTGTTGAGGTGTTAATTTCTTATAGGTCAAAATAAAATATCATATTAGAACCAACTACAACTAAAAATAAATGTATTGTGAAAGAAAAAAGGTGTTACATCCACAACATTTTTCACAACTCTTTCATAACAAATCATAGGTGGTAAATTGTTATTGGTTCTAATTTAAACTTGGTAATAAAATTACTTTTTTACCCACCAATAACAACCTGTAACAACCTATTACTTATAATTTGTTATAAAAATATCGTGGACATAATATTTCTTTTGTGAAAATGTTAAGACATCTTACTGCCGTCACAATATTTTCAAAACTATTGAGCTGTCAATTATATACAAGTCAATATAAAATATAACAAAATTATAAAATATTATGTGTTTCTAGAAATTTTTATTGGTTTAGTCAACTTTATTGAGCCAAAATTTACTGTTTCATATACAATTTTCTTGGGTTGACCTTTTATATATATATATTTTCTTTATGCACTATTTTAAGTAAAAACTTAGGTTTACACAAAAAAACAAAAACAAAAACTTAGGATAAAAACATTTTTCATCCTTTATGTTTGGGGTAGTTTACAATTCCTTCTTAAACTTTAAAATCAAGCAATTTTTCCCTTAATATTTTGGAAAAAAGCAAATATGTCATATTGTGATTCTCTTAGTTAAACCCTAATAAAAGCTTATGATTCTTAAAATATTTTATTGTGTAATGTCTAAAATACTCTCACTAAATTTTAACATCCCAAAAATTTTCTTCATGTATTTTAAGTTTTAGATAGTAGTAATGCTTGAAAAGTTGGAATGATAATATAAGGTGTTTTATTTATTATCTAAAGAACATTAATTTTCTAAGTTTAAATTTTCGAAACTTATAATTTATCTAATTGAAAATTTGATGGCACATGCCTTTTGTTATCCCTTTTTTTTTTTTCTTTATTAGCAAAACTCAGTTGCTTATTGTTGGAAGATGTTGATATTCGTTATCATTCTTAAAAGTTTTTATTGAGTGACTATATTGCAATTAGCATTGCCATTAGCAAGTAGGTACTAAAAAACTATTATAATAAAATATAAACTCATATGTTAAATATCTATCCTAACTTTGTGTATGATCAAAATTCTTATACGAATGAGATTAACTTTTTATGACATAATTATCAAAATTCTTAAAATTAAGGTCTCTTTTGATTAATATAAATCTTTATGTATTTTAAAAGTCAAATAATTTATATCTTTGTTTTGTGATATAAATAAAATCTAAAATTGACTTTAATTACTACTTTTATTCCACGGCAAACACGTGCCTTCACTAACTAGTAGTAGAAAAAGAGTATAAAAATTTCCTTAGTGTGAGACTAGCGAAAATTTTCCTTTTTGCTTTTTAAAATTAAATTAATATATGAAAATAATATTCTACAAAAAATGAAAATAAGTTATATTAAACACACCTAGATTTCAATGTGTATAAAAGTATATGACTCACCAAATTATATAATTATTATATAAATTATATGATTAAAGTACATGTGAATACTCGCTTCAATTATCACAAATAACATTTTCTTCCAACTCATTAGTTGATGGTTCATAAAACTATTTGTGTTTAAAATAAATAACTTATTGGTTTAAGGTGTGACCTAAACTGAGAGGTTTCATGTTCAATTTACTACACTATTGATTTATAAGATGTTCAAGATGTCTTATGTATAGAGAGTGAAATAGTCTACTTAGAGACTAAAACACTACTTCCTTATATAAATCAAAATAAAACTATGTGATTAAAAATAACACTTACCAATGAGGGTGTAAAGAAATATTTTTTACTAAAAAGGACAATGTGTACACTACTTCCTTGTATAAATTAAAATAAAATTATATGATTAAAAATAACACTTACCAATGACGGGGTGAAGAAATAATTTTAATTAGAAAGGACAATGCACACATGTTTGGAGAAACTACATTTTACCACCTCAAATTATACATCCGATTACACTTTGCACCATAAACTTTTTGAATGCACGTTTTTCAACCTAAACTATGATCCTTGTTACACTTTGCATCCTGGCATCAAGTTTGCTCCTCTTCTCAATCCTTTAAAACAAAAGATATTACATTTTACCACCCTAAACCATACTCTTGATTACATTTGCACCCTAAAACTTTGAATTTTTGTCCAAGTTAATAGAAAACTTAACATCATGGTGTAAAATGTAACAATGGTCACAATTTAAGGTGCAAAACGTGCATTCAAAAAGTTTATGATGTAATGTGTAATTTGGGATATAGTTTAGGGTAGTAAAGTTTAATTTCCCCTAATTCTTATAAAGGAAGGATTTTTTTTTTTTTTTGGGGAGAGAGAGAGAGAGAGAGAGAGGTTCTAAATGCACACCACAAACTACACTTAAAAACCACAGTGAAAATTTTTTAATATTGAGACACTAGGGTAGTCACAACCCAGATACTTTTTCTATATACACTATCTAAGAGCATTTACATCAGATTGTGGATAGTTTTGCAAAATAGAAAAAGTGGCTCTTTTTACACATTTTGGCCCAAAAAAACACCACATCAGCTTGTCTAAACTTGTGCATATTTGCACATTTGCTACAGTAGCCATGCATATATGCACGGCTATTGTAGATCTTGTATCTAATATTTTTAATTTCTCTGTCTTCATTGTCTCTCTCTTCCTTAGCTGTGTCCATCCCCAATTTGCTGCAAATTCACCCCACACTGCCCAACCACCATCCAATCACCACCACCACAATTCATCACAATCCATGATATTCCAATCACAAAATCAATCAAAAACAAAGAAAAATCAAACCAAAAATCAATCCAAACCCAAAATCAATGGAAAACTCAACAACTTAAAACTCAAAATCAAACTTTCAACACAAAAACCATCAAACCAAACCCAAAATCAAACCCAAACCCAAACAAAGTTGCCGTCGTCGCCACCGCCATGGAGAGAATGCTGCCATTAGAAAACCCATCCCAAAAACAACCAAACCCATAAGAAAACCCAATGGAAAACCTCAAAACCCACCAGTGCCGCCAATATAACCTTGGATCTGTCGCTGGAGCCGTCAGTATGATGTTTTGTGTGGCGGCTTGGGATGAGAGGGAGGCAGAGAGGAAGAGTTGAGAAAGAGAGCACCATGACTTTTTTTAGAAGAAAGAAGGCACCGTGAGTCTGAGAGTCTAAGAGATTGAGATATAATAATAAAATAATAATAATAATGGTTATTTAAATAAAATGAAGTGTATAATAGACAAAATAATGTGGGCATTTTGTAAAAATAGGAGTGTATAATAGAAAAAGTAGGTTTTTTTGTGTAAAATAGATAGAATCTTTTGCACAGATTGATGTAATTGCTCTAATGAGTTAACTTAGTGACTTTTTCTATATACACTATCTGATGATATAACTTAGTGATAAAAAGCCCTAGTATCCCATCATCTTACAAGTTTGAGATTGTAGGTTCAAATAGTAGCAAGCATGCTATTACTCAGATGATCCACGCAATGTCGAAATTGAGCTAAAGTGGGTTAGGTTAGTGACCACACTTATGAACTTTTTTTTAATAAAAGAAATACTATTCTAATCATGAATACATTTTTTTTTTTGTTTTATAAAAAATAAAAGAGAACTTGCACCCAAAAAAAAAAAAAAAAAGCTTTAAATAGTTTTGTTTTTCTTAAATAGGAACATCATTTTGATGTTATGATGTAGAACAAGTATCCCTAGATTTTCTTGAGAAATAGGATATTCATTAATCAAGGCGGAGGAGCACGTGATTGATTAATTATTTATTTTTATGTGTTATTGCTTATTGCTTATTTTCCGACCAAAGTTTAGTTATTTTATTTTAGGGTAGTTTGGACTTTGTGATGTAGTAGGAAATTTAAGGGTATTTTTGTGATTTGTATTTTTAGGGAAGCCTAACTGAAACCCTAAAGGGTTCGTATAATTATGTATTTTTGTAGGTTCAGTTTGAAGCAGATTGAAATAAAATACTTCTCTGAGGTTTTCTCAAATTTATGATGGATTCCAGAATTGTTTTCTCTTGATTCGTCAAGGGTTCGTTAAGCTAGAACGAGATCTATCCTACTACGTTTTTTGTTCTACGTTAGGTGGTATCAGAGCTTCTTAGTATCCTGGTATGGAGAACTACTAGGGCAAGTGAAACAACCATGTTGAAGAAGAACAAGGGGTACAAGCCCTTAGGGATGAACTCCAAGCTTATCAGCAAAGTACAGACCACAAGCTCCAAGAGATTCATGATATGCTAGCGGCTATAGGGTTTAATGCTAATAGGAATCGTGAAGGCAACAGAGATGATGGTGACGAGCCTAATGCTCATGGTCTAGGTGGTGGCCAGCTAGTTCCAGCCAATCACCATAGGCCACCAACCTATGAGGATGATTCTGAAGATGAAGATGGAGGATATGGAGGGTATCAAAGGGAGGCCTAACATAATAGGAAGGCTAAGGATTATCGTCTAAAAGTCGATATTCCTAGTTTCTATGGGAATCTTGATATTGAGTCCTTCCTTGATTGGATCTATGAAGTTTGATAAGGGTAATTTTGTGGTCTTGATAAAGTCATCCATGTTGGGTGGAAGTGACGGTCCTAATGAACTCATCAGCCTTGTTTAAACAATTCGCGACCTAAACACTAGAGCGAAAGTCGACAGTTCCACCTCAAAGCTAACGGATGAACCCTAAAGACAACAACTACTGAATGAGACAACTAAAATATACTAATGGGATATGAAGCTGACGAGGGGAAGCTAAAAGGGGTAAGCGAGCGTTTAACGAGACTGACATGGCTTGGCCTCCACGCATAAGCATATAAGGAAATATCTTGTGCACCATGCTCAACCCTGATCAAGAGAGTCCTATAAGGAAAAGATCCCATAAGATATGCGAATTCAAGAAGATCTCTCCCACAAGGAAAGAACTTCTAAACCAATGAACGAATGTCAACCCCATGCTACTATAAAAACCCTAAGACCCCCACAAACCAAGGTACACATAATTCCCCCAACTTTGGTACTCTAGAGTTGTGAAAGTTCTCTAACTTAACCTTCAAAGGGTCCTCAGCCAGTACCACACCGGTATTCTCGTAGGGTTTTCTTTGTTTTGTTTCGCAAGTGTTGTTTAGAGCATATGAGCAATATGTGACTTACTGACGATTTTCGACGTCATCAGTTGGCGTCATCTGTGGGAAACATAGCGACTTGTAAAGCCACACTATTGCATCCCAGACAAAGAGTTGCATGGTACTTACTCGCTCGATGACAACCACCAACAATGCTTAAGGAGACAAACCACACACGACCGCACTCGAAAGACAAGTTCAAACTCTCACCGTCATCGTGGAGCACCTCACCAAGCAAAACCATGATCTGGAAAAGTAGCTACGCCAAAAGAACGCGGGCCCAAACACTCAAGAGGAAGACCAAGAAAGCACCAATGCTGAGAGAAGGAACAAAGAAGGGCCGAAGGTAGCAACAGCCCAAGCAGGCCAGAATGACAAGACACGAGCCGCCCATTAGTCACAGACACTGTTCCATCTCACATAGTCGCTGAGATGCAGATGATGAAGGAACGGATGGACTTTATGATGAACGCTCTTAAAAGATGGATGTCCAGCGACCTCGATGACTTGGTCCATTGAACTGATTCGTCATTCACTACGTCCGTCACTTCGTTCCCCCTTCCACCGAAGTTTCACATGTCGCAAGTGGAGAGTTACGATGAATCGAAGGACCCCTTAGATCACTTGGAGTCTTTCAAAACCCTGATGCACCTTTAAGGGATGGCGGACGAAATCATGTGAAAAGCCTTCCCTACTACACTAAAGGGACCTGCAAGGATTTAGTTTGGCAGGTTAACACCCAACTCCATTAGTACCTTCAAGGAGTTAAGCACCCAGTTTACCTCTCACTTTATCGAGGAGCATAGGTATAAGAAGTCCACTACGTGCCTGATGAACATTAAGCAACGGGAGGACGAGACGCTGAGGACTTACATAGCTCGTTTTAACAAAGAGGCCCTCTCGATTGATGAAGCTGACGACAAGATACTCGTGGCTGCTTTCATGAATAAGCTATGTAAGGGTAAGCTTCTATTTTCCCTATATAAGAACGACCCAAAAACTATGTCAGATGTGCTGTATAGGGCAACCAAGTACATAAATGTAGTAGATGCGTTACTGGCCTGAGAAGAGAAGCCTAAAAAGAGGGAAATACAGGAAGACGTATGACAGGATAGGGGGCAGAAGTTAGCTAGAACCGGAGAATGGCATGAGGACAGGCACTCTAAGCCCCTCGCGGGGAAGTTCAAGAGTTTCACCCCGCTGACTGCCCCAATCGACCAAGTCTTGATGCAAATCAAAGACAAAAGGGCTTTGACATTTCCCGACAAGCTGAAGGGAAATCCTAATAAAAGGTCTAGGGACAAGTACTGCTGCTTCCACCATGACCACGATCATAACACGGCCAACTGCTACGATTTGAAGCAACAAATAGAAGCTCTTATAAAACAAGGAAAGTTACAAAGGTTCGTTAGTAAAGAAAGAACAAATCCACCACAAGAGCAGGTCCCCCGGCGGGAGAACAAACGTCCTAAGCCGCCCATAGGAGATATAAGAATGATCATATGAGGCGTTGGGGCCTTTGGTTCATCCAAAAAGGCCTGTAAGACTTACCTCAGGATGGTTCAAAATGACCAACTAACAGGCTTCGTCCCCAAGATGGTATGGAATGACAATCCTGTCATCGAATTCTCAAAAGAAGATGCACGACATCTCCACCACCCAAACGACGATGCACCCGTCGTTAGCATCCTAGTAGGGGACTACAACACACACCAGGTCCTAGTTGACAATGGCAGCTCAGCTGACATCCTTTACTACTAGGCGTTCCAGTAGATGAGAATTGACAAAGAGCGATTGGTTCCCACGAATGCTTTGCTCATTGGTTTTGGAGGAACAAGGGTATTCCCCCTTGTTGCAGTCACATTGTTCATAATGGTTGGCGACTACCCCCAACAAATCACTAAGAATGTAACATTCCTTGTGGCCAACTACTCATCTACTTACAATGCCATCATAGGACGACCTACCCTCAATTCGTGGAAGGCTATAACCTCAACCTACCATTTAATGATCAAGTTCCCTATCGATTATGGAGTAGGAGAACTACAAGGAGATCAGGTGGCTACACGCGAGTGCTATATAGCTATGATGGAAATGGATGGCCATCTCTAAGCCATGAACATAGAAGAATAACGGACAGTGGCGGAACCCGTTGAAAGACTTGAAGAGATACTTCTTAATGATTCCCGACCAAAATGAATAAACAGGATCGACACCCTCGCTAGCTTGACAGACTGCCAAGTACTCACAACTTTTCTCAAAGAGAACCGGGTCGTATTTGCCTGGAACCACGAAGACATGCCAGGAATTGACTCATCAGTTATGGTGCACAGGTTGAATGTGTTGCCCTCTTTTTCACCCATTCATCAAAAGAAGCAAGTGTTCACCCAAGAGCGAAAACGGGCTATAGCGTAAGAAGTCCGCAAGTTACAAGAAGCAAGCTTCGTTAGGGAAGTTTACTACCCCAACTGGCTAACAAATGTCATGATGGTCAAGAAAGCCAACGGAAAATGGAGGATATGCGTGAATTTCACAGACCTGAATAAAGCATGACCCAAAGATAGCTACCCCCTCCCATGAGTTGACCTCTTAGTGGACTCTACAGCTCAACACCAATTGTTGAGCTTCATGGACACGTTTTCAGGTTATAACCAGATCCAAATGGATGAAGCAGATCAAGAGAAGACTTCGTTCGTAATTAGCCAAGGCCTTGTTTATTGCAAAGTAATGTCATTCGGCCTCAAAAATGCAGGCGCAACATATCAAAGGCTTATGAATAAGATGTTCACACAGCAAATTAGGAGAAATGTCTAAGTCTACGTTGACAGCATACTAGTAAAAAGCCGAAGGGAGGACAATCATTTGGATGATCTCAAAGAAACCTTCAACACCCTTTGCTCTTACAACAAGAAGCTCAACCCAAGGAAGTGTGTATTTAGGGTGACAATAGGAAAGTTCCTAGGATTAATGCTGTCTTAGAGGGGTATCAAGGCCAACCCAAACAAGATTCGAGCCATAATAGAGATGGCACCCCCAAAGAACGTAAAAGAAGTACAATGCCACAACGGCAAAGTAGTCGCACTGAACAGGTTCGTGTTAAGGGTGACGGATAAGTGTCTACCTTTCTTCTGCACGCTGAATAAATCTTTTGAATGGACAACAAAGTGTCAACAGGCATTCAAGGTCCTGAAGGCCTACCTCTCATCCCCTTCGTAACTGTTCCTCTACTTGGCAATATCCCCAGCTACTGTCAACGCAGCCTTAGTCAGGGAAGAAGATAGGGCCCGTGTACTACACAAGTCAAGCACTCTAAGACGCAGAGGAAAGATACCCACCAATGGAGAAGCTCGCCTTCACTTTAGTTACAACAGCCCGTAAGCTCAAGCCATACTTCCAAGCCCACACAGTGATCGTCTTGACTGACAAACTCTTACAGCGAGCAATGAGCAATCCTGAAGCTGCTGGACGAATGGCATTATGGGCAATAGAGTTGAGTGAATTCGACATATAGTACTGCCTACGTACTGCCATTAAGGGACAGGCGATCGCTGACTTCATTGCAAAATTCACTAACGTAGAAGGCCAAGGGGAAGGAGAGTATCCTCAGTGGAGTATACACACAGACGGATTGTCCAACAAACAAGCTGGTGGAGCAGGCATTGTACTTCATTCTCTAGAAGGGGACAAGATCGAATGCATGGTTCGTCTCGACTTCTTTATGACCAACAATAAAGCTGAGTACAAAGCTCTAGTAGCGGGACTAAATCTCGCCAAAGCAGCAAGAGCCGCGAGTGTGATTATTCATTGTGACTCCCAAGTTGTCACAAACCAAGTAAATGATGATTACAAATGTAAGGGTAAGAGGATGAAGAAGTACTTGGAGCAAGCAAAGAGTAGGGTGGACAACCTACAGCCAAGATTGTTTAAATCCCCAAAGAAGAGAACGAGCAAGCCGACCGTCTTACCAAGGCCGCATTAGCATAACACATGGTCATCCCCGACAAGGTACTCTCCTTTATTTAGCTTTCGCCATTGATAGATGTCATTAATGTGCAGGAAATAGATTCTGAGGGCAATTGGACCATCCCTTTAGTCTCCTAATTGAAAGATGGCACACTACTCGACTGTAAGGAAGCCGCTAGAAGCTAAAGATTCAGGCGGCCAGGTTCATCTTGATGAAGGTTTAAGCCTCAAAGAAGCAGATTATGTCATGAAATAAGTACACAAAGGGATCTGCGACAACCACTCAGGGTCGCGATCATTGGTACGTAAACTGATTCGGGCTAGATATTACTAGCCTACTATGCAGAAGGACGCCCAGACTTATGTCAAAGCTTGCGACAAATGTCAAAAGTTCAACAACATCATCAAACAATCGACGAAAGAACTAACCCCGATGACAGCCCTGTGGCCATTCGCTTAATGGGGACTCGACATCATGAGTC
Source organism: Quercus suber (assembly GCF_002906115.3). Taxonomy (NCBI): domain Eukaryota; kingdom Viridiplantae; phylum Streptophyta; class Magnoliopsida; order Fagales; family Fagaceae; genus Quercus; species Quercus suber. The sequence goes on from NW_027069614.1 coordinate 417,836, forward strand.
AATTCCCAATAGCAATACGACAGCTGAAGTTCCTTGTAGTTGATATAGACTATTTCACCAAATGGGTAGAAGTAGAAGCCTTGGCAACACGATGTTGATGCAACTCATAAGGGTAGGAAGAATGTTTATATTTTCTGGTGGAAAGAAAAGAAAATTGCTATACTTCCTAATGAGTTTAAAGGAGACCAACCCAAAACTTCTAAAGTGAAGGGGAATTCATTCCTTTCTATTACTAGCTCCGATGTTGAGTTTATTGCAAATGTAAAAAAGGCTAGTGAGAGTTATGTTCTAATTGTGAAAGGAAAGGAGTCACCAATGGTAGAAGTTCTTGCAACGATACAACCTTTACTTGAAGAATTTAAATAGATTATCCCTAAAGATTTACCAGAAGGTTTACCACCTGTGCGAGACATTCAGCACCACATAGATTTTGTACTTGGTGTGAGTTAACCAAAATTACCACACTATCGGATGAACCCAATAGAAAGTGAGATACTCAAGGAGAAGGTTGAAGAGTTGATTCATAAGGGACACATTCAATAAAGCATGAGCCAATGTGCAGTGCCAGCATTGTTAGTGCCAAAGAAAGATGGAAGTTGGCGAATATGCGTAGACAATCATGCTATCAATAAAATAATAGTAAGGTACAGATTTCCCATCCTAATATTGGAAGACATGCTGGATAAATTGGAGGGCTCTAAGGTGTTCTCAAAAATTGATCTGCATAGCGACAATCATCAAATTCGTATTATACTTGGGGATGAGTGGAAAACTGCTTTCAAGACGAAGGAAGGTTTGTACGAATGGCTAGTAATTCCTTTTAGGCTATCAAATGCAACTAGCACTTTCATGAGACTGATGAATCAGGTACTCAAGCCTTTTATTGGAAAATTTGTTGTTTTCTACTTTGATGATATCTTAATTTTTAGCCGTAGCAATCAAGAAAATGTGCAGCACCTATGAGAATTGTTGACTGTGTTGCTAGAAAATAAGTTGTACATTAATCTGAAGAAGTACAGCTTCCTGACTAGTCGATTAATTTTCTTAGGGTTCGTAGTTAGTGTTGAAGGTATTCATGTAGATGATGAGAAGGTGCATGCTATTAGGGAATGGCCAACTCCCAAGACAGTTTCTATGGTACATATTTTCATGGCCTTGCTACATTTTATCTTCGATTTATTCAAAATTTTAGTTGCATAGTCGCCCCTATTACTGATTTTTTGAAGAAGGGGAAATTTATATGGGATGGAGAGGCTGAGAAGAGTTTCTCTATAATTAAAGAAAAATTAACTGCGTCTCCAATTTTGGCACTCCCTAATTTTGATAAGGTGTTTAAGTTGGAATGTGATGCTAGCGGGGTGGGATAGGTGTTGTTCTTTCTCAAGAGGGTCGCTCGGTTGCTTTTCACAGTGAAAAATTAAATGAAGCTAGACAAAAGTGGTCAACTTATGAACAAGAGTTGTATGTAGTTATTCGAGCCTTAAAGCATTGGGAGCATTACTTAATCCCAAAGGAGTTTGTAATTTTTTCTGACAATGAGTCATTGAAATATTTCAAGAATCAAAAGCACAATCAAAAGTCGTGCATCAATAATTTTTTGCAGAATTCTCAAACCAGCCCAAGGCCATATGATGTGTAGGGTTAAGTGTTTCACTCCAAGTATAAAAGGAAAAATCTTAGCTACGTTTTAGAGGTCTTTGTTGAGTTGTGTGTTGAATCTTTTATGAGATCCGAGAGGTGTTTACCTTCATACACACACATAGAGTTATCAAGATCAAGATTCACGTCAAGAACTTAATGATTGCTTTAATTGCTGCATAAAGAACTTTTAAGAAAATCTGAAACCTTTGAGTGGAGTCTCAAAGTCACAAGTAAGAGAACCTGTGGCTGTTGCAGATCAAGGAAAGAAGTAGTCCGTGAACTCGAAGCTGTCACATGGTCATGGTAGTAAGTTTTCTACACGAGGTAGCAATAGGATATTAGTGGTCTAAGTTTTATTATACAAACTTCAATTCTTTCATAGTATATCTGTTTTTACCTTGAGAATAGCTAGGTTAAATCCTCCCCAGGTTTTTTATCGGTTAGGTTTTTCTGGGTCATTAGATCTATGTGTTCTTTATTTTTAGCATATTATCTATTTTACACATATTGGTTTAACCTGGATCTAATTAACAAACTTGTTAATCAACTTGGCTTAATATTAGGTTAAACTTATAGTGTTAAGAGGTCTAAAAACTAATAGAAATGAACATTTTTATTCTTGAATATTTCCATAACTACGCCTCTCGAAAAATGGAAGATGTTAAAAAATATTTTAAAAAAAAATTATTTTGTTACGTTTCTTTTGTAAACATTTTGTTACGATTGCTTACATGTTAGTTTTATTTTTTATAGACTATTAATTTGGTGAATTTTAGTAGTATATTTATTCTTGAATGGTCAGTATTTTTTATTTATTTAATGGTTTGGCCTTCCAAAAATAAAATTCTAATTATGTCCCAAGTCACAACTCGACTTTTATGGAAACATGTATACATTTTTTTTTTTTTTTTTGAAAATTGTATAAACAAATTTTGAATGCAAAGATAGTCATGCCAATAAAAACTAAAAATATTTGGCAAGCACAATAATTATTAAATTTTGAATGAAAACACAAAAATAATTTTCACAACTAGCGCAATTATTCACTTTGCCAAATATTCTAAGATGCTATTACATTGCATCTTCATACTTTAAAATAAGGTTGTCCATGAATCACGTTAAGACTTCACTTGGACTCAACCTGATCCCAGTGAGTGGTAGAACAGGGGACCTGTCGTCGACTGGTAACATCAACGGGTCAGTTCTTCCATGGATCGAGTCAGTTTAGGTCAAAACCAAGAAAGGTGGAGGCAATCACAATTCCAACATAAAATGCATTAGATCCAATAGAAATCTCTCTAGATCTAATGAGATCTCACTGGATCTAGTCAAATATCTCAACAGATTGGTCGAAATCTCACCAAATCTGGTTGAGATTTAACTAGATTTCTTAGATCCCTTCGGATTTCCCTCGGGTTTTCGGTCGGGTCAGTTTGTTCAGGTTTTAGAGGAGATAAACCAAGACTCAAATAGTAGAAATTGGGTTCTAAAGCGTTGACTTGCCGCCAATAGCCACAGCATGGCTTCAGTCTATCAGGTCACTTGGGTGGATCGGGTTAATTAATGGTTCCCTCAGACAACCCTACCTTAAAATATGATTTACTACTTTAAAAAAAAATTTGGGGGAAAAAACCCCTATTTTTCATCTATTCTCATCTCTACGTGATAGAGAATCATGCACAATTTTGGATAAAGTTTCCCCTTCCGGAATGATATATATGGCCAAGGATTACCTATAGGATGGCCTGGAAATTCTTTCCAATCTAACTATATTAATCTTACTTCTGCGGTTGTAATAGTCATTTTCATCCTAAAATTATGAATTGATATTATCAAATATATCTTTGGATATTCTTTTTAAAATATACTATAATAATTAGAAGTTTGGTTGCATGAATATGAAATTGCTAATTTTTGAGTTATCCTCAGCATTCAACTTAGTTAATTAGGATTGACAACCCTAGGTGCATGAAACATAGATAGACAGAAGTAATGCCCATCCATAAACAGGACATGATCTCTGCAAAATCCTAATGAACTACAATAGAAAACAAAACCCTCCTATTAATTGGGATAAATAATCTATTTCGTACCAAGTTGGTTTTAAAAAGAAAAAAATCCATGTCATAGTTGTTGAATTATACATTGAAAATCAAGTTCTATATATATATATATATATATATACACACACATATATAATAAAAAAAATTTGAAAATCAAGACATCAAAGGGAGCGTGCTGCTACGAGTTGCTACATGAAGAACTATTATTATTATTATTAGTAGTAGTAGTAGTAGTAGTAATAGAATTAGAATTGGACTAGATCATTAATACTCTGATTAGTACTGTAGACTTTTTTAATTTAAGGTTTCTTATGTTATTATACTATCTTGTTATACAGTTATCATTTTTCATACGTAAGTGAAAGTTTAAGTTACTTTTTTTAAAGAAAAAACACTTAGTTTAATAAAACCTAAGCTTTGATACATGTTGCCACATTAAATAAGAGTTTCTATTTTTTTTTCTTATTTTTAAATCAATAATGCATAATAACACAGATAAAATTTGATTTTTGTTTGGCCTTATAATATTGTATCATATAAGTTTTGAGCTTCCTTATATGTTGCAATATTAACTAGGAGGTTTTTATTTTTTTAATAAACTAATCTAAACAGTGCAGTGTTTAGTTTATATTATCTCATTTAAATAATTTTATAAAAAACTAAAAATGCAATTTACATTAAACCATCAATGTAAATAGAATAACATTCTTATAATTTAAAGAAAACCATTACTCTGATAAAATAAAAAAAAATAATAAAAAAAAAATACCACTACTCATCCCATTACATATATAAATGGAAGCCTAAGTTTAGGAATACTTGAGCATCACTTACGTGTTGTAAAATTAAATAAGAAGTTTTTTTCCCATAAATCATCTATATATAATCTTTTTTTTTAGAAACATATAAATAAATATATATATATATATATATATATATATAAACATAAACGGAAGACTTTTCATATCAAGGTTGCGTTTAATAATAGCAAGTTTAAATGAAGAGCTTCCAAGTTTTTGAAAGAGAGTTTAATCTAATCATTTGGGCCTCCAATGGTACAAGACCCATGTGATTTCATCACTGGACACATTAAAAAATTCAATCTAACAACATCCAATTCATTGTATAATAATACGAAGTATTGGCATGCATAATATAACATTCACAAACCGTATAATAAACACAATTAATTCAATCATATATTGTATTGTACCCACCATAATTGACATTCGGCAGAAAATATTATAAGCACGATGTGCCTTCTACGGATGCATGTATTAAAGGGAATTTAGTCCAACATCCTATCATTGAGACCTTCAATACCAAACTTCTATGAACATGGATCCACATAATCTTCTACCATTATTCTTAGAACAATTTGTCGCAAGTGGATAAAGATATGTTGCAGATTTCAATGTTCTTAAACAATTGGCTCTGTTAATTATGTTGAGACAAAACACACAATGAAAAACAAAATAATTTGACCCTAAGAGGGACTCAAATTTCACTAAAATTTCATGACAATGGTGTAGCAGACAGAAGGGGTTGAAAAAAATGTCCTATCAAAATGGTATTTGAATCAAACCATCATAAAAAGAATGTTCAGAAATTATCCACACTACCAATTTTTGGGGGCTAGAACTAAACCAGATGCAAAGGTATTAGCTCTCACACACACATATATATATTGCAACCAATCCTGTAAAGCTAGTTGTATCATTCACCTATTACAGTTGAAAAGACCTTTTCCTTTTTCCCCCTTAGGCTTGGAAGAAATATCACAATTACAAGCAATCCTAGCAAGAGTGAAGCATGCAAACAAGTGCTTTTGTTGGATCCCTTTTCCCACCCTTCAGAATTGCAATTTCAATATCAAGACACAAATTTTCTCTCCTCATTATTTGGCATATAAGAATTGCAAAAACAAAATTTGAGAGTACAAGGCTACACATGCATATCACTCCTCAATCATCAGAAAATCACGGTGAATTCACTCACAAGTCTTGTAGAATTGGCAAAAAAATTATGTGAAGTTGAATAATATGTAGAACTACTTCAAGCTAGAGGAGTGCAGTTCACAAATCAACTTGAGCATACTGTAACAGATAAGGGAATATCAAATTAAACAGCCCCATATTGCTAACTTAGAAATATATGCATGCACCAAACAGACTCATATCATCCAAGTTAAAATTTTCCTTTCTTGATAACTTGTGTTGCATTGTTGTTAAAAGTGTACAACAAACAATCACCACAACCTTCAAAGCAAAAAATCATCAACAGTAATACCCATATTCAAAGACTAAACATAAGACACCTGTACAGAGCCATCCAGTTACTAAAATATTTGGTTTCTTGATTGGGAACAATGGGTCTAATGTGCATAGACAATTAGCATAGGAGAAGCATAAGCGAGAGAGATTTTTTTTTTAAAAAAAAAGATCAACTAAAACAGTAAGTTATGAAGCACCCTAGCAATAAGAATTAATTGGTAGTTGTAAAACCAATTCCAAATGCTACTCTTCTCAGCACCTCCAAACTGAAGCTGAGATAAGCTCCTTCCGCTGCCAACAGAGAACAAGTGAAGTTTGCTTCTTCTCGACATGGAATCCCTGAACTGGAGTCCTCTGAAGCAGACACTCTGCTTGGGACTCGGTGAAGTTGCTGAATGTCAATGGGGAGAATCCAGATGACAAAAATAGACTCCTCCATGGAGGCGTTCTATCAGGTGAGCGGCCACCCAACACAGTTTTCTCAATTCCCGGTTGCAACAAATACCTCTCAATCTTTTGCAAGGCATCTAGATTGACATTAACAGCATCCAACGATTCAAGCAGATCCGAATAAGATTGAACAGCATGAATTATGTGGTCGGTAAATGGGACATTGGTTTGATCACAACCTCTATCCAAAGAGACCACAATTTTCGGTGAGAGCTGCTTCACGAAGCCAAGAACCAAAGGAAGGGATAAATGGTAGTTGGAAAAGGAACCAATTGGCAGATTCACTGCAATTGCCTCACTTTCCGATACATGAAGGGGCAGTGGCCAAGAACCATAATTCAAGGACTCAAGGCTTAAAAATTGTAACTCAAATGCAAGATTTATCTCAGTCGCAAAATGTTTCAAGTTTTCTTGAGTGAAACCAAGCTCAAGTTCATCGTGTGTGGATGGGGATACAAATGCAGTGATTTTAAGAGCTGGACCATTGCCTTGCTTCAAGGCGAGCTCTTGCATAAGAGAAGCCCACTGCCCACCAAACCCAATATCAAAATCAATAATGCGAATGGTATCGAAGCCATCCAAGGCTTCAAGAAGAGCTTGGTTACAAGTAAAATTGGCAAACTGAAGTACAGGAGAGACTTCTGAGAATGATTTGTAAGCACCAATCTTGAAAATTAGACTAACAGGTGGTGGTGGTGGTGATGACATATTCAAAGAAGCATTGCTATTAGTATTATTAGTATTATGAAGGAGCAATTGCAAGGCCTCCTTGAAATAAAAAGCAGCCCTTTGAAAAGGCTTACCAATTGGAGAGAGCTGGTGATTGAGCCGCGCCAATATCCCTTGCGCACGTACCGGATTATTCCCAGTTTCTATCAGCTCTGCTAACTGGTATACCTGATCAAATAATAATTGCTGTGAATGCTGTTGCTGTTGGCTTGCCAATTCATTGCACACCACTTCCTGCTTTGAAACCATCATTGGCCTCTGCCGGATATGTTGAGGAAGCATCTGAAGCTGATTTTGCTGTTGTTGTAGCTGCCTTCGAAGAAGCTCTTGCCCCGGTTCCGAAAATGGCAACTTGGGTACCTGATAATTAGGCTCAATACCCCAAGATTATGCCTTTTCGCCAGTGGTGGTGAAACAAGGTGATGCTCTTGCAATTGGGCATATGTTAAAGGCATAAACAAAGCCGGGTTTTGAGCAAACTGAGCTTGATTCTGTTGTATCATCGGTGGATTGAAAATCTGTGGCTTCTCATCTACATCTTCAATTGTTTGCACCTGCTGTTGTTGTTGATGATGAAACATGGCTGGCAAATGAGATAGAGAGACCGGCAAAAGATTATTACTTGTTGCAACAGAGAACACGGGGTTGTGATTTGGGGTCGAAACTGAGCCAAGCCTGGTTGCATTGGTGCCACCACCATTGAATGGAAAATCAGCACAAGGGTCAATGCTAGGCAACAAATTGTTGGACATTTCAAGGCAGCCAAAGGCAGCAGCTTGATCTATGATACCAAAACCTGAGTTGAATTCAATGTCTTGACGCAAGAGCTTGTTGAGACCCATAGATGGGTCTTCAATGTCCCCCATAATCAATCCCATAATAGACTTTTCTTGACCTGATGAGGACTCAGACAACACACCTTCCCAATCTTCCATTCCAAGCTCACATTTTTCACCAATGTCCAGTGGCGGCGCCACTTTGAAGGCAGGGTGTTCAAATGAACACCCTGACCTGAGGGAAAAAAAATTTTATATATAATATTTTCTTTTGACTACTCAAAAAAAAAAAAAAAAAATGAACGCTCAAACTAATTGAAACCCAAAATGGTTCTAATTTTTGCCCTTCCTCCAAAAAATATATATATTTCTTTAGCTTACTTTGGAGTTGACTGTAGAAGGATATGGCAGCACCAGCCTCCAACAGATTACAGATCTGCATTTGTGAGACTTTAACTCTTCTAATAATTGTTTTTCTCTCTCTTTCCGTTTGAGCTCTTTAACATTTGTTAGCCTCCAAGAGATAACAGCTTCCAAACTTGCTAAGTTTGGTTTGTTTGCTCTTGCTTTTTTCTTCTTCTTCTTCGTCTTCGTCTTCTTCTTTACTTCATCCCACTGATCCCACTAGTTTTGCTCTCTGTTTACTGTTGACTGATTAGATTACAACTATGGTCCACGTGTATGGTTTAGATTTCAAGTCTGCAAAATAGGCAAAAAAATTTCTCATCTACATTTGTGAGCTTAAAATATTCTTAAAGATTGAACTAAAAAACTTTTTTTTTTTTTCTCTCTATCTCTCTCTCTCTGGGAAGTGGGAACAAAACAAAAGTGCAAAAGATAAACTCCTCTCTCTACAACAGAACACAAAGAAGCAAGAAAAAAAAAAATATTATGTTTTTATGAATAACTTCAACGAAACTCTTATTTGTTTTTTTTTTTTTGGGTTGTGACTTGTGAAGAAAATGGAAAGGAAAGGTTGGGATTTTGAGATTCCAGGGAAATTATCTATTGGGTGGGTACAGCCGTACTGATAATAAATAAATAATTATATAAAATTCTATGTTTAGTTAATATTTTCTAAATATTAATTTTCAAAAAATTATATCTTATTTTTTTAGTTTAGAATAGGATTTGAAAACGGCAAAAAGTGGTGTTTTCAAGATATAAAAAATATTTTTAATGATATAGTTCCAAATAAATTGAAAATAGTAGATCATATATATTTGTCCAAACTTTTTTATCTCTTAAATTATGGAGTTTATCTTTATCATAAAAAGAATTCATAAACTTCAAATTTGAGACTTACTATTAAAAAAAAAAAATGATAAGCTCTACTATGTTATCATTATCCATAAAAAAGTATTCTACAGATTCTATACATTATTTTTTATAAATATATTTTTTTAAATCTCATAAATAAAAATGGTCTCCCAAACAATTATTTTTTATTTTTAGTATTTTGAAAATTGTTCTTAAAGAGGTGGAGGAGACATTAAGCTATTGTGGTTTCTCTCACGCCGCCTGGGGTTTATCTGCTAGGGTTTCTAGTTAGGTTTCCCTAGAGACGTGTGTAGAATAGTGTCCTTCCCATCGTGGAGGTTTTCCAGTACCCTCCAAGCTCTGTGCCTGGTAGGACGGTGAGTGGTGTGTGCCAGTTTCCTGTTACGAAGTGTTGTGGTTGGTATTCTTATTGTCATGGCTTCCATTGAGGATCTTTGGTCACGATTTTCACTGACAGAAGAAGAAGAGAACGGGGCTGATGTGCCTCGAAAAAAAGAGGTCTCCATTGTTCGGCTAGCAGCAAGGTTTTTTACAAAGCGAGTGGTTAATGCAGAGGCAGTCAGTCGGACCTTCAAACCGCTTTGGAAACTCATTGGAGAGATGAAGATTATCTCTCTCTCTCTCTCTCTCTCTCTCTCTCTCTCTCTCTCTCTCTCTCTCTCTCTCTCTCTCTCTCTCTCTCTCTCTCTCTCTCTCTCTCTCTCTCTCTCTCTCTCTCTCTCTCTCTCATAGATGGCTTATAATCTCCTTTAAATACTGGTTCAAACAGATCTCAATTTAGGCTTCAAAAAAATAAGTTATGGGTTTTTTTCACATTGCTAATTTTTGCTGATCTATGAAGCTCAATGTATCGAAGTAGTGGCGAGACTGCTATCACGGAGGCAGTAGGTTTTGAGTTTCTATTGAGAGGTTTTGAGACTGCTATCGAGGTACATGCTAAAAGTGTGTTGAAAATGTACTTTTCTTGAGCAAAATTTGCATCTTGAACTTGGTCTTCAATTACAACTTTAAGACACATTAAAACTCAATAAAATACACATAATTTATCATGATTGACAATACCAAAAAACATGACCCTAACACTATCATTTAGCTCCTTATAAGATAAATTCAGGAGAAAGTTATGATTTATCTTAATTTTATTGGATTTGAACATTCACATGTACACATTCTTACCACAAAGTGATCTTATTTAACAGACTTTTTTTCCCTACACAACTTATAATTGAATGTACGATAAATTTGGTTTTATGATGTGTAAAACTATATAACTCCCACTGAAACAAATTAACATTACTATATATTTTGAAAATCTAACAATTAGATTATATTTTTTTTATGTTCTTGATATGTATGTCAAATTTTGTGTCAATCGGATAGTATTTACTATTCAATCCATAAACTTATTTTTTTTATACATAATTATAGACCATAAAAACTTGAAATTTAAATATTAGATTGATAACATAACTATTGGTTTTTTATATTCTAAAAATTATGCAATCATAAAAAATATTATAAAAAGAAAATGTAATCCAATAGGGAATTTTTCAAAATCAACATACAATAAAAAGATATTGCATGGAGCTATAGTCATTACTTATAATTAAGTTTGTAACCAAAATTTGTCCAAAAAATAAATTGGACAACACCAATGTCATCTAGTTACGTATACGTAGAGCATACTATAATCGATCAAATTTATTGAATAGAATAATATATAAGGTTTTATGAATTCGAAGAAGAAAAATTATCCGAGTGTCAAATGAGGTGGGCAATACTACGGATCACAAAATGATCGAACATGTTATAATTGCTTTAATCATTACATTTACTTTGCTCGTACCTCGTGGTACTGACACTCGTTCATGTTATTCATTTTACTTGCATAGGTAGAATAAGACAATATTAAGTAAGGAGAGCCAAACTCAGGTTTTTCACATGCATAGGTAGAATAAGACAATATTAATAAGTCACAAAACTTCTATCTTCCTCTCTCCGCGTATTTAGTTATTTTTGGATAGATGTAAAAAAATAAAAATAATAAATAAAAAAATAAAAATTCAACCTATGTCTTATAATCAAGTTAAGACACCAATCGGCTGTTTCTCTCACGCCGCCTAGGGTTTATCTGCTAGGGTTTCTAGTTAGGTTTTCCCCAGAGACGTGTGTAGAATAGTGTCCTTCCCATCGTGGAGGTTTTCCAGTACCCTCCAAGCTCTGTGCCTGGTAGGACGGTGAGTGGTGTGCGTCAGTTTCCTGTTACGAAGTGTTGTGGTTGGTATTCTTATTGTCATGGCTTCCATTGAGGATCTTTGGTCACGATTTTCACTGACAGAAGAAGAAGAGAACGGGGCTGATGTGCCTCGGAAAAAAGAGGTCTCCATTGTTCGTCTAGCAGCAAAGTTTTTTACAAAGCGAGTGGTTAATGCAGAGGCAGTCAGTCGGACCTTCAAACCGCTTTGGAAACTCATTGGAGAGATGAAGATTCGGGACATTGGGGGCAATATTTTGATGTTTGAATTTGATGATGCGCTGGATTTAGAACGAGTCCTGGAGCTTGAGCCATGGACCTATGACAAAAGCTTAGTCGCTTTCCGGCGCGCGGTGGATGTCGAATCTGCTCCCTTGCTCCCATTTGATTCTGTTACCTTCTGGGTGCAACTCCACAACGTTCCAGATCAGTGTCTTACACTGGATACGGGTGAAGCAGTGGGTAACACAATTGGGAGTTTAGTGCAGGTGGCTGACCCGAAGGATGATGGTGAGGGAGGTGAGTTCTTGCGAATTCGGGTTGTGATTGATATTAAAAAGTCTCTTCCACGGTGCTGCAAATTATGGTCGGAGGGAGAGCATGTTGGATGGGCTTTACTTAAATTTGAGCGGCTTCCCAACTTTTGTTATTGGTGTGGGAAGGTTACTCATAGTGAGAGTGATTGCGAAGTGTGGCTTCGGGGAAAAGGAAATTTGAAAAAGGAAGAGCAACAGTATGGGGAATGGCTTCGAGCCAAGCCGGTGCGTCACACTAGGAAAACTGTGGTGGTTGTCTCTGGTAGAGCTCGTGGAAAACCGAGTTGGAAGAAGGGTCCAGCGATGGAGCGTTAAAAACCAACTACCAATGTCTTGATCAGCAAAGTTGTGCACGGTTCAGTTCTTGGCAAGGGCAGTGTGAAGGAAAATATTCAGTCTGAGGCTGTTTTCATGGAGGCCGAACCATTAGGTGTGCTTGTTTCTCCTTTCGATAATCTGCACCATAAGGACTTTAGTGATAGTGGAGGGATGTCTGAAGTTATGGAAAGAAACATGGAGAATTTGGTGGGTCCGGGACAGCCAAATTATACACTTCCCATGCAAAAAGTTTTGTGTAATAAGGAGGGAGTTGGTCACAGTGAGGGGTTGAATGGTTTTTTCTCTTTTGGTGCAACCCAGACTCCACTAGCAGACATAACTAATAGGGGAGACATGCAGCCATTGAAAAGCTCCAAGAAAAAATGGACAAAACTATTGCGTGAGGTTGGGGAAGCTGATTCAAGCTCAGATATGGAGACTTCAGAGAGTAGGCGGCCGGAGTTGGAAACTGTGGACTTGACTATTAGAAAAAAGAAGAACGTTAGTGCAGTAAGTAAGGGGGGAAAAGAGAATAATCAGGTGGTGGCTGGTTCCCAGCACCACCAGTCACAATGAGTTGCCTCAGTTGGAACTGTCGTGGGCTTGGGAACCCACAGACAGAGGCCGAACTTGCTGACTTGGTTGGCAAAAAAGATCCCAATTTGGTTTTCCTCATGGAGACCAAAGTTGACACAGATGTTATTGAAAGGATAAGTCATAAAATGCAGTACGAAAATTTTTTTGTTGTTCCCCGGCATAATAGGGGAGGGGGACTGGCTTTGCTGTGGAAAGAAACTTTTGCAATGAAAGTCCTTACCTCTTCAGATAATCACATTGATGGGGTGGTGGATCAAGGAATGAATGAAGCCTGGCGTTTCACGGGTTTCTATGGAGAGCCTGAAACTGCCAGCCGGGAAAATTCCTGGAATCTACTCAGAGATTTGAGTCACAGATATAGTTTGCCTTGGATATGCTTGGGTGATTTTAATGAAATACTTAGACTTGAAGAAAAACAGGGATGGTTGGATCGGCCGGAAAGACAGATGCAGGGGTTCCGGGATGCATTGGATTATTGTGGGTTTAAAGATCTTGGCTTTAATGGATACCCTTTTACATGGTGTAATAGAAGACCGGGGGACCATAATGTTTGGATTCGATTAGACCGTGGGGTGGCAACGGTGGATTGGTTTTTACAGTTCCCTACTTCCTGTATCCATCACTTAGAGTGTTTTCACTCTGACCATAGACCTATCCTTCTCATCTCAGATGCTGAGCAAAAAAGATTCTACAGAAAGGGGCGGCAATTTCGATTTAAGGCAATGTGGCTTAAAGATAGATCCTGTGAGGATGTTGTGAAACAATCATGGGCTGATTTATTTAACCCAGACCCGGTTAGTATTTTGGTAAGGAAAATCACAAGCTGCCAAGTCAACCTTAGCACATGGAACCGGGTTACCTTTGGGCATGTGAGAAACACTTTGGCCAAGAAATTGAAGGAGCTGAGCCATGATGAGGAGGATGGTTTGTACAGAACCAACCCGGACCAGATTGAAATGCTCCGGTCAGAAATTTCCTTACTTCAGGTTCAGGAGGAAGCAATGTGGAAACAACGTTCTCATAATGATTGGTTGAAGGAGGGAGACCGCAACACTCGCTACTTTCATTGTCGGGCTAATCAACGAAATAAGCACAATTTTATTGTGGGTTTGGAAGATGAGTTTGGTGTCTGGACTGAAGATGAAGACCAAATGGGTAGTTTGGCAAGTTCTTATTTTGCTACTATGTTTTCCACTTCAAATCCAACTGGCTTTGATGAGATTTTGAGTGGCTTACTTCCTACAGTAACTGATGAGATGAATAATAGCTTAAAAAAACCTTACAATGATGAAGAGGTTCTCAAAGCTCTCCATCAAATGGCCCCTCTCACAGCTCCTGTATTACTTGTTGCAACAGAGAACACGGGGTTGTGATTTGGGTCGAAACTGAGCCAAGCCTGGTTGCATTGGTGCCACCACCATTGAATGGAAAATCAGCACAAGGGTCAATGCTAGGCAACAAATTGTTGGACATTTCAAGGCAGCCAAAGGCAGCAGCTTGATCTATGATACCAAAACCTGAGTTGAATTCAATGTCTTGACGCAAGAGCTTGTGAGACCCATAGATGGGTCTTCAATGTCCCCCATAATCAATCCCATAATAGACTTTTCTTGACCTGATGAGGACTCAGACAACACACCTTCCCAATCTTCCATTCCAAGCTCACATTTTTCACCAATGTCCAGTGGCGGCGCCACTTTGAAGCAGGGTGTTCAAATGAACACCCTGACCTGAGGGGAAAAAAATTTTTATATATAATATTTTCTTTTGACTACTCAAAAAAAAAAAAAAAAAAAATGAACGCTCAAACTAATTGAAACCCAAAATGGTTCTAATTTTTGCCCTTCCTCCAAAAAATATATATATTTCTTTAGCTTACTTTGGAGTTGACTGTAGAAGGATATGGCAGCACCAGCCTCCAACAGATTACAGATCTGCATTTGTGAGACTTTAACTCTTCTAATAATTGTTTTTCTCTCTCTTTCCGTTTGAGCTCTTTAACATTTGTTAGCCTCCAAGAGATAACAGCTTCCAAACTTGCTAAGTTTGGTTTGTTTGCTCTTGCTTTTCTTCTTCTTCTTCGTCTTCGTCTTCTTCTTTACTTCATCCACTGATCCCACTAGTTTTGCTCTCTGTTTACTGTTGACTGATTAGATTACAACTATGGTCCACGTGTATGGTTTAGATTTCAAGTCTGCAAAATAGGCAAAAAAATTTCTCATCTACATTTGTGAGCTTAAAATATTCTTAAAGATTGAACTAAAAAACTTTTTTTTTTTTTCTCTCTATCTCTCTCTCTCTGGGAAGTGGGAACAAAACAAAAGTGCAAAAGATAAACTCCTCTCTCTACAACAGAACACAAAGAAGCAAGAAAAAAAAAAATATTATGTTTTTATGAATAACTTCAACGAAACTCTTATTTGTTTTTTTTTTTTTGGGTTGTGACTTGTGAAGAAAATGGAAAGGAAAGGTTGGGATTTTGAGATTCCAGGGAAATTATCTATTGGGTGGGTACAGCCGTACTGATAATAAATAAATAATTATATAAAATTCTATGTTTAGTTAATATTTTCTAAATATTAATTTTCAAAAAATTATATCTTATTTTTTTAGTTTAGAATAGGATTTGAAAACGGCTAAAAGTGGTGTTTTCAAGATATAAAAAATATTTTTAATGATATAGTTGCAAATAAATTGAAAATAGTAGATCATATATATTTGTCCAAACTTTTTTATCTCTTAAATTATGGAATTTATCTTTATCATAAAAAGAATTCATAAACTTCAAATTTGAGACTTACTATTAAAAAAAAAAAAAATGATGAGCTCTACTATGTTATCATTATCCATAAAAAAGTATACTACAGATTCTATACATTATTTTTTATAAACATTTTTTTTTAAATCTCATAAATAAAAATGGTCTCCCAAACAATTATTTTTTATTTTTAGTATTTTGAAAATTGTTCTTAAAAGTGGAAGCCAAACACATATAATATAAAATTTATTATTTGGAAACTAGTTTCAAGTTTAGTTTTTTGAAAATTGTTTTTATACTGTTTTGAAAACAAAAACAAAAATCCTCCTACCAAATAGACCCCTATTTTCTTTTTTCTTTTTTTTGATAATATTATATATAAAATAAAAAATAAAAATTTTAGTAAGTTGGAAAATTTTAAATAGAAGTTGTTATATCATCCACTAATGAATCTGCTAAAGCAATGTTAACATTTAACTAACTACATTTTCGCAACAGATCCTAGCAAACGTTTAAACAAAATTATAATGATGAAATTTGTTCTTGTAATGGGCAAAAAAATTGTCCCCGTCATGTGAGGCAGGGATGAGGTAAAACAAAACCATGCGGGGCAAGGATGAAGACCCTATCCTTCAAACCCACCCCCCCCACCCATTGCCATCATCTCCTCAGATAAATTTTCTAAGTTTAAGAAGACTTAAGCTTCTCTTAAGTGTTGTAAAATTAAATAAAAGGATTTTTCTTTTCTCCATATATCATCTATATTTATATCTATCTATATATATATTATAATTATAATTATAATTATAATATTATAAAAGTTGGATCCCTCATCTGGTAAATGCACACAATGATGACAAGTCACGCAATCTTTTATTTATTTAGAATGATGTGGACAAATAATATCATATGGCAAGTAGCAATTTGTCCATAACATAATACATCTTACATGAATGTGTTGATACACTTAATTCTAAATTAATTTTGGGTTATCTCCCCATGCACAATAGTGCTTGGAGGTTTAGGGGGAGAAGAGTTTAAGCTGCAAGGTTAGCATCATATTGTAATTATCTCTCAAAAAAAAAAATTGGGTTACAAATATTTTGTATTTAATACTCTTAAAATTAACTATGCATCTATATTGTATTTTTTACTCTCTTTTTCCGCTATGCACTATTCACATTTGACAATTTGATAATGAACAATATAATAAACTAATTATAAGTTTATAAAAAAAAATAAATATAAATAAATAAATAAACTAACTATAAAAAAGTCACTTACTTAAAATAAATTATTTTACACAAAGTCATCTTAGTTCACATTTCCCTTATAATTAATTAGATGTCAATTATTATTTTCAATTCATAATTGAGATCTATTCAATTATTAACTGATGAAATATTTATTTTTACTTGATTTGTCAATCAATTTTGAACACTTCTTTTTCGGCTTTTGTTTAAAAATATTATAGGAGATGCATTATTAGTTTTTTTTTATTTTAGGAAATAGTAATACTTATTAGAACACACAAACATGAAAGTAGTGTATAAAGTTTTTTTAAACAAACTNACATTGATTTATTTGTATGGTTTGATTGATACTTTTTTCTTCCTCCTTTTTTGTGATTATCAAGGAATCTTTTAATTTAGTGCATTAACCTTGCTTCTTCTTGAGAGGCAACACAAATGATCGTCATCAAGGGATGGCAATTTTGTCCGCCACGCTTGACCCGCCCTTCTCAGTCCGATGTGGGTTTTTCCCGTCTCATAAAGGTGGTGGGGCAGAAATGGGGGAAGATTTTAGCCCCGCACCATGGAATGGGGCGGTGATGAGTTTAGACTTTTTAGACCAGTCTCGCCCCATCCTTGCCCACCTCGCATTAATAAAGGTTAAATTGTAAATTTTTCATACCCTAAAACCTACTATTTAAACAAACATATCATCAGCTATTTTATTCTACTAATTAGGCTTTCTGCCTCTTTTTTTTCTATAGCAAGGTTGGAAATAAGGTTCCAATTTTAACATTTTCTTTTCTTTATTATAAAAAAATTATATACTATTGATCATTGAATTTGTATTATGAGATTTTGTTTTGTTGTGATATTGTCTTGTTAAACACTTTAATAATATTATTCAATTTTTGTTAAAATTATTTGATTGATGGGATAAAATTATTTTTAATTTCAAATATACTTTTATTAACGAAATAGATTTTATTAAAAAAATTGTAATAGTAGTGGGAAAATTAACAAGAAGTAGAGTTTTATGGGATGGGGCAGGGCTTTGCGGGGCCCAAGGGGCGGGGATGGGGCAAAAAAATTGTCCCCGTCATGTGAGGAGTGTATAAAGTTTTTTTAAACAAACTTAAAATATATTACATAACCAAAGTACCACTACAAAAGAGCCTAGATGCATTATTAATTGATTGTTGTGTTTATAGTCCAAAAAATAATAATTAAAAAAAGATTCAAAACGACATTGTTTCCTAAATTGAATATCTCTACAAAGTGGTTGGGATTGGGATAGGATTTCCTTTAAGCTTCTCCTGGAAATTAAAATGATGATTCAAGCTACCCCTATCACAGTTACGAGTAGAGGGAGTGACAAGTTAGCTTGGGCTAGTTCTCCTCAAGGGAGTTTCAATTTAAAAAGTGCATATAGGATTGCTTTGGGTCCTCATTCCAATTTTCCTTTCACTACGATCTGGAACTAGAAAGCTAACACCCTTCCTCGATCTAAAACATTTTTGTAGATGTGTGCACACAATAGTATCGAGGTAAAGACTTGTCTTGTAAGGAGAGGAGTTGTGGATGTGGAGAGTTGTCCCATCTGCCAAGGGGATTCGGAGTCCATTCTCCATGCTTTTCGGTATTGCCTTGAAATCAAACGTGTGTGGACCCAACTAGGGATGAAAACGTCAAATCAGGCCTTTTGGGTGAGCAATCTGCAGGATTGGATTAACTTAAATGGAAGGCTGAACTGTAGACTCAATCCTGCAAATCCCCCATGGAGGATCCTTTTCCCATTTGCAGTCTAGCTTACCTGGAAGAGCAGAAACCAAATAGTGTTTAGAAGGAAAAACCAAAACCCAAAGTTGGCTGCTGAGATAATGAATCAAGCAATGGAATATATGCACTGTGTATCTTCTCCAAGAATGCCAATCTACAAGAGAGTTAATAGAATGTGCGAGGAGCGTCCTCCTGAGGATTGGATGAAACTCAACACGAATGGGTTGCTTGTTGGCAATCCAAATGTAGTTGGATGTGGGGGTGTAGTAAGAGATGATCGTGGCAGATGGGTAGTAGGATTTACCAGGCATATCGGGCTAACAAGCAGTTTTGTGGCAGAGTTGTGGGGGCTTAGGGACAGGTTAATGATATGTTTCAACTTAAATATTTCATCTCATCTAGTAGTCGAGCTAGATGCCAAAGCTATTGTGAATGTTTTAGGTAAATCTGATTATGTGAATAATGGCATTTCCCTTATTTTAGATGATTGTAGGTGTGTGCACCCAAAATGAGTTTGACAAGCTCGCACTCCCTTGGGCTCACAATCTATTTATAATGTGGGCTTTAGATTTCCTACTCTGGGTAGTTCCTACGTAAAGACCCAGCAACAATTACCAAGCCTTGGTAGCTCCTCTCTCTCACTCTTACGACTCTATTCCTCTCAATTCTCAATAGCCTTCTCCCCCTTTCAACAACCTTTTTTTGTTCCTCAGTTCCTCATATTTATAGCTCAAGATTAGTGGGAGAATCATGATTACTCTTATGGCTAGTAGAAGAAGAGGTCCAATGTCATCAACCCTAAATAGGTGTTTAGGTGGGAATGGGTGTGGTGTGAGTGGCTTTGAAACTGGTTCCCACTTCAGTAGAATTGCTTGGCAAAGGTACGCCCTTAGACGTTACTGGGTGGCCGGAGGACAACACCCCCGACCAATTGTCTCCATGCCCGGGGAGTAGTTTGCAGAGTGTGATCCAGGTGACGTGGTGTAGCGTGTGCTGATGAAGATCGCCCATGTGAGTGGCTTTAGAATGGTCTAAGGCCCAGGCCAAGGGGTGAAATGGACTAAATGTTAGGTTAGAGCATAAGGCCCAAATGGACCTGGACATTACGGCAGCTCAATGCCCAAATAAGCCTGGGTATACTAGTGCCGTACATTAGCCCCCTCTTGATTCGTGCTCCATTCTCGGGGACGAATCAAGGAACCTAAGAGGCAGTAATCACCTGGGAAGCTAAAAGGGTAAATATTCAACGATTGAAGAACCCATTAATGTGCCCTCAAAAGACGCGTTATATCTGACTAATGGCTTAGTCGTCAATATTTTCTGATGGTTTGTGAATCGAGGCAGCGCGTGTATGGTAGTTACGGTGGAGATTCGTAAGGTTTCTCACCAATCGATTATTAAATGCCATTTATTTTTCCTCTAGCCCCTATAAATAATCATTTCTGACTCTTTCCTTCACTTTTGCACTCTTCATCCTCCAAATTTTCACTCTGCCGAGCATACTATTTTCGTGCATTCATCTCCCAGCCCAAAATATCTTTCCTCCTTAGAGCCCACAATAAGTTCCTTCTCCTCATCTTCCTGTTTGTTTTATTTCATTCTATTCTATAGTAATTGTAGTTTTAAAAATCCTAGCTTAGAGAATGGGCTACTCTCATCTACTTTCTTCTGAGGCCACTCTGGCTACCTTTAGGACTACCTATAACATCCCTGAGGATGTTGATATTGCCTACTGCCATGTGGGTGATATTGACATCCAAAGGCGTAGTGGTGTAAATACGGTTTTCTTTCCCTTGATGGCTATTCTTGAGGGCAGGGTTAGGTTCCTGGTTGACCCACTCATCTTAGGTACTCTTAGATTTTATTGTCTATGTCCCAACCAACTCCCTCCCAATTTTTACCGAGTGGTGAGTTGTGTCAGTAGGTTAAACCAGTTGTTCGAGTTGCAACTGAATTATCATGACATTAATTTCATGTATAGCTTATGCGACAATATCAATTCGGATTATTACTTAAAAACTAGAGATATGAGGGTACGGCTTATTTCATGTCTATCTGACTCAAATAGGAATTCGGCTGGAGACTTCGTACGGGTGAGCGGCAATTGGTTTGCCAAGTTTCACCACGCGATGTTGGTCAGTACCAAACACATTTTACTTAACAGCATTTCATTGATTTTGATCTGAATAAATAATAACTAACAAGCTTTTATGTTGCTTCTATGCAGAGAGTAAAAGGTTCAAGCCGGATCTCAAAGTAGTACATGTTCGGGACCTAAATTTTGTGCTCAGGTTAGAAATTTTTGTTCATTGGGATGGACAACTTCGAGCATCTCATTTAATCGTCGGTGTTGACCTCGTGTACTCCACTTGGCAAGCATTCAGCCAAGTTTTGTTAGTTGATAGTCCCCTCCTCTCCTATATAGGCATACGGCACGCGAACTTCCTCCCCCAAGATTCAAGGTAGGTGAAGCTTGCAATCTCGGCCCTAGTAGATTTGCTCGGACAAGTGTCAACCCATACGCGACGAGTCGGCCAAGCACGTGTCATGACACTGCCAAGAGTGGGCTCATGTGCTAGTTCAGCCTAAGGCTCCCGCTCAACTCGAGGCTCTTGTAGAATTCGAGGCTCCTATTCCAAAGCCGAGGGTGTAACAGCCGAATCAGTTAGTTCTTCAGAAATAGAATCCGATCAAGGCCACGCCCTGGTGACTAGGAAGACAATGACGATCAATCGTTTTGTGCCTGAAGCCTGGCCAACGCTCAACAGCAAGAAACTCAAGGCCGGGATCCTACACCTCCTCCCCAACCATTGGCTTGCATTGTCATCCGGGAGCCAGAGGTACAAACTGAAATGAACGTGGCGTCCACTTCTTGAGCCTTGGCAGAGTGGCAACCTTCCTTCCAGCTCGATGCTAAGCCTCTCCTGTGCCCGCTAGTGTAAGAGTTTGGGATAAGGGCCATAAGGGTTGTGTTGCCCAGAGTTTGGTGTACGACCTCATTTTGCTCGAGGACGTGCACGCCTTCGTAGAAGGGATGAACGAGTCATTAGGGAGGCGGTTGCAATGGCACACCATAGTAGTAATCTTTTGTTCCCGGTTTTCTATTTGCTTATATATGCGTACATTCTTTTCTTTTTCATACCCATCATTATTGTTTGGTCAGGCCGCGCAACTATCTCATATTGTAGATGGGAGGATGAAGGAGCTTTCTGAAGATGCTAAGCAGGAAAAAGCTCTAAAGGACGTTGCCGAGGCTACCATGAAGGAAAAAGTGAAAGTTGTGCGAGGATGCAAAGAGGAAGGCCGCTTCGGCTGAGAAGGCTAGGGCTCTGGCAAAGGGCAAGTCCATGGAGCTAAAGGTACAGCTAGGGGTACGAGCTCAAGCTAGCGGAGGCCCAAAGTTTGAACACCGCTCTAGGAGAAGAGTTGGCTGATCTGAAGGCAGTGTTGGAAGCTTGTGAAAACAAGTGGTACAACGAAGGGTTTGCTGATGTCGAAAATTCTGCAGAGCTAGTTGTTCTTCAAGCCCAAAAGCTCAGATTTTGATGAGGTGTTATATTATTATTATTATTATTATTATTATTATTATTATTATTTACTGTGTTTGTGGACTGTTTTATGTGTGTTCTACATGGTCGAGTGATTTAATCCCGAGGTAGATTAGATTACCTTGGACGGGGTCATTTGTATCTAGAGAGAATTGGACCCTTGGTGGTAACAATAAAACTTGGTATGTGTTAATTCTTCCGTACTTAGATGAACTCTGATAGCACTAAGAAGCAGGCTTTTGCCGTAAGAAAATTTCGTGAGGTCTCCACTTGCTCGATGATAAGGATCGAACCAAGAAGCAAGCTTATGTCCTTAGAAAATTTTGTGAGGTTTCCACCTGCTCAGTGATAATAATCAAATCGAGAATCAGGCTTCTGCCCTTGGAAAATTTTGTGAAGTTTCCACTTGCTCAGTGATAATGATCTAACCAAGAAGTAGGCTTCTGTCCTTAGAAAATTTCATGAGGTTTTCACCTACTCTGTGGTAAGGATCGAACCAAGAAACAGGCTTCTGTCCTTAGAAAATTTCGTGAGGTTTTCACCTGCTTGGTGATAAGGATCAAACCGAGAAGCAGGCTTCTGTCCTTAGAAAATTTTGAGTTCATTGATCAGTGCTTTACAAAATCGATAATGGAATAAACGCACCTGCACGGGCAGATAACATCACATTCATTAGTTAAATATGTATACACAGCTACATTCAATTTACACCCTAGTGTACAACCGA
Organism: Quercus suber; assembly: GCF_002906115.3. Classification (NCBI taxonomy): domain Eukaryota; kingdom Viridiplantae; phylum Streptophyta; class Magnoliopsida; order Fagales; family Fagaceae; genus Quercus; species Quercus suber. The sequence continues at coordinate 440,798 of NW_027069614.1, forward strand.
TTAGTGATAAAACTTCTTTAAATTGTGACATTCCATGGCCGAAAGAGTGCCTTTCATCCAAATCCTCCAAGTAGTACGCCCCTGCACCTGCAATGATGGTTACGCTTTAAGGTCCCTCTTAGGACGGGGCTAACTTCTCGACGTTAGCATCCCACATACCCCCTACCGCTTTTCTTAACACCAGGTCCCCGGCGCTAAATTCCTTTACCTTCACGTCCCTGTTGTAACGTTGGGCAAGCTTTTGTTGGTACTAAGCTAACCGTATAATCGCCTATTGTCGGTATTCTTCCAATGAATCTAGACGCTCCACCAACATTCTGTCATTCTATTCAGGGGAAAACTCAGCAACCCGCGAACTATATAAATTTACCTCGGCCGGAATTATAGCTTCTACTTCGTATGTGAGAGAGAACGAAGTCTCTCTCGTGGACCTCCTAGGCGTCGTACGGTACGCCCATAAAATGTTCGGTAGCTCTTCAGCCTATCTTCCTTTCACCCCGTCTAGCCTTTTCTTCAATCTGTTCACAATCACCTTGTTAGTGGCTTCAACTTGGCCATTGCATTGTGGGTATGTTGGGGTTAAATACCTATTCTTCATCCCGAGGTCACTACAAAACTCACGAAAGGCCCTACTGTCGAATTGCAGTCCATTGTCAGATATTAGTGAGTTCGGTACCCCAAACCTTGTGACTATATTCCTCCACACAAATTTTTTGACATCCATGTTTTGATTATTAGCTAAACCCTCTGCCTCCATCCATTTGGTGAAGTAATCAACAGCCACCAATACAAACCTCCAGTTGCCTGTTGCACAGGGAAATGGGTCGAAAATATCCAGCCCCCATTGCGTGAAGGACCAAGGACTGCTGATCAGATTCAAGTGACCTATTGGCTGATGGATTAATGGGGCGTGCTTCTTACACTATTCGCATTTATGTACATACTCGGCGGCATCTTTCAGCATATGTACCCACCAGAACCCTGAGTCATTACTCGATGTGCCAACGAACGTCCCTCCACGTGACTGCCACACACTCCGTCACGCAATTTGGCCAAGAGTTCGCTTACCTTCTCAGGGTGCAGATATAGAAGGTACGGCCCCCTAAAAGACCTTTGGTATAACTTACGGTCTGCTGACAACCAGTACCGAGCAGCCACTCGGCGAACCCTATTAGCTTCCTTTTTGTCATCCGAGACTCGATCTCCGGCCAGGAAATCAATGATCGGGTCCATCCATCATGGCTTAGTCATCGAAATCGTGGCCACCTCAATTCCAGCAGTATGCTCGGCTCTTCTATGATTTCCACTTTGATTAACCGAGGCACTTCTCCTGTCATCGATTATGCCAACGTAGCCAGGGAATCAGCATGTCGATTTTGTGCCCGAGATACTTGGGCCACCTTCACTGTACAAAACTTATCAATGATTTGCTTTACCACCTGCAAGTATGCTTTCATTCATGAATCCTGGGCTTCAAAACTACCCTGCACTTTGTTAACAACTAGTTGGGAATCTGAATAAAATTGTACATCCCACACACCTATAGCCATAACGACTCTTAATCCAGCAAGTAAAGCTTTGTATTCAGCTTCGTTATTAGAGGCCCTAAACCCCAGCCTAAAAGAATGCTCCAATTGTATTCCTTCAGGAGTGATAATGACAATCCTGGCACCGACACCCCAGGCAATTGATGCCTCATACACAAATACCTTCCACAGGCGACTCTCCACATGACCAACCATTTCTCCATTGTTCTTAGGAGAAAACTCTGCAACAAAATCGGCAAAAGACTTGGCCCTTCACCGAACTTTGCGGTCTATACCGTATGTCAAAAGAGCCTAGCCGAGTCCCCCATTTAGCAATTCGGCCCGTGAAGTCTGATCTCTTCAACAATGATTGTAAGGGATACTTAGTTAGGACGTATACAATATGAGCCTGAAAATAATTCAGCAGCTTCTTCGTAGCATGTATTAGGGCTAACACCAACTTCTCCAAAGGTAAGTACCTTGTCTCAACATCAACCAAAGTTTTGCTGATGTAATACACGGGTTGCTGCACTCCTTGGTCTCTTAGTAGCATAGCACTCACAGCATGATCGAACACTGATAGGTACATGAATAAATCCTCACCGAGCTTTAGGGCCGTTAACATGGGCGCTTGCATTAAATAATCCTTCAAATCTCGAAAAGCTCTGTGACATTCCTCATTCCACTAAAACCCTTTCCATTTCTTCAGAAGCTGATAGAATGGTCGGTAGCGATTAACAAATTTGGAGATGAATCGGCTAAAGGCAGCTAACATCCTAGTCAACACTTGTACCTCTTTCGGATTGCTCGGTGGCTTGAGGCGTTTCACAGTTTCGATTTGGTCCGGGTTTACCTCTATTCCCCGATTAGTAATTAAATATCCCAAGAACTTGCCAGCCCTCACACCAAAAGCACACTTCTCGGCATTAAGGCGTGACTTGTGTTGCCGAAGTACCTCAAACACCCCCTGGAGATCCTCTATATGCTACACCTCCTGTTTACTTTTTACCACCATGTCATTAATGTACACTTCAACCGTACGCCCTATTTTATCTCGAAACATCCTTGTCATCATCCGCTGATACGTGGCCTCAGCATTTTTTAACCCAAAAGGCATCACAGTATAATGATAGTTGGCATCTGGAGAGATCATTGCTGTCTTTTCTCGGTCCTTGGGCGCCAGGGCGATCTGATGATACCCTTGAAAGGCGTCTAAAAAGCTCATCCTCGGGTGTCCGTATGCATCTACCAACTGGTCGATCTTCAGCATGGGAAACAGGTCTTTTGGACATGCTCGTTTCAAATTCGTAAAATCTATGCAAACCCTCCACTTGCCATTCTTCTTCTTCACTACCATGGTATTTGATAACCATTCCAGGAAATAGATTTCCCTTATTACCCCAGCTTCCTTCAGCCTTTGCACTTTCACTTTTATTGCCTCAACATGCTCATTAGCTAATCTCCTCGGCTTTTGTTTCTTAGAAGGGAATGAGGAGTCTACATTAGGTCTATGGATGATGAATTCGGGATCCACTCCGAGCACCTCATATGGACTCCATGCAAACACATCCACATTCTGTACAATGAATAACAACATCTCTACCTTATCATGGTCTTTCATGCTTTCTCCTACTTGGAAGTACCTGTCAACATCCGGTAATATCCTTACTTGTCAACATCCGGTAATATCCTTACTCTCATTTCCTCAACACAGCCATCCCCATTCTCTTCTCGCGAATCCTGTAATTGCTATAAGGGGACCCCCTGTGACGGGTCCTTTTGCTCGGCTTGCTCCTTCTGGTTGGCTCGCTCTTTCTTCTAATTGACTATAGCCACTAAGCATTGTTTAGCCGTTTGTTGACTTCCCCTTACTACAGTGATACCTTGCTCGGTAGAAAACTTGACTTTTACATGCAACTGCCCCTATTTTGTGGATCCACGGCCTTCCTAGTATCATTATGTATGGGGAGAACGAAGCAACTACTATAAACATTACTATCACTTCTTTGCCTTCCATATTCACAGGTAGAGAAATTTGTCCCTCGAGAACTACCACTTTACCATTAAACCCGACCAAAGGTGTACTATACTTTGAAAAGTCCTTATTTCTCAAACTGAGCCTCCTGAACAAGTCCGGATACATCACGTCGGCCCCGCTTCCCTAGTCTATCATCACCTTCTTCACTAAGAAACCACTTATCTGAGTCATGACCACTAATGCATTGTCGTGCGGTTGGATTTTTCCTTCCAAGTCGTTGTCATCGAAAGCGATAGGCTCCCGGACAAGATTTATCTTCTTTCCAAACAGTTGTATGCTTGAGATGCCTTCCATTTGTATTACAGTCAACACTCCTTTCCTTCTTACTACAGTGAGGTCCCCCAGGGTAGTATGGATGACCTTAATTATTCCAATAGAGGGTGGAAGGGGGTTCCCCCTTTGCGGTGTGCCTTGCCCCAATCCTCGGTCTCCTGCATCCATCACAAACTCCTTTAAATACCTAGCCTTCACCAGCTGCCCGAAATGATCCCTCAACACTCGACATTGCTCGGTAGTATGGCCTTTGTCTTTGTGGTAAGTACAGTACAAGTTTTGATTTCTCTTAGATGGGTCACCTCCCATCTTATTCGGCCACCTGAAGTATGGTTCATTCTTAATCTTATCTACAATCTTATGCACCGGCTCCTTAAATGTTACATTTACCTCCCCTACTTGTGCCTCTGGCTCCTAAATCCTCAAACTCCCCTGGGTCCTGGGTGGAAAGCCACCCTGCTAAGGACAATTTATCATTGGTGCTTTACCTTCGCTTTATAGCTGGTCATTCTCTAGTCATTTGAACTCTTCAATGTGCCTCATCAACTGCCTCATAACCTCGGAAGGCTTCTTAGTCAATGATTCCTGTAGGTCGGAATCCTCAGGCAATCCCATCCTAAAAGTTCTTGTAGCAATCTTCTCGTTGCCCTCACTGATCTCATTGTAAAGTTCCCAGTACCGGCTAGCATAACTACGAAGGGTCTCTCCTACCCTCATTTTCATGGATAGCAACGCGTCTACCAGCTGTGGTATTCGGCTACAGGTTACGAACCGAACACCAAACTCCTGTATTAGCTCGACGAAATTGTGGATGGAGCCCTTTTGCAACCCATTAAACCATCTCAAAGCGGTGAGGCCGAGGCTTGAGGGAAATACCTTGCACATCAGCGCATCATTATGAGTATGCAGAGACATCATATGTATATAGTGGCTGATGTGCTTTACCGGATCCATTTTCCCATCGTAGGAATTGAACGGAAGGCGCATAAATCTGTTCAACATCTAGGCCCGCTCAATGTCAGTTGAGAACGGCAACCGAGTAGCTCTACGTAGTGCGCGGCTCATTGCATCCATGGCGGCATTATAGGGCCGTCGTTCTTCTAAACCCCAGTCTGCATATTCCCTTGAATGTGAAAAATCCCGGCATTGATGGGATTCCCGCAAATGCAAATGATCTCGGTGTCGATGGGACTCTCATAAATGTGAACATTCTCAACATTAACGGGAACCAGACTGATTAGACCCCATCCCATGACAATATTCCCCCATATCAGATCTTTTTTCTCGGTTGTCTCGGTTCCCTCTCCGATGCCTACCCCCTGCTTTCAACTCCAGATCTCTTACCAACCTGCGTAACCATTCAAGCTCCTCATCTCTTTCATCAAATTACCTGTGCCCTGAAGCATCCGATACCGTCCGTTGTGTTTGGTACGACTCCTTTCCAAGGTTGGACCGCTCTTCCTCTCATTCATGATTCTTATCTTCGCATCTTTTTTGCCTCCGTTCTCGCCAGGTTGATCCTTGAGATGATCCCATTGAACCGCTTTCAACATCACTCACGAAATGTCTTCTAGACATTTTCCTGCAAGTGAGTCTCGGTTGAACCATAGCTTTGTAGGAGATCCCCACAGTCAGCGCCAATTCTATGCACCCAAAATGAGTTTGACAAGTTCACTCTCCCTTGGGCTCACAATTTATTTGTAATGTGGGCTTTGGATTTCCTACTCTGAGTAGTTCCTACTTAAAGACGTAGCCTTCTCCCCCTTTCAACAATCTTTTTCTATTCCTCAATTCCTCATATTTATAGCTCAAGATTAGTGGGAGAATCATGATTACTCTTATGGCTGGTGGAAGAAAAGTTCCAATGTCATCAACCCTAAGTGGCTATTTAGGTGGGAGTGGGGTGTGGTGTGAGTGGCTTTGGAACTAGTTCCCATTTCAGTAGAATTGCTCGGCAAAGGTACGCCCTTAGACGTTACTGAGTGGCCGAGGGACGACACCCCCGGGCAGTTGTCTCCTTGCTCAGGGAGTGGTTCGTAAAGTGCAATCCAGGTGATGTGGTGTAGCATGTGCTACTGAAGATCGCCTACCCGGTGGGCTTTAGAGTGGTCTAAGGCCCGGGCCAAGAGGTGAAATGGACTAAATGTTGGGTTGGAGCATAAGGCCCAAATGGGCCTGGACATTACGGCAGCTCAAGGCCCAAATAGGCCTGGATATACTAGTGCCGTACAGTAGGCTAATAGCTTCCCTTTTTTACCGGATTTAGTTTAATTACTACTATAGGCAAGCAAACCGGTGTGCTGATAGCCTTGCAAGGATGAGCTCTAGCAAGGATTTAGAATTTACTTCTTTTGAAAGTCCTCCTGTGGATGTTACTAATGCTTTTGAGAATGACATGTACTCTAATAGGCTTTGTCCTTAACCTTTTGTAGCTCCTTAATTTGTTTAATGAATCATCTTTTACCAAAAAAAAAAAATATCTCCACAAAGTAGCTCTAAAAAATAATAGCTCTACAAAAGAAAAATTCCTAGGCACTCTCGAAGTACAAAAAAATAATGCTCTCTCCATGAATTTATATGAGTAGACCCTATCATGAATGTCAGAAGTGGGAGTACAATTTATCATGCTCTGGAAATATCTAAGAATTACTCCTACAAAGTAATATATGACAAGATTATATAGTGGGTTCTTTTTATATAAACCATTACAATTAATTAAATGCAAAATGATCTCCTAAAATTCGTCTACTTTAAGTGTGCACCACACTACCGTGCACCCCTAGTATGTTGATTATTCCACAAGTACTAAGTTTTTGTGAGATGGTGAAGCAAAGGTTAGAATTCAAGTTTCCAAGAAAAAGTTTCCCACTCATACATACTTAAATTAGATTAGAGTATAATTTTTATCTTATATAAAATAAAAATTAAATTAAAATAAGGGTGCACCACCTTCCTATATTAAATTTTCCTTTAAAAAAAAAAACTTTCCATATTAAATGTGCACTACCCAATCATTAAACTACTCCAATGATTCCATTGCTCATTCTTTTTCAGTTACAAACTTAAGATTGTTTACAACTAACATTTAACGTAGGAAAGGAAACATAAAAGACACAAGATGGGCAGAAATAATAAGAATGAAAAGGAGTTTATAAAGTAGCTTTCCATTGTCAATAACAAATGCATGTAGCTTTCCATTGTGAAGTTGTAAGGAGTAATAACTAATATGGTTCTATATATGCACTGGGGCACAAAGATCATGAATATAAATAATAACCCAAGAACCTATTTTCATGATTATTTTGTTTTAAGCTTTCAAGCTCGAGTTGGCAAATCTAATGCTTATGCATAGTCTTTTCACTTAAATGTTATCATGCATTTGAGCCATGTCCCACACATTTCCATTTCTCTCATAATTTTTAGAGAATTCTACAATTCAAGGAGTTGGTGGGGTAATCTCTCTCTCTCGCTCCCCTCTAAATAGTAAATCTATTTGCTCGGATAAGAATGGCGGAATGGAATAATAATATTAGTATATATTATATTTGCTATTATAGTTTAAGAAAAGTTTTATTTTTAATTTTCTAGTTATGTTTATTTTTTCTAGATTTAAAAAAAAAAATATATATATATATATATTTAAGCTTCCCTCACTCTCTATGCCTATTCTATATATTATGGTTTTGAAATCTTTCCCTTTGAATCGGTTGCTAGTTTAGCCTCTATCTCTCCGCAATGGCGTTGAAGAATGCTTCAAACATAAAGTACTGAATATCAAATAAGCTACCGCTATTTTCATATCCATGTGATTTTCTGAGTTTTTTTAAGGTAAAATAGTATTTCAATCTGGGTGGGGGGGGCGGGCGTTCCAATCTTCATATTGCAGTTATTTGTTGCTTCTATAATAAATTTGGTTTGTGATATAATTATTGTCAATAATCTATTTCTTTTAGCACAAGTGTACAACTGGATATGTGATAGCTTAGTTATAAATATTTGGTTAATATATGTCCTTTTTTTTTCCCTTCTAATTCAAATAGTAAATGTTTAGTATTTATTTTGAGAAATGATATATCCACAACATTTTTATAACAAATTATAAGTGACAGGTTCTATTAGTTGTTATTGTTAAGGCAAAAAGTAATTTTAGTGTTAGGTTCAAATTTGAACCAATAACAACTAACCACCTGTGATTTGTTATAAAAATATTGTTAAAATATTGTAGACGTAGCATCTCTCTTTATTTATTTATGCTTAAGTTGTAATGGATAATGGATAAACACTTATATATAATTTTTAACATGTAACAATTAAACATATATTTTGCTAATAGTATATATTAAAAGCAAAGATGTTTGAGTTTTGGTTGACTTTATAATGTGTTTCCATCTAAATTTTGAGGCTCACAATTTTACCTTTTTTTTTTTTTTTTGAGAGAGTTTCAACCTATGACGTCCGCTCTTAATGATAGCTCTTTATCATCAGACCAGACACCAATCAGTTTTTGATGTAGGTAGGGATTAAACCTCAGATCTCTTATAAACTTTTTAGTTGAATTTAAATTCTTTACTATATTTAAACCATTCATTAGAATATTGCCACATCATATTTTCTATATAATAGACAATTTCATATAAATAAAATTATAATTTTCTTTTTAGAGAGAGTTTCAATCTATGACATCCGCTCCTGATAATAGATTTTTATCATCAGACAAAGACACCAATCGGTTTTTGTGTGAGTGGAGATTGAACTCCAAATCTCTTATTTAACCATCAAAGACTTTACCAGTTGAGCTAACTGGAACCCATTATAAATAAAATTATAATAAATGTATATTAATAACTACTATAATTATCAATTTAATATCTATGACCAAAAAAATTTAAAATATATATATATATTGTTAAATTTTCACTTACATTTCATAGATTACCTACTAGTTTATATATAAATGGAAGTGTAGGATAAGAAGACTTGAGCTTCCCTTATATGTCACAACATTAAATAGGATTATTAAATAAAAAAAAATTCTCATAGGCAAATGTAAACAATGCCACGGGTTGTTTCACTTCTTTTATTTATTTAAAGAATTAAAGAATTTAAAATGCTATTTACATTAAACCAATAATGTAAATGGAGTGGATTCTAGTTAGATCAACAGGTAAAATCTCTGATGTCTGAATAAGATATCTGGGGTTCAATCTCTACTTATACCAAAAACTAATTGGTGTCTTGGTCTAATAATAAAGAATTATCATCAGACGTGAACGCCATAAGTTGAAACTCTTTAAAAAAAAAATGTAAATGGACTAACATTCTTATAATTTAATGCAAAAACATTACTTATTCTGTTACGGTTTTAGAACAATTTTCGTAATTCGGTATTTAATTTTACTATAACTACCAGTTAAAAGGGGTTTTAGTATAGGTTCAATCTTTGTTGAAAAAACTTTATAATTCCATCGTCGTAGCCAAAATAGCTTGTGTTTATTATTTCTTTCAAAACAAATTATTTGATTTTTACGCACCCACGTTAAACTTATTAGTTTTAAATAATTTTACAATATTTGCCTTAAATTTAGAAAATTTAATAACCCAATATCATATTGCTATAATATTGCAAATTACATCCCTAAAAATTTATGGGTGTTTGGATTTTACACCTTAAAGTTTTAAATTTTGGATTTTACATCATGAAGTTTGGGAATATTTGAATTTTGCATCCCTAACTATTTAGAATTTGGATTTTACTCCCTTATGTTTGGGGTGTTTGAATTTTACATCTCCAAATTCTGAAACTTTATGTTGTAAAATATTAATACCCCAAAACCTTAAGGAGGAAAATCCAAAACTCCTAAAATTTAAAGGGTAGAATCCAAATTCTGAAACGTCAGAGTGTAAAATCCAAACACTCTCAAACTTTAGGAAGTAAAATCCAAATTTTGAAACATCGTGGTATAAAATCTAAACAACTCCAAATTTTATCCAAATTTTAGGGGTGTAATTTGCAATTTACTCTACTGTTAACTACTTTCATAATTTGTAAAATCTTACGATCCTTGATTCGTCCCTTTCACCAATTTTGATTCAGATTTTAACAATTTTGATGAGATAGGTCCATACTCCATACCCAATTATGCTACCTTTGGAATTATTATGTTGTTAAATTTTCCTGGAAATAAATTGGAAAATTGGGTTAGACCATTTTAGCATTTGGTTTCTAAAAAATATCTCATTTTACCATCTCTAAAGTTACTTTATCTATTATACCATACAATTTTGCAAAACACTCAACATTCCAACTTTTATTTTAACATACAACACATTAAAATAATATATTTACACTATAAAATAATATAACCCAATACCCAAATAAAAGATCAAAACCCAATAAAATATATATATATTTTTTTTTAAATACTATCTTGCTACAGTACCATCATAAAAGGAGGATGGTATTGTAGCTCAACGGTAACATTTTTTAGGATAAAGTGTGGGTAGTGCAAGATTTATGAGGTTTTATGCTAAATGTTAGCATATTTGGAGTCTTAGCATGCCGGATATTGATGCTTTTATAAGTAGGCTTTTTGCAATTATGCTAGTTTTGGAGTTATTACGTTGTTAAATTTGCCTAAAAATAAATAGGAAAATTGGGTTATAAGTAGGCCTTTTGCTGTTGCTACAAGTCATCTATGTATTTGACTCAAGAATAAATTTGTTTTAATTTAGTAAAGAAGAAAAAAATTGCAAATTTATTCAGTAAATAAATAAAATGCCTATTCTTTTTGATAGGAAGACTAAACTCATTTAATCTATATGTACATAAATAGCATCTACTTAAATAAATAACAACATTACATATATTGGCTTTGTATTGAGTCTATGTATGGGATACACAAGTCGTTGCCTAATTGCCTTATACTCTTTTTAATATAGATTAGATTTAATCCCAAATCGCTAGCAAACTGATACGAGACTTTTTTTTTTAAAGGAACCGATAAGGGACTTGTTTGCTAAACTAACTAATATAATATCAGTTATCCAAAAAAAAAAAACACTAGTATAATATCCACTCATATCTCCGTTTTGCTCCAAAAAAAAAGTACTGATAGTGATCAAACCAAAAACAAAATAAAAAAATGAAAAAAACAAAAAAGAAATCAAACAAAACAAGCCAAAATACTTGTTTTAATCAAGTTTCATGCATCGTTGTAGTCAATTTGCAAAAGGAGAGAGAATTGGAAATTTTGGAGCATGTAGGCGGGGCACAATTTTTTTGATGAACATGCAGGTGGGCACAATAAATATACAGTGTTATAGACTTTTTATTGATAAGTACAGTGTTATAGACTTATTATCACATATTTCCATATCTGTATTATTGAATTTGAAAATCAAGTAAAACTTGACATATATGATGCGACATAATTAAGAATTGTTATATTATTGATAAGTACAGTGTTATAGACTTATTATCACATATTTCCATATCTGTATTATTGAATTTGAAAATCAAGTAAAACTTGACATATATGATGTGACATAATTAAGAATTTAAAAAATGATAAATAGTAGATATTTCTCAATCAGAGTTAGCGAGAACAATAGAATTAGATTATCATTAATCAATTAACTATATTTGATTGGGATTGATCTTTTATGGCCTACATTGAGATGATGTGAAGAGTAATAAGAGGAAAAAAGAATAGTAAATCTAGGAAAATTCCAATTTCCAAGAACCCATAATAAAGGGTGCTCTTGATAATATTTTAAACTTGGCTGTAAATTATGTTGTGACAAAACAGACAGTGAAAAAGACAATATGGCCCTAAAAGGGACTCAAATCACACTCATCATGAGAATGGTGAAGCAGACGGGGATTGAAACAATTTTTTTTTTTTTAAACCAATTGAAACAAATTTTCTATCAAAATGGTATTTGAATCAAACCAAAAGTTTAGAATTTCTCCACACTTGCAATTTTTGGTGGCTAGAACTAAACCATATGCAAGGGTAGCTCACATAGAGNCAACAACAACAACAACAGGTGCCAACAATTGAAGCTGTAGATGAGAAGCCACAGATTTTCAATCCCCAGATGATAAACCCAGCTCGGTTTGCTCAAAACCCGGCTTTGTTTATGCCTACATATGGCCAATTGCAAGAGCATCACCTTGTTTCCCCACCACTGGCAAAAAGACATAATCTTTGTGGTGCTGGGCCTAATTATCAGGTACCGTTTTCAGAACCGGGGCAAGAGCTCCTTCGAAGACAGCAACAGCAAAATCAGCTTCAGATGCAGAAAGTGGTGAACAATGAATTGGCAAGCGAACAGCAACAGCAATTGTTATTTGATCAGTTATACCAGTTAGCAGAGCTGATAGAAACTGGAAATAATCCGGTACGTGCGCAAGGGATATTGGCGCGGCTCAATCACCAGCTCTCTCCAATTGGTAAGCCTTTTCAAAGGGCTGCTTTCTATTTCAAGGAGGCCTTGCAATTGCTTCTTCATAATGCTAATAATACTAGTTGTAATGCTTCTTTGAGTTTGTCATCACCACCACCCCATTAGTCTTATTTTCAAGATTGGCGCTTACAAATCATTCTCAGAAGTCTCTCCTGTACTTCAGTTTGCCAATTTTACTTGTAATCAAGCTCTTCTTGAAGCGTTGGATGGCTTTGATTCCATTCACATTATTGATTTTGATATTGGGTTTGGTGGACAATGGTCTTCTCTTATGCAAGAGCTCGCCTTGAGGCAAGGTGGTGGTCCAGCTCTTAAATCACTGCATTTGCATCCCATTCACACACGATGAACTCGAGCTTGGTTTCACTCAAGAAAGCTTGAAACATTTTGCTACTGAGATTAACCTTGCATTTGAGTTTGAATTTTTAAGCCTTGAATCCTTGAACTCTGGTTCTTGGCCACTGCCCCTTCGTGTATCGGAGAGTGAGGCAATAGCAGTGAATCTGCCAATTGGTTCCTTTTCCAACTACCCTTATCCCTTCCTTTGGTTCTTGGTTTTGTAAAGCAGCTCTCACCAAAAATTGTGGTCTCTTTGGATAGAGGTGGTGAACAAACCGATGGCCAGTTCCCCGCCACATAATTCATGCCGTTCAATCTTATTCGGGCCTGTTTGAATCGTTGGATGCTGTTAATGTCAATCAAGATGCCTTGCAAAGGATTGAGAGGTATTTGCTGCAACCAGGAATTGAGAAAATTGTTTTGGGTCGCCGCCATTCACCTAATAGAACGCCTCCATGGAGGAATCTATTTTTGTCATCCGGATTTTCCCCATTAACATTCAGCAACTTCACAGAGTCCCAAGCAGAGTGTCTGGTGCAGAGGACTCCAGTTCGGGGATTCCATGTCGAAAAGAATCAAACTTCACTTGTTCTCTGCTGGCAGCGAAAGGAGCTTATCTCAGCTTCAGTTTGGAGGTGCTGAGAAGAGTAGCATTTTGGAATTGGTTTATAACACCAATTAATTTTTATTGCTAGGGTGCTTCGTAACTTACTGTTTTGGTTGATTTTTTTTAAAACTCTATCGCGTGTTGTTTTCTCCTATGCTAATTGTCTATGCACATTAGGGCTATTGTTCCCATTCAAGAAAATATTTTAGTAACTGGATGGCTCTGTACAGGTGTCTTATGTTTAGTAACCAAATATTACTGTTATGATGTGTTTTTTGCTTCTAAGGTGGTGGTGATTGTTTGTTGTATACTTTTAACAACAATGCAACACAAGTTATCAAGAAAAGAAAATTTTTAACCCTGCTGATATGAGTCCTTTTTTTTGTGCATACATTTTTTGAATGCTTAGCATCATGGGGCTGTTTAATTTGATATTCCTTTCTCTTTTACTATATACTCATTGATTTGTGAGCTGCACTCCTCTAGCTTGAAGAACTGCACATTATTCAACTTTCAGAAATTTTTTTTGCCTAATTCTAGAAAGACTTGTGAGTGAATTCATCATGGTTTTTTTTGAATGATTGAGGTTACACACTGTACTCGCAAATTTTGTTTTCTTGATATTGAATATATAATTCTGAAGGGTGGGGAAAGGGATCCAACAAAAGCATTTCTTGTTTGCGTGCTTCACTCTTTCTAGGATTGCTTGTAATTGTTATGTTTCTTCCATGCCTAAGTGGGAAAAGGGAAAATGCCTTTGCAACAGTAATTGGTGAATGACACAACTTGCTTTATAGGATTGGTTGCTAAATGGTTATATATATGTAGTTCTCTATGTGAGCTACCCTTGCATATGGTTTAGTTCTAGCCACCAAAATTGCAAGTGTGGAGAAATTCTAAACTTTTGGTTTGATTCAAATACCATTTTGATAGAAAATTTGTTTCAATTGGTTTAAAAAAAAAAAATTGTTTCAATCCCCGTCTGCTTCACCATTCTCATGATGAGTGTGATTTGAGTCCCTTTTAGGGCCATATTGTCTTTTTCACTGTCTGTTTTGTCACAACATAATTTACAGCCAAGTTTAAAATATTATCAAGAGCACCCTTTATTATGGGTTCTTGGAAATTGGAATTTTCCTAGATTTACTATTCTTTTTTCCTCTTATTACTCTTCACATCATCTCAATGTAGGCCATAAAAGATCAATCCCAATCAAATATATTTTTCACCTATGTCTAAGCTAGTTTGGGAAGAAGGTTGGTGATGATTCTCTGGGGCCGCTGCTGCTGTTGTTGTTGAAGCCACACCGTTGCCAAGAGAGGAAGACAGAGTTGAGGTTGAAGTTGGAGGGCTGGGGCTTCTTCTTCTGTCAAGAACTGAGGTGGGCTCAGTGCCCACATGGCAATTTTCTTTGTTGGTGTTGTGCCACTTTTGTAGTTGTTGTTGTTGTTGGTGGTGGTGGTGGTGGTGGTGATGTTGGTGAAGATGGGGTAATGAATCTGAAGAAACGGTAGAGAAATCTAACACCCCCTTCCCTTGAAACTCCTCAAAGGATAGGGGCATGGCCTTCATCTAAGAAAGTGAACCAAACAACAACAATTCACAAGAACTCAATACCCAAAAACCCTCCAGTTTTTGAAAGACAAGAACCCCACCACCAAAGACTTTCAAAAAGCACAAAACAGAAATGGGTTTGGTGTAAATTTTATCAACTAGACCTTATACACGGAGAGAGGCAGACAGTGAGTAAAGGTAAGAAACAAAATCAAATTTTTGAGCTTTAATTTTTTCTGACACAAAAGACAGACAGACACTTGTTATATGCATACAAGCTCAATATGACCAAACCCATTTCGCCAAACACCTCAAAGCCTCAAAACTCCTGCTGATGCTTCTTCTTCTTCCTACTTTCTGTATGTATTTAGGACTCTAAAATTTTGTAATATAGCACAAACCCATTTTTTGGCACCATCTTTTTCTCTTCTTTGTGGTGTTGTTTACTTGACAAAACAGGCTTTGGTGGGGTATTCTTTCTCTCTTCTCTTTGGAGTACTCTGTTTTTCTTGTGTTTTCTGGTTGCTATGGATGCGTGCAACATATAAAAGATGAAAGTGGTAAAGTGCTCTCTCTCTCTCTCTCTCTCTCTCTCTGTATTTTCTTTGTTTTCTCATTTTATAAATTTTTTATGTGGTTTTTGTCTGTAGACGTAGTTATCTCCTGGTTGGGTCTCTGTCCCTCACACTTTGAGCCCCACTCTCATTTATAACGCGTACAAATAACCTTCGCCATGACCTATAAGGCTATAACATGCAAATTTCGATGTCTTTGTCATGGATCATTTATGAAAATTTTGAACCTTGACAGTTTCTACAAATAAATCAACAAAAATGGTGTTATAATATGAAAGTACAAGTAAAGAAGAAAAAGAAAAAGTAAAAGTAAAGAGATTAAGGGCCCGTTTGGTTTGGATTTTTAAACAACATTTTTTAGTTTTTAAACAACATTTCACACATTTCAACACACTTTTTTACCCACACGTATTTCAAAAAACTATAAACAACAATTTTCAAACTACTCTACCAAACACCCTCTAAATTCAAACTCTAATATATTCATCGAAAATAAACTATTTTTGTGGTAGTCATAGTCTTTTTTTTTAATATAAAAAAGGAAAAAAAACTTTTATATTTTTAAATCATTTTGCAAAATATTAATATAGATTTATTTCAAAATTAACTTGGAATGCATTTGAATATGCTTAGCTTATTGTTTATTTGCTAATAGTATAGTAGAAAAAGAGGAAAAAATTTGAATACTTTTAGTGTGAGATATGCCAAAAGTTTCCATGTTAAATTAATGTATGAAAATAAGATTCTCAACAAAAAATGAAAATAAGTTATATTAAATTCTTCCAATTTATTAGGTGTTTATTTATGAAACTACTTACCGTTTATTAAAGTAGATGAAGTTGGAGGGCTGGGGCTTCTTCTTCTGTCAAGAACTGAGGTGGGCTCAGTGCCCACATGGCAATTTTCTTTGTTGGTGTTGTGCCACTTTTGTAGTTGTTGTTGTTGTTGGTGGTGGTGATGTTGGTGAAGATGGGGTAATGAATCTGAAGAAACAGTAGAGAAATCTAACACCCCCTTCCCTTGAAACTCCTCAAAGGATAGGGGCATGGCCTTCATCTAAGAAAGTGAACCAAAACAACAACAATTCACAAGAACTCAATACCCAAAAACCCTCCAGTTTTTGAAAGACAAGAACCCCACCACCAAAGACTTTCAAAAAGCACAAAACAGAAATGGGTTTGATGTAAATTTTATCAACTAGACCTTATACATGGAGAGAGGCAGACAGTGAGTAAAGGTAAGAAACAAAATCAAATTTTTGAGCTTTAATTTTTTCTGACACAAAAGACAGACAGACACTTGTTATATGCATACACAGCTCAATATGACCAAACCCATTTCACCAAACACCTCAAAGCCTCAAAACTCCTGCTGATGCTTCTTCTTCTTCCTACTTTCTGTATGTATTTAGGACTCTAAAATTTTGTAATATAGCACAAACCCATTTTTTGGCACCATCTTTTTCTCTTCTTTGTGGTGTTGTTTACTTGAAAAAACAGGCTTTGGTGGGGTATTCTTTCTCTCTTCTCTTTGGAGTACTCTGTCTTTCTTGTGTTTTCTGGTTGCTATGGATGCGTGCAACATATAAAAGATGAAAGTGGTAAAGTGCTCTCTCTCTCTCTCTCTCTCTCTCTCTCTCTGTATTTTCTTTGTTTTCTCATTTTATAAATTTTTTATGTGGTTTTTGTCTGTAGACGTAGTTATCTCCTGGTTGGGTCTCTATCCCTCACACTTTGAGCCCCACTCTCATTTATAACGCGTACAAATAACCTTCGCCATGACCTATAGGGCTATAACATGCAAATTTCGATGTCTTTGTCATGGATCATTTATGAAAATTTTGAACCTTGACAGTTTCTACAAATAAATCAACAAAAATGGTGTTATAATATGAAAGTACAAGTAAAAAAGAAAAAGAAAAAGTAAAAGTAAAGAGATTAAATTCAAACTCTAATATATTCATCGAAAATAAACTATTTTTGTGGTAGTCATAGTCTTTTTTTTTAATATAAAAAAGGAAAAAAAACTTTTATATTTTTAAATCATTTTGCAAAATACTAATATAGATTTATTTCAAAATTAACTTGGAATGCATTTGAATATGCTTAGCTTATTGTTTATTTGCTAGTAGTATAGTAGAAAAAGAGGAAAAAATTTGAATACTTTTAGTGTGAGATATGCCAAAAGTTTCCATGTTAAATTAATGTATGAAAATAAGATTCTCAACAAAAAATGAAAATAAGTTATATTAAATTCTTCCAATTTATTAGGTGTTTATTTATGAAACTACTTACCGTTTATTAAAGTAGGCAGCTCATCAAACCATATAATTATTATATTAATCATATGATTGAAAGTACACATGAATATTTGTTTCAGACTTTCAATTAATATTGACAACATTTACTTCCAACTCATTAGTTGATGGTTCATAAAACCATTTGTGTTTAAAGTAGACAACTCATTAGTTTGAGATGTGACATAAGCACGAAGATCTTAAGTTTAATTTACTACACTATCATAGTGTAGTGTTTAAAATGTCTTATAAATAAAGAGTGAAATAGTATTCTTAAATACTGAAACACTAGTTCATTTTATATAAAATAAAATAAAAATTATATGATTAAAAATATATGTTAATACTTGTTTGAGTTGTGGTTAGTATGTTCTAAATTAAACTTAAAGCATTCGCATCAGCTCATACAAAAATTAATGTCTATTTTAACATAATAACCATACTTTTCTATTTTACATAACTATTTTCAAAAAATATCACATCGTATTATTTATTCTATTTTCTATTTTCTTAAAATTTCAATTTTTTAAATTTTTTTTAAATTATTTTTCTCTCTTCACACATCACAAAATAACGTCTATTCTCATATTTTATTCTCGAAAAACACAAACAATAAATAAAAAATGCATATACACACCATTCATTTTCAAGAAATACAAAGAATGAATAAAAAATTGAATACATACAATTACAGTAGCATTGTAAATTTACACAATTACTATAGTTAAAGATGAAAA
This sequence comes from Quercus suber, assembly GCF_002906115.3. NCBI lineage: Eukaryota > Viridiplantae > Streptophyta > Magnoliopsida > Fagales > Fagaceae > Quercus > Quercus suber. Next base: position 459,212 of record NW_027069614.1, read on the forward strand.
TGCATAACTTTACCCAAACTAATATATGTGGTGATTTTAGCAATATTATGCAAGTGCTCTTACTGACGAGGAGTAAAAAAAAAAAAAATTTGATTTTTACCAAAAGGAAAAAGAAAAAAAAAATGACTGAAAAAGAAATGCACGCGTTCTCATAAGCGCGTGGCTCAGTGATTATAAGTGTTAGTATTTCTTTTTCTTATTTTCTTTCACAGTGACCAACGAGATAGAGAAAAGGTGAATTGGGTCAGTGGGTTTTTCATAATTTACGCATATTCCAATAATGCCCTTGTTATTTTCCGATCTTGCCAAAGTGTAACTCAGGGGCATGAAAGTAATTTAATGAGAACAACCTCTGTTGGCCTGGTTTTCGAAACTGAATCTGACGACACGAAATAATGAAAGGCTTTTTGGGGTTTTGAAAACATCGAGACAGATTTTGACGGATGAGATATTTTGTTTCAGATAAAATCGTGTGGCTGTGATTCATAGTTTTTAATGTTTTATGCAAAATTTAAAAATTACTTTTTTTAATAGAAATGTCCCCCACATTTTTATAACATCAATGTTTTTATAATAAAATGAATGAACAAAATTTACTGCATAAAGTTATGTAAAAATATATTATTATTATTGTGAATCTCTTTTGAAATTGTGTAAAAATATATAAAAATATATTATTGAAATGACAATTATGTAAAGACATTATTTATTTTTATTTAATTTTTAAAAATATCTCCAATAAAAGAAAAGAAAAAATTTATTTAAAAAATTAAAAATATTTTAATAAAATATAACGTAAAATAGATAATTTGAGAAATAAATAACTTGGGTATTTTGAAAAGTTAGTACATATAACTAGAAAAAAAATTATGTTAAAATTGACAATAAAAATTTATATATAAAATTGCTGTAATTTGTTTTTTATTATTACTAATGAATAAAAAAATAATTTTGATAATAAGTTTATAGTTAAACCAATATCAGTCTACTATTTAAGATTTTGATTTGTTTTATTTTTATTTTTAATTCTATATAAAATACAAATTATGCTTTAGTGTTTTTTTTTAAGAGTTTCAATTTATAGTATCTACTAACTTTTTACCATCAAACTAAAACACTAATCAATATATGCAAAAATTAAATTATACATCTCTTATTCAACCATTTACTTTACCGCTTAAACTAATTACCATTAACTTTATGGGTTGAATAACTTGAATCAACTAAAACCTATCTAAATATACATGGGCTTGAAACTCCTTTAAATCACGGCCTGTACCATCATGTGAGCTGTAGTATATATGATTTGTCTTGAATGCGGGAAAAGTGCGGTGAAAATGTGACGTGCCAACAGTTCTCCGTATTTTTTGAAGTCATTTTCGTAGGTTGGTACAGCCAGTATTTACTGTTCCGATAATTGCATACCGGAGACTGAACTTCATTGAAAAGTTAGTACATATAACTAGAAAAAAAATTATGTTAAAATTGACAATAAAAATTTATATATAAAATTGCTGTAATTTGTTATTTATTATTACTAATGAATAAAAAAATAATTTTGATAATAAGTTTATAGTTAAACCAATATCAGTCTACTATTTAAGATTTTGATTTGTTTTATTTTTATTTTTAATTCTATATAAAATACAAATTATGCTTTAGTGTTTTTTTTTTAAGAGTTTCAATTTATAGTATCTGTTAACTTTTTACCATCAAACTAAAACACTAATCAATATATGCGAAAATTAAACCATACATCTCTTATTCAACCATTAACTTTACCGCTTAAACTAATTACCATTAACTTTATGGGTTGAATAACTTGAATCAACTAAAACCTATCTAAATATACATGGGCTTGAAACTCCTTTAAATCACGGCCTGTACCATCATGTGAGCTGTAGTATATATGATTTGTCTTGAATGCGGGAAAAGTGCGGTGAAAATGTGACGTGCCAACAGTTCTCCGTATTTTTTGAAGTCATTTTCGTAGGTTGGTACAGCCAGTATTTACTGTTCCGATAATTTCATACCGGAGACTGAACTTCGGCCGGAAAATGAATACCGGACCGGAAAAAAAAAAAAAAAACCCATTGTTCTCACTCTCTGGTTCTCTTCACTCACCGGCGTCACTTTCAGTTTCTGGGCCTCATACATTATGCTCGCTCCACCCTCAAAGATGGTGAACTTCTTGCATTTTTAAGTTGCAGAAGCCAAGAGCCAGCACAATGTGCAGAGCAGAAGCAGCGTGTTTCTCTAGCTCACCTCAGTTTCTTTTAAACGTCCAATAAAATTTAGACAGCCCATCCAAGAAATTTTACTGCTTGCAAAGCCATGTTTAAAGTCAAAAAAAAGCTTTCATGTGTCAGCTTTTTTACTCATAAGAATTTTTTATATTTTTCTAGCCCTTCCCTACAAACTTTGTCAAAAGTCCTCTCAAATGTCAGTAAGTTGATTAGTTCACGTGAAAGGTAATCTTGTATTTTAAATTTATATTGATTTTTAATTTTTTTTATCATGGATGTAGATGTATGGGCTTAGGGTTGGGCACGGTTTAGAATGTATGGGTTTAGGATTACAAATTAGTCCAGCCTATGGATTTATATATATATATATATATATATGGTCCGATTAATGTATAACATACATTAATTATTTATTTTAAAAAATTATTTATTAAAAATTAAAAAAAGTTAAAAAAGTTAATCACTTTTTTTTATTTTTTTTATTAAAAATTTCTTAAAATAATTTATTAATAAGTGATATCTTAAAGGTAAACGTTAATAAAACTCATATATGTATAAATATATATATATATAATGATAATTTCGAAATATATATAATGATAATACATTGATATTGATCAGTACCGAAATATATCGTTCTTTTGACTAAACTGAAATGACTTTTAGTATGAAATTGATTTCTCTAATTTTAAAGTCTAATACTCTAGCAGTTAAGAGAGTTTGAATTTGTGGACCAATAGATTTTTGGTCATTTTAAAAGAATGGTGGGTATTTTTTGTTTTTTTTTTTAATTCCTAATTAATGGGAATATTAATTTTGGGTTTGATTTTGTTTAGTTTAACTTATAAAAGAATAGTAGGTTTTAGTTAACTCAACTAATTAAGTTTCTCTTTCTCAAAAAATTTAAAAAAAAAAAAAAACCCAATTAAGTTTCTTATAGTATAAAATAAGAAATTTGAGAAGATAATCTCACATATACCAAAAATTAATTGGTGTTTTGCCATGATGTAAAGAACAATTATTATGAAGCAGATATTATAAGTTTGAGTTCTCACATCACTTTAGTAGTAGCATAACGGCTGTAAGTCGGGGGTGTGGCCATAACATAAGGCTATTACTTTCACATTTTTCTCTCTCTATCATATCTAAAAAAATGATAAAAAATTAAGAGATAGATTTAAAAATAAATTAGTGTCTTGACTTGATAATAAATAGTAACAATCATGGAGTGAACATTATAAGTTGAAATTCTACCATATTTATAAAATAAAATAAAAGGTGTATACCTAAATAGATGACATCTTACGTCCTTGTAAAGGGTTACAATCAAGTGTTATGCACTGGGTTGGATAGTTATGGAGAACGCCACTGGAAAAAAATTGGAAAATAACAACAAGTTACAAACAATTTTGTTAGTTAGCAACATTTCCTAATTATTTAAGAAACTAACATCTTGAGTGCCTGAGACTTGATTTCACTATAGCAACTCAACTCTTTCAGTCTCGAGTTCCTGCTCTTTGTTTTCAACTTCGCCTAAGCTTCATATCCAACGCCTCTTTCTTCTATTCTTAGAACCTTCGGACCTAGCCAAATCTCCATGGCTCAACCTCCGCCGCTGCCTTTTCTCTCTAACTCTCAAAACCTCAAACCCACTTTCAGAGACTAAAAACCTAGAAAATAAAAAACAAACAACAATAGCATTGGAGATACATACCCAGAAAACAACAAACCCAAGCCACTCCGGTACCAAGATTGTGATTTTTGGGTTTGGGTCTTTCAAAAATGGGTTAAAGGTGAAGAAGATGGAGAAGAAAGCTGGTGTGAAAAAGAAGATGGACAAATGGGATTTTGGGGCTTGGAGCGTGGGATGGTAGGAAAGAAAGAAGAGAAAAGAAATCGTGTCTCTTAGGCTTAAGTTCTAAAGAGAAAACATTGAAATCAAGTCTCTTAAGGTCAAGATGTTAGTTTCCTAAATTGTTTGCAACTAGGTGTTATTTTCCAATTTCCCCCGAATGCCACTATCAAATGGAATGTGGGGGCCCGCATTTCAAAATGACGTCTAAATGCGTTTGGAAGTTATTCTTAATAGAATTATGTTACTCCTCTCATTTTTTTTTAATGTTTTCAATAAAAAAAGATATAGCTTAAAGATATACCACTATTAATTTGTTCAATAGAATTCTGGTACTCTTCTCATTTTTTATTTTTATTTTTTAATAGGAATTTATTTTTTTGAGAGAGAGAGAGAGAGAGAAAGTCCACAAACTCCATTTAAAAGCTATTTTTAATATTTAGTGTCCGTTTGGCAAAGGTTGTTTTTGTCAAATTATTTTACTATTTAGCTTAATTTTGCTAATATTCATGGCTTCCACTATATTTTTTGGTACTATTTATAAGTCTCACTATATTATTTTAACTAACTTTTACCTTTATTTATAGTACTTTTAATAAAAAGTTTTTCAGTTTCAACAAAATAAACAGATCTCAAACAGACTCTAAGTTTGCATTTGACACAAATTAAAAAGTTAGTTTTTTTTACTATTCAGCTTATTTTTGCTACTATTCATGAGTCCCATTGCACTTTTTAGTACTATTCATGAGTCTCGCTATACTATTTCAGCTACCTTTTAGTTTTATATACAGTATTTTTAGCAAAAAGTTTTCGGTTTTAGTTAAATAAGTTGTTTGGGATCTATTTAGGGTCTATTTAAGATTCACTTATTTTATTGAAACTAAATTTTTTTTGGCTAAAAGTATAGTAGATAAAGGTAAAAGTTAGTTAAAATAGTGTAGTGAGACTAATAAGTAGTACCAAAAAGTGCAATGAGATCCATAAATAATAGTAAAAATAAGCTGAATAGTAAAATAAGTTGGTTTTTTAATTTTTACCAAATAAACACTAAGGATCTGTTTAGATACCACTTATTGCTGAAAATTGAAAACACTGTAGTAAAATAATTTTTAATGTTTGAATAATATCGTAGGACCTAGTTTTAAAGTTTTTTTTTTTTTGCTGAAAAAAGTACTTGCATGTTCCATGAACAATACACAGTACTCATTAAAAAAAAAAAACGCTTATTGTTGGGAAACGCAAACGCATAGTATTTCAGTGTAATCTAAACGGATACTAAGTGTCTGTTTGGCAAAAATTATTTTTGCTAACTTATTTTACTATTCAGTTTATTTTTGCTACTATTCATGGGTTACTTTGGATTTTTTGGTACTATTCATGGGTCCTACTATACTATTTCAGTTAACTTTTACCTTTCTCTACCGTACTTTCAGTAAAAAGTTTTTAGTTTCAGCAAAATAAACTGATCCCAAACGGAATGATATTAAGACAATTATATCCTGAATACTTTTTCTATTTACACTATTCAATGAGGCAAGGGTTGTTTGGATTTCTTGATTTCCATCACCCAATTCCCATCACATATAACCCAAAATCAGTGGACCCCACATGCCAATGCTTGTTTGGACGTCCTAACTCAGTGATAAACCCATCATAAAATTTTCTGGATTTTGAGTGACGAGAGCAAATTTGGAAACAAGTTTTTTAAGTTTCTGAAAATAGAGACATGAGTAACAATGGCATTTTGTGTAATTTTTAGCAAGTATTGGGGCCCACGGTCAGACGATATCACCTTAGTTTTCAGACTCCATGTGCCTACACTGTGCTACCAATGGCTCTAATGACCCAATTAAATAAAACACCTACCACGGTTATCAGTGGTAGGTCAGACAATGGGGCCGCATTTTGGGGTTTTTGTAATTGAAAACCATGATTGGGTTAAAGGTGCCAAACAAGGGTAGATGATTTTTGAGATATTTTGAGTAATAGGGTGATGAGTGAGAAGTGATGATATTTGAGTGATGAGTGAGGAGTGAGAAGTTATAGATTTTTGGGATCCAAACAACCACTTAGTAATAAGAAGCCCTTGTATACAACTATCTTACGTGTTTGAGATTGTTATTTATAAGTCTCAGTATTAACAAGCTTATTATTACTCTGATAATCACATGTAATGGCAAATTCGAGTAGGAATGGTAACAGGTCGGGTTCGGGCCGGGTTTTTGCATACCTGGACTCGACCCATTTACTAAACGAATTATTTTTCAGGGCTCGAACTCGTCCCGCAGGGCCCCGCGGGCCTCGTTAAGCCCAACCAGAAAGGAAGCTTTTTTGAAACAAGCTCCAAAAATCCCAAAAATCAATCCTCAAACCCAGAAATAACCAAACCAACGGAGGAGATTTGGTTATTTCTCAAATCTCCAAAAATCAAACCCATGGCCATACAACCAATCCCAAAAATCCCTTCTTTTCAAATCTCCACAGCCACACCCAAATAAATTTTAAAAAAAAAAATCCCATTTTTCAATCCTCAAACCCAAAAATAACCAAACCAACGTAGGAGATTTCGGATCAAACAAAAAATAAATATAAAGAAGAAGATAAAAATAGAAATGGAGAGAGAAGAGAGTCTTGGCCCTGAGTTGGAGATCAGAGAAAAAGAGCTGGAGGTCTTCAACCTTGGGTTTTAGATCTAGAGATAGAGGGAAGAGTGCTTAGGTAACAAGCAGATCACAACCCAAAACCAATTCAAGAGGAAAGTGCTTAAGAGTGAGTGAGTGACTGTGTGAGGCTGAGGCGTGGCTCAGAGTGAGGCCAAGGAGTGACTTAGAGTGAGGCCAAGGCATGGCTGCGGGAGTGACAGAGAGATTGAGGGTTAGGGTGAGGGCGTGAGTGACAGAGAGATTGAGGTGAGGGCGTGAGTGACAGAGAGATTGAGGGTTAGGGAGAGGCAGATGGGTACTAGGTTAGTGACTTAGGTTTACAACTACTATATATATATATATATATATAAGGGGTGGTTTAGTAATTTAATGGTAATCGCGTCATATCCGAGTCGGGTTTCGGGTTTTTTTTTTTTATAAAACCCGGACCCGTTTCAGGTTTTTTTTAAAACCCATACCCGACCCTATTCTTTATCGAGTCGGGTATTCGCAAGTCGGATCTAAATTTCTACCCTAAATTCGAGTTTAAGTGAGTTGGGGTAGTGACCTTGCTTATGAACCCTTTTTTTTATTATATAAAAAAAAATAAAAAATTTATTATGAATGCATCTTTTTTGTTTTTTTTTTAAGAGAGAACTTACCATTTTTTTTTTTGGCTTTAAATAGTTTTTTTTTTCTTAAACAACTCTAAAGCTAGTTTTAAAGCCACGTTTTGTAATGTATATTTAGACCGTGTTTCAACTTTTGTGAACCAAACATGGGTAGAGGAGATTTTAGGGATTATCTGTTCAAGCTTTTTCTAAGAAATTCATTTTTTAAAACCAAAAATAAAGTACTCAGAATAACATGTGAATTTGATAGGCCAAAAATGTATTGATCCCTTTTGGCAAATTAATCAATTAATTAGCCGAGTGAATTAATTAGACTCAATTATATGCAATAAGCGTGTTAATACAAACAAATCACCAATTAAGTTAAATGTTGCGGAAAATAAATTTGACACAGGTGATTTGTTTACGAATGGGGAAAACCACTGAGGCAAAACCCCACCGGGTGAATTTAAGGTCATTATTCTCAAGAATCCACTATTATCAAAATAAGCGGCTACAAGTAAAAAAAGTCTTAGTACCTAATACCAATCTATAGTCGAGTTCTTACCCTAATACCTAATTGGACTTGTAATGTAGCGACAAACTTTCCTTTCAATGCATGACTCCCAGTATGTGATTAACCAATGATGAACGGATCCTAGTATGTGACTAACACACCAACCTGAGGAAAATGTTGATTGCAAAGTTCTTCAGTTCATCCAACAATGAAGATCAGGTAACTCTTTGGTCACAAAACCCTTGACGCAAAGACGTAGTAGCTTCTATAAAGAAAAAGGTGAACTAGGGCAAAATATCTCTGGTCATAATATGCATGTATTATCACTTTGCATCACTTGAGACGGCTCTTAAAATAATCCTTATATATGTCTAGGGTTGTGAGAAAAGAAACCCTACACAAATACTCATGAATATGTGTGAAATCAGATCTGGAAATTCTAATCTCGTAATTCTCGACAAATACAGCTTTTGTCAAGCTTCAACATTAATCCTCGATAGAAAGGCTTCTGTCGAGACATCTGTTAAGCTTTAATGAACAATACTTCTTCACTTTATTTCTTAGTCAGACTTATATGACTTTAATACTAGACTTGAACACTTGTTTCTTGAAATACTAAACCCATCTTAGATCTATCCAATTACAAGTAAAGTGTGTTTTGTCAAAGAATTAGTCAATTTATATCACAAATGTTTCTGATAATTCCACATATGTCCTAACATAATTTTTTCGTGTTTGATTAGTACTATTTCATACGGAGGTTTTTGACATTATACTATGACCCTTTTTTTTGTTGAGAAAAGAAAAAATTATACTACGAGGATTTGAACAATCGAACATGCATATTTTCTCATGTTTAATTTAGGAGAATTTTATTTGTTGAGGAAAAATATTATATATGGTGACCATTTGAACATCTGTATTTTGTCATGCATATTTGATTAGTACTATTTCATATGAGAGAATTTATCTTATGAGACAATCTCATGAGATATGTCTCTTATGATATGTGAGACCGACTTATTATGACATTTTACAATGACCATTTTTCTAGGTTAAATGAGAGGGAAATTTTTTTAAAACCCCACAAAATTGTCTTCTCACAATAGCCCAAACAAATTTTTCTATAATAAAAAAAATTGTTATTAGAATGCAAAGTCATTAATTTTAAGTAGATGTTAATTTTATGGGTTTAATAGGATGATTAAAATTGTCTTTTTCTATTACTAATCGACATAATTAAAAATAATTGGTTTATATAAAACTATATAAAGTTGCAATTAGAGATGGAACTATTCTCTAACCAAAAAATTTATATACCCATCTAAAAAAAGGAAATTTAATTGAATTTAATTATTTATTTGAATGCTAAACATAAGAGATGTGATCGAACTCATCATAAATAAAATTACTTTACAATTGAATCTCATTACTAAATATATATTTTTTAGTTCCTGACAAGTTTGTAGTATGATTTCTCAATGAACTTTTGATAGGATTAGCTAATTTCCCAATTCTAGATTTTTTTTTTTTTTATTCTTGATTGATTCTAGTAATAGGGTTGGTTTGTTTGATAGTCATATCCATGCCCTGAACGTTTTATAGCCGTAGAACCCTTCATTATAAGATGTAAGAGAATTCTAGACATTGTACAATGTCTCAACCCCAACCACCATATCATCTTTTACAATTTGTTTTGGTTTTAATTCTAAAACAAATGATTATGAGGTTTTTTAAATTTTGTATACATGTCACTTATATAAATCTTATGAGTATTTTCAATAGAAAGTCAGCTTTATTAGAAGGGAATTTAATGCTAACTGCATGGGGATGTGTGATTTTTTGTGCCTAATACTGGGCTAAAATGTAAAGTGTGGTCATTACTTAAATGAAGAATTATTAGTTTATTCCAATATCCTAATGGTAATTCTTGCTGAACAATTCTTTGCAAAACTATCTGTTTGATATTTGTGTGGTTTTAACAACTTTATCTACAGTTGCATTTGTTTCATTGTACTAATACCATGATAATCATGCCAAAATCAAGAAATGTTAATCATGTTATTGGCATGTTAAATGCCTTCCATGCAAATATGGCCACAAGCAAAATTTTTCATAAGCATAGAGCATTTTAAATATAAAATAAATTTTTTTTAAAACTTGTAAATTTTAAATGGTTTCTTTTATATTGAATGACTTAATCTAGTTTAAAATATATTCATTTCAAACCCCACTCAAATTTGCAATCTGCAATAATAGGGTCTAGTATAAAGTCAACTTAACATATTTTGGGATCTAAGACAACAATTTCTAGTGAGGCCTTATTTTATTTTTAAATATTAATTGAGTAATATTTATGTTTTGATATTTTTTTCATTTAAAAATATATTTTTCTTGCCTTTTGAGATTCAAGATTACTACCAATTATGTTTTTGTGTTCAAGTTCTGCTAAGATTTCCTATTCAATTAATAATATTGTTAATCCATTTAATCTTTCTTATTATGACACTGTCAGTCTTAAATATGATTTTATTAATTTTAATTTTGGATAACTTCTTCCTGTAGATGCAAATGTAAAATTTATTGTTAGTTAATATTTTTTTTAAGTGATATATGCATTAGAAAAAGAATCTAACCTTTTTATATGTTTTAATAATACATTTATTGGACTATTTTCACTTATTTACAGGACATATTTAAAAAACTTTTAATTCTAAAAGATTGTCACCGTCTCTCTTGGTAATGTTGGACTTCAAGTATTGAACAATGGATTTAAGTAATGAATTTGTATGGAAAATTATTCATTTTAATTTTTGATTGGATTATTAATTTTAATTTTAATTTTAATTTTGATATATAGAAAAATGCAGGGTAAATTTTTTGAAAAATTGAAAATTTATACACTCTCAAACTACCACAAATATAGTTAAACGTATTATTGAATGCACAACATTAAAAAATTGTATAATATAGAAAAATACTTTTTATTCATTAATTCTCAGGCCTTAATTAAGATTTTACATTGTAAGACTGAAAAAAAAAAAGATATGCTATTGGCCAATAGAAGAGATATACTTTTTCTTTTTCTTTTCTTTTTTTTTTCTTTTTTTGGTAGGTGAGAGGCCTTACTTTTATTATTATTATTTTTTTTTCAACATGACAAATCGATATAATATATCATATTTTAGGGGGCTTAGGCCATTGCCTAAATGACCTATTGGTTGAGTCAAACTTGCGGCTATCTCCCAAAGGTTCACTCCTAGTTCAAAGGCTTTTTAATGTCATAGATTATAGGTATTTTGCTATAGACCTCAAGACTCAAAATGAAACCAATCTTGAAATGCAAGGTTCTCTAGACGTGTTGGCTACTTAAAAGATGGTATACTACTTCAAAGAAAATAGGGAGAAAAAACCCTAATTTTCATCTATTCTCGTCTCTATGTGATAGAGAATCATGTACAGTTTTGGATGAAGTTGTCGCCTCCCCAATGATCTATGCCTAGGATTACCTATATGTTTTTGGACGACTTTGAAATTCTTTATGAGCTAACTAGTAAACTTGCTTGTGTTATTGTAATAGTCATTTTTCATCCTAAAATTATGAACCAATATTTATCAAATATATCTTTGGATATTCTTTTTAAAATATACTATAATAATTAGGAGTTTGGTTGCATGAATATAAAATTGCTAATTTTAGAGCTATCCCTTGGGTAATGTAAGCCCATCATCATCAATACATTATTTTGATAAACGTTTAAGAAAAAAAAAAAAAAAAAACTTAGTTGATTAGGATTGATAACAATATAAATAGTGCCCATCCCTAAAAAAGGACATGATCCCAGCAAAATCCTAATGAAGTATACAATAGAAAACAAAACCGGATTAATTGCGATAAATAATCTATTTTGTACCAAGTTGGATTTAAAAATTTCATCCAAAAAAAAAAAAAGTTTTAAAAAGAAAAAATCCATCTCATAGTTGTTGAATTAAAAGTTGAAAATCAAGTTTTCTAATATATATATATATATATATTGAAAAATCAAGACATCAAAGTGAGCGTGCTGCTACGAGTCGCTACATGAAAAATTATTATAATGAGTAGAATCAGAATTAAACTTGTTCATTAATAAGAATTTTCAATACTCTCATTAATACTGTGCACTTCTTTAATTTCAGGTTTCTTATGGTATGATACTATCTTGTTATCTAATTATCACAACATTAATTAGTTTTTTTTAGAGTCTCATAGCTAAGCTAATCTAAGCAAGGCCACATGGTGTTTCACTTCATTTATTTATTTTAAATAATATAAAAAATTAAAGAATTTAAAATGCTATTTACATTAAACTAACAATGTAAATGGATTTCATAAAAAAAAGAAAAAAATAAAAGGACTATGGGTTCCAGTTAGCTTAACTAGTTGAATAAAAGATTTAAAATTCAATTTCTACCTACACTAAAAACTGATTAGCATCTTAATTTGATGATAAAGAATTATCTATCTTGTTATCTAATTATCACAACATTAATTAGTTTTTTTTAGAGTCTCATAGCTAAGCTAAACTAAGCAAGGCCACATGTTGTTTCACTTCATTTATTTATTTTAAATAATATAAAAAATTAAAGAATTTAAAATGCTATTTACATTAAACTAACAATGTAAATGGATTTCATAAAAAAAAGAAAAAAATAAAAGGACTATGGGTTCCAGTTAGCTTAACTAGTTGAATAAAAGATTTAAAATTCAATTTCTACCTACACTAAAAACTGATTAGCATCTTAATTTGATGATAAAGAATTATCTATCTTGTTATCTAATTATCACAACATTAATTAGTTTTTTTTAGAGTCTCATAGCTAAGCTAAACTAAGCAAGGCCACATGTTGTTTCACTTCATTTATTTATTTTTTAAATGCGGATAAATAATCTATTTTGTACCAAGTTGGATTTAAAAATTTCATCCAAAAAAAAAAAAAGTTTTAAAAAGAAAAAATCCATCTCATAGTTGTTGAATTAAAAGTTGAAAATCAAGTTTTCTATATATATATATATATATATATTGAAAAATCAAGACATCAAAGTGAGCGTGCTGCTACGAGTCGCTACATGAAAAATTATTATAATGAGTAGAATCAGAATTAAACTTGTTCATTAATAAGAATTTTCAATACTCTCATTAATACTGTGCACTTCTTTAATTTCAGGTTTCTTATGGTATGATACTATCTTGTTATCTAATTATCACAACATTAATTAGTTTTTTTTAGAGTCTCATAGCTAAGCTAATCTAAGCAAGGCCACATGGTGTTTCACTTCATTTATTTATTTTAAATAATATAAAAAATTAAAGAATTTAAAATGCTATTTACATTAAACTAACAATGTAAATGGATTTCATAAAAAAAAGAAAAAAATAAAAGGACTATGGGTTCCAGTTAGCTTAACTAGTTGAATAAAAGATTTAAAATTCAATTTCTACCTACACTAAAAACTGATTAGCATCTTAATTTGATGATAAAGAATTATCTATCTTGTTATCTAATTATCACAACATTAATTAGTTTTTTTAGAGTCTCATAGCTAAGCTAAACTAAGCAAGGCCACATGTTGTTTCACTTCATTTATTTATTTTAAATAATATAAAAAATTAAAGAATTTAAAATGCTATTTACATTAAACTAACAATGTAAATGGATTTCATAAAAAAAAGGAAAAAAATAAAAGGACTATGGGTTCCAGTTAGCTTAACTAGTTGAATAAAAGATTTAAAATTCAATTTTCACCTACACTAAAAACTGATTAGCATCTTAATTTGATGATAAAGAATTATCATTACGAGCAGACGTCATAAACTAAAAATCTCTAAAATAAAGAAAACAATGTAAATGAACTAACATTCTTATAATTTAATGCAAAAATATTACGGGCCTGTTTGATACGTGTGTTTAAATAATAATTTTCAGTTTTTTTTAGAAATATGTGTAAGTGAAAAAGTGTGTGAAAATACGTGTAATTTTTTTTTTTTTGGTTATTTAAATTTTGATAGTGAACTCTATTTTAGGCTGAAAGTTACAAGATGATACCATATCTTTTATTTTTGGGTTTAAATTTTGCTAGTGAATTGTATTTTGAGCTGAAAGTTTCAAGGTGATATCAATATATCATACATTTACTTCTTCCCAAAACAATCCATTATCAGCCTTCGGTGCTTGTCGTGAGAGAATGATATGTTTCACGAATACAAGGGTAGGATTTCTTCTTGTGTCTAACAATTAGCTAAGCTCATGAAACATTCTCTTTCCTTTTTCTCTTTTATTTCTATGTGATCAAATTGCATGGAAGTTCTAGAAACCTTTTGGCAATAATGAGTTATTCTTCGAATGTAAGAAATGAACAATTATAGCTTCACCGGTAGGGATTTATTTAAATTGTTTTATTATTATTATTATTATTTTTAGAACGTTTCAACCTACAGTATTCGTTTTGATGATAATTCTTTATCATCAGACCAAAACATTAATCAGTTTTTCATTTTTGATGATAACTCTTTATCATCAGACCAAAACATTAATCAGTTTTTCATTTTTGATGATAACTCTTTATCATCAGACCAAAACATTAATCAGTTTTCGGTGTAGGCGGAATTGAACTACAAATCTTTTATTCAATTATAAAAAATTTTATTAGTTGAATTAACTGGGACCCACAAAAAAAATCTCTCTATCTCCCTCCCTCTTAAATTTCATCTAATTAGTTCATGTCATCGTTTGTGTATTTAAAAGACAGAAACAAAAAAACCTTAGGAACAAATATTCCATAAAAGTGCCAGAGTTTGACTTAGAAGAAAAAGGCTATCGTTTGCTATTTGTCAAATCATATTCATATCAATAGGAAACATAGACTTAAAAGGGTGGGACAAGAAAGTGGATAGGTAATTTAGTACTGTTCTATTGTTTGTATAGGTTTTTTAATACGTTGCATCCAGACATTAAAATCTTCATTAATATGCTTTCATTCCAAGTTGCTTTCAATTTCCTATGTTTTCTCTTTCACTCTTTCTAGCCTTTAATAGGCCAATCTTCTTAGGCATGGCCAATAGTGTTAAAATTCCCTTTTCCAACCTACATTTACCTAAGAACAAATTGACAAGAAAATGAAAATGGTAAACGTGAAACAATAATAGAGAAAATAAGAGCTAGCAATAATAGGAATTTGAAGAAGATGTTGGTTTTGGTTGTATGGTTAAAAAAAAAAAAAAAAATTTATGTATTAAATTAGGCAAAAAGGGGGGACATGCTTAGGTCTGCAATGAATTCTTTAGGAAAACCTTGATTTGGACATGTCAGAAACAAGGCTTAGTTTATCTTCTTCCCCCATGTGAAAGCTAACAACTCTCTCTCTCTCCCTTATATGAAGTGTAAAGTGACCCAACTTAAACCATTTTTGTGTCACTCTCTTTCCTTGAGTTTTCTATTCAAAGTACCCATTTTTAATTTCTCTCTCTCATGTTTTTCTTTTTTCCTTTATTTTTTTTCCTTTCTTTCTTTCTCAGTTGGCTAAAAGGAGTGGTGACATGTTCTTTTCTCTCTTCTCAAGACACCCCACATCTCAAGCAATACAAAGTTACAAGCACGAAACTGGTCTGTGCTGGAAGCTGGACCACCCTATAATAACAATGCTAAAAATATAAAGTATTTTCCCAGCCAAAGTCCCTATTCACACACTATAAAAGGGAAACTACTATCTCACACACACTATCACACATACTGTATATACACTCAAAAAATAAGAAAAACTAACTTGAAGTCATGATTTATATGTGTGTGATAGTATGTGTGAAATAGACATCGTTCTAAATAAAAATCATATGTATATTGTTTTATGAATCTGATTAACGAGTATTTTTAAAGCATTTGTTAATAAATTATTTTAGGAAAATTTTTAATATTATTTATATGAGAAATATAAAAAGTTATTAAAGAAATCAATTATTTTTTTCATTTCTCATAAAAATATTTTTTAAATATTTTTTAAACTAATATCTTTTGGACATCCGACTTTGGTTAACTTCTCCATTGTTTTATTGATGAGTACTACCCCATGATTAGAGAGCCGCATGGGAGTCATGATATAACAAATCTAATCCCCCACTAACCACCCACCTCATAAAAGGCTCAGATGTTCTTTATTCAAATAACAATAATTAACTTTCCCAAGACACAATTTTGATTAGCTTCTTAGTTCTTACTAAGAAAACTAATTTATTTTTCCAAAGCACATGGGACATGGAAGTGAGAAATAGTTTTCATGGATATAATAGATAAGACAAGTCGGCGCGGCTTAGTGACGTGGTGGCAGCAACTTGAAGGTCACAAAATCATTTTGCTTGAAAGTTGAAACTACTCATTAGTTTTAAAAAATTGGGTAGCTATATTAAGCAATCAATATAAAATCCATCCATGCATGCATTCTCAAATACATTTCATTTGCTTTGTCCTTGACTTTTATAGCCAAAGTTGTTTTTTTAAGTTATTATTTGTTTTTGAAGGAAGATTATGATTGCAAAATCTTAATTGGATTTTCTCGTCAGTTGTCATTGTCTATGCATAATTTGAAAGCTTTTAAAGCTTAAACAAAAATAACTTCTAACAAGTATTTGGGGGGCTAGTTGTGGCCTTGATTGTTTAGGTTGTGATTGTTTAATTATGATATAGAAAAAAAATTTATGATTTGTGTGCATAGACAAAGAAACGCATGCACAATAAAAATAGAGAGCACTGCGTGGAAGGAACCATGATAGTGATATAAAATAAGTAGGCCAAGATAGCATATTTCAAATTAGAGAGGTCCTCCATCGTCTTCATTGATTTGAAAGATGTATAATTAAGTTGTCGTATATATGAAATGATCATAGTTACTAGTATTATCTATGCAGTGAGTAGATTTAATAGGTGGGATTTGTTTTGAAATTGACTGAATGATTTTTTTGTAGCAATTTGGTGGGACTGATTTTCTGATGTTATCATATAGATCTTCTAATTATTATGGAGCTCTAAAAATTTGTGATGGGACTCAAAAAAGACCTTCAATTCTTAGGTATATATCCACTATCCAGCAATAGAATTATTTCAGATGTCAATTTAAACCTTCTGAAGGTACTCAAATAATTTATACCTACTAATCTACAATCAACCTAAATTTAGTTCCTATTTCTGTGTTTGTATTATTATTTTTTTAGTTACTTTTCTTTTTCTTTTTTTGATAACATATGAGGGTAAAGATGTTTTTATTTGTGCATTAAAAGTGGCTGTATTGCCTAATAAGTAACTTTTCCTTTAAGTCTCATTCCTTACCTAATTTTTAGTCACAGTCTGACAATAATTTTAATAAATTAATATCGAGTTTCTTGTACAACAATAAAAATATTTATCATATGAATTGTTTAATACATATGATTTTGGGTTTTGAAATATTTACAGAAGTGTGTACAACAATAAAAATATTTATCAAATGAAGTGTTTAATACAAATGATTTTGGGCTCTAAAATATTTACAAAGGTGTGTACAATTAAATTAATCTTCAGTATTGATAGAATAATTAAGAATTGTAAGAATTTCAATCATTATGAAACGGACGCTATAATTAATATCATATATATATATATATATGTGTGTGTGTGTTTTTTTTAATCATATATATATATATATATTAAAAGAATATATTGGTGTAGTCAAAGAACTTCCAATGCACAAACCACCATCAGTACTGCTTCTACAAATAATAAATAAAAATTACAACAAAATTTTCTCATTCAAAAGCTAAGAGCCTAAGCCACACAAGCCTCCTTCAGGTTTATATAACAAGATCAGAGTTGGGTTTCCAGGCCTTCATTCCAGTGTGTGAACTTGGGCCTAGTTTAGGTTCTAAATCCATTCATAGTTGATTTGGGCCCTGACCGGTAAAAGCAGCAGCCCCAATTTGATTTTATCCAGTCAATAACTAATATTTTGATACTCAGTATTTAGCAAAAAAAAAAAAAAAACAAGGAACAAAAAACAAAAACAAAGTATTTGACCAAAAAGAATGATAACTAAAATGTATAATTCAGACTAATACATACTAATAAATACCTGCTCTATCTCTCTAGCATGAGAGCTTGCACACATTGCCAGATTGCCTCCAATGGATATATCATAAGTCTACAGTTGAAAACGAAAATCAAAGCTATAGGACACAGTAAATAACGATTTAGATGACAACTCTTGGACTTTGATTCATGTGGTAATGAATAGAATCATAATTGAGATATGGTTAGATCTTAGATCATATTGAACAGGAAAAAAAAAAAAAAATCAATTGTCCACGACAAATGAATCCCAAACATATATTTGACTGGAGAAAAGATCATTCAATAATGTTAATTTATTAATAATTGGTCTTCACTTTGCGTGTTATTTAATAAATCTGTGGAGGTGTTTGTTGGTGTTTCAACAAGTTTGGCGTACTACGGAAAGCTGAGACTTATTTTACAAGTAGGGAATTACTTGCATGGACAATAAACATATCAATAAAAAGAGTTGACCACACAGGAGTACTACCTTGTGTTAGAACTTAAAAGACGGGTTCCTTTGTTCATTAAGGACATTAGTTAGTTAGATAGTAGACTTTTTATCTTGGAGCCAAAAAAACTCAAAATAATTGTCTGAAAGAAATATAAATCTTAAATGTTTTTTTTTTTTTGGGTAAGAGAAAAATGGGTAGAGCGGGGTGACCAATGTGATTTCCTTACCTAGGCGTGACCAAATTCCCGTTTGTGTGAGGAACTCACTTATTTTTTAGATTGAGCATTTGTGATGAAGATGAGATATAAGAAACACCAACACACAGTTAGTTGTTTGAAACTTGAACTCAAGTTTTGAGACTTGTTGGCCACGATATCTTACCAACTAGGCCAACCAAATATTGGTAATCTCAAAAATGTTTTTTCTTTAATTTAAAAGGGAATTATATCTTCCTTTGCATGGCCAATTATTAAACGTTTGATTGAAGAAAAAAAGAGATTATTAGAAAAACAAGGAGATAAGACGACCTCTAAGATAAAACTTTTTGTTTTTTGGGTCTTAAAAGGTAACTTGTGCCTATCAAAAAAAAAAAAAGAAAAAAGAAAAAAAAAGAAGAAGTAACTTATAATGGGCTGTAGAATCATAGGCTTAGTTTTTTTTTTTTTTGATAAGATCATGGGCTTAGTTTTGGCTCTACCTTTAACTAGAAATTTGCCTTTAGCTTTGTTTATTGTTTGTATAAGGTACATGATTTACCTCCAAATCGGTTTATAAATGTTGGACAGAGTTTATTTCAAACCATCTTGGATCAGTAGCCAATGATGGCACGTCCACAATATCATCGATGAATTTATATTCTTTGTTTTCTTGTGTGGGAGGTGGCTCGGGCAAAGGGAAACTGAAGCCCTATTTGGCATGGTTCTCAGAACCAGACCGGACCGAGAGGTCGGATCGTGAAAACCGAAAATCGGGATAAAAATTGGTTTTTTAAGCTTAAAGAACTAGATTTTTTGTTAATTCCGTGAACTCCTAAAACTGGGGTTGGACCGCATGAACCGGTGAGAACCGTACTGTCCAACCCCTTAGCAATTTTTTTTTTTTTTTTAAAACAACTTAACACAATTTTATTCTACTTAATTAAATTATCCATCTCTTACAAGAAATAAAAAAAAATTATAATTAAAATTCTTTAAAGATATTCAACTTTACTTCAAAAATTAATCATAAATTTTAATGTTTTCATAGTTATTATTTTATTTTATTAACTTTCTTATTTAATTATTAAATATATGCTTGAAAATCATTAAATTTCCCTTACATATATAAATATATTAGTCAATTTTGCTAGTTTTATAAATTTAATATCTATATTGAGGCTTTAATTAATTATTAAATTAATTATGACGTCATTACGGTTTGACCCTGGTTCGACTTCAGTTTGACCTCAAAAATCTTGAACTTCTCCCTTTTACGGTTCAATAAACGGTCCGAATCTGAAAACCTTGCTATTTGGTTGAGATGATATCAAATTTTAGGAGGATAGAACGTATTTGTATTTTTTATATTGTGTTTTTAATATAAAGAAAGGAAAAGTAGATGGACAGAGAATATGTCAGTATTATGTCCTTATATAATAATGGAATGATGGAAAAGTTAATTAGTTATTTTATAATTTTCTTTTCAATGTCACTTTCTTACTTATTTTCTTTCTATTTTTGGAAGGAGAAAAATAGTAGTTGTAGGTGAAAATCCCCAACAACCCCCATTTTCTTTTTTCTGCCCTTTCACCCCAACCAAATAAAAGGAAGATTTCACTTTCATCTCCCTTTTTCTTCCCTTTTTTCATCCTCTTTTTTTTCTCCCCAATCAAACACAACATAAAAATTGGGAGAGAGAGAGAGAGAGTTTTTTTTTTTCTCCCAAAAATAATATTTCAATAAACTAGAGAAAGAAATAAAGAGTTGTGGGGAGTTTAGATTTGGTTAAAAAAAGTTTCCATGCCAATGCAGATGATCTTAATATTTTTTTTTTTGAATGATACTATTACGTTATTATTTATTTATTTTTAATACAAGATAGAATTCTACTCTAACTTAATCTAAGTGTATATGTGTGTGAAGCTCCCTCTTGAAAACTTGAACTCCAGCCCTTAGCCTCCACACTTCACAAGTGCTTATACTTGTGGAGTGACCATCGCACCAAGGATGTGCGGTGGTCTATTATGTTATTAATCTACAATAAGTATAAAGGCACAACAGAATTCACAATAAATTTCACAATCATTTGAAGGTGTTAATGAGAGATAATAAGATGATCTTAATATTTTTGTTTTTTTTTAATGATACTATTACGTTATTAATCTACAATAAGTATAAAGACACAAAATAATTCACAATAAATTTCACAATCATTTGAAGATGTTAATGAGAGATAATAAGATGATCTTAATATATATATATTTTTAATGATACTATTACGTTATTAATCTACAATAAGTATAAAGACATAACATAATTCACAATAAATTTCACAATCATTTGAAGATGTTAATGAGAGATAATAAAGTAGTATAAGTGGTAAACCCATATAATAATTAATAATAATAATCAGCGAACTCAATGATTGTGAAATTTTTTAAAAAACTCTTTGTGTCTATAGCATTAGTCATTGATAATGCAGAAGGGTCACCATTTTGAGTTACAATATTAATAAGTTATTCATTTTTTGGATTGGATTGGGTCCACTTAGATGAAGTTAGCCTAACCCAATCCAGTCCAAATTTCAACTTAACCCAAATGTGTTAATAAAATTGGGCCTAAGCTAAAGTCTATAAGTTGAATGTTGGGCTGGGTCTCCATCTAAGACGGCAAAACCAATTTTCCCAGGACATACAAAGTACCTGATTCTTCATAGGGCCATAACAATGTCCTCATTCTTCAGATAGAAATACAATTTCTACAATACTTTTATAACACATTTACAATAAATTTTACATGGTAGATTGTTATTGATTGTTATAGATAGCTAAAAAATAATTTCAATGGTGAATTTAAAGTAGAACCAATAACAACATACTAAATTTGTTGTGAAAATATTGTCACTTCTCTTTTTCAAAGTTTATTCTCACTAGGTTGGTTATTATTATTATTTATGAATCTCTCTTTCTTTTCACTAACATTTCGCTTTACAATTGAATGGATGCAATTAATTTAATTGGTTAAATTGTTTTATTATCAATAAATAAAAGAGGTATAAGAGAAGATAGATGGCCCATTTTACAGCCCATAGGCTCAACGGGCCTGTAGTGGATGAAAGAATAAGATTTTCTCCACACCACTCTCTTTTTTGTTTTATTTTTTGGGAGAAGGTGCTCCACACAATTCTAACCAATCTCAAGGCTTCATATAATTTTCCATACTTTAATTAAAAAGAATTAAAAAAACCCTAATAAGAATAAAAGAAATTAAAAGGTTTTTTTAATTTATTATTATTATTATTATTTTATAAAAAAATTTAAAAGTTGATGTAATTGATGTGAATATTCTTGAATTGCATGCAGCATATTTATATTCTATATTTAGTAACATTATATTTAAAAATATAAACTATAATGGTAAAAATGCCATTGATAATCGATAAGCATATTTTGACTGAAATAAAAACGTTCATTTTCTCTCTAAAAATTTAGATTTGTGTAATTACTAATTACTCTCAATATCAATAAATAGTTGAATAACTTGAATTTAAGTGTTACATTAACAAATTTATTGACTTGAAAACAAGTACACAAGAATTGATGTTTCCCCCCAAAAAAAAAGTTCACAAGAATTGATACTTTCTATCTAACAAGTGGAAATTACAAATAATAATAATCTTGTATTCCTCGAGAAATGCACCAACCATGCTAAGCCATTCAACAAAGAGTTAATTCAATCCTTGTTAAGGACTATTTTTTTTAATTAAAAAAAAAAGTTGTTAAGAACCTTTAGAATGCTCATATGAACCTCAAGGAGTTAGTTAAGTGGTTCTCAAGACCTTATGATATTCATGAGATTTTACATTTGAAATCTTTTATCAGCATCTTGGAGCCATTTCCAAGAGATTCTTCCTTATAATAACCTAATGTGTGTGGGATCGAGGAGAACTACATACATTCGAGAAAAGGGCAAATACTCGAAGAAGTCTATATATCTTTGTTTGTCAACCAAAAAAAAAAAAAAATGCTCATACGAATTGTAATTCTCACAAATTTATCAAAAATTAAAAGGTGAATTCTTCCAAGAGTTTGAGTATGACTTCAATCAGAATAAAAGGGTAGATAAGGCTCTAGGCTTATCAAATGTATCTGAATCTTAAGGATAATGAACGGTACATAGTAATAAATTAAAGCATAATATTTTTATTTTGTACCACAATGACCCAAGCATTATGTCGTTTATAATGTGCGCATCATGTTGGATCATATAATCATTTTAGAGGAATTAGGAAAAATATTGTCATTTTAAAGAAATTTGATGTTGTAGATGCCTTATTTTTTACCAAATACAATTTATGCCCTCATTCTCCAATGATAACACACGTGGGACCAGTTACAAAGAGGCCCTAACCAGACAAGACACAAAAACTCAAAGTCATTAAAAATATTTTCCAAAAACTATACTCATGCATACGCAGGATTAATTCCTAAGTATGCAGCCTCATGGCTGCATATACAGGGTTTGTTTGTGCTTACACAAGAAAGGTTGGTGTGGCTCTTTATTAAAATGTTCTCTCTTAAATTGTTAGGAACCCTAGATAGCTTTGATGGATAAGATCTCAAAGGTGGAATTAAATTAGGAAAGTTAGTTAATAACTAGTTACAATTGGATAAACAAGAGTGAATTGGTTAGTAGTCTAGCACATCAATCACATTTATCGTATGTATTTCTTATAAGCACATGTGATATTAGTAAGAGTTCATGGAAGATTAACAAACCAAGTCTTGAGCCATGTGGAGCAATTGGATGAAGGTAGTCATCTATAAATGGATCCATGCAATTCCTTTTGTATCATCTTAGAGAAAAACGAAGTTGTTGCATTCGTTCATTTCTCTCTGTCTTAATATTTCTCTTGGAGGGCAATTATCTTGAATTTTTTATTATTATTTGAGAGTAAGTTGTGACATAAAATAATGAGCAAACTAGATTCTAATTTAGATATTTACAATAGAGAGGGAGAAGGAATTTGAACCTTAATTTATCTCCATTTTAAACATTAAGAGGTACCAATTAAGTTACAAGCTTTTATAGATCCTCCTATATTTTACATATTTTCAAATAACAGTAAAAGTACATTTACTTAGGTCCAACACATTATGTTCCCTAATACAAAAGTACATTTTATTAAATTAGACTATACTTTATGTTGTAGTATTTAAAAAGTGAATTTGACTATACTTTATGTTGTAAAGTAATCAAAAGCTAACTTTTAATTACATGATTATTCTAAGCATGTAGGAAAATTTGTTATAAATAAAAATTAGCACTACCGTTTTTAGTTAAAAAGTTTTTGGTTTTGTATTGTAAAATGAAAAAATATAATTTTTTTAACTAGTTCCTTCAAAAATTTTCAGGTATGGGTGTGCAGAAAACTCACCGACCCGCCAAACCCGACCCGACCCAACACGACCCACCGGGTTGGATTGGTTTTTAGGTCTTGGTGGGTTGGGTTGGGTTACAAAATTTTTTTTATAGCGGGTCGGGTTGGGGTTGGGTCATAAAATTACAAACCCGCCAAACCCGACCCGACCCACCGACCCACCCATATTTAATATATATTTAAAATATATTATACATTTAATAATTTTTTTTTAAACCAGGGCACTTATATATATATATATATATATATATATATATATATATATTATTTAATAATTTTAAAAAAAAAAACCAGCTGTAGAGCAGTACTTCCTCACTTCCTCCTACTAATACTAATTATATATATAATATGTATTATATAATTAATAAATTTTTTAAAATAACCAGCTTTTCCTATCCTATATAAAAGCCAATTAGTTCACACAAACTCTGGTAAATTACTATTGTTGTTTAGTTGTTGGTGTTGTTTGCCCTTAAGGAATTACATCGATACTAATCTTTGGGTTTTTTTAATATATTAATATTTATATTTTTTTTCTACTCAATTTAATAATAATAAAAAAAATATTTCAAACCCATGGGTTCAACCCGACCCAACCCGACCCATGCACACCCCTATTTTCAGGTGTAATGGCACACGATTATTTCCATTAATTTTCAGAAATAAGATTTCTAATGACTTTTTCTTGCTCTAATTTTAAAACATTTGTCTCTCTCTGGGCTCTCTCTCAACCAAGAGCTTGAGACTTGCATTGCAATCTCAAGAAGGGCTCTCTTGGCTCTCTCTCATTGCAATCTCATGCAGGGCTCTTGTAATGGACCAACCACTAACGAAACTAAGACAAAGGAAGAACTATGTCCCTGACGATGTTGTATTGAATATCTTGACAAGGCGGGTGAAATCACTCGTAAGATTCAGGTTTGTATCTAAATCTTGGAACCATTCCATCACCACTCCCAATTTTGTTTCTACCCAATTTTCCATAAATATGATAGTTTTGCCTTTCTGTTATAAACAACATATACAAGTTTTAGATAGATATATGGTGTAATATCTCAAAGTACCCATAACATTCCAAGAAATATTCCCAATTACAATTGGTTGGTTCTAGTAATGGAATTGTATGTTTCGATAGGCATTTGGATGGCCAAAAGAATCTCTATTTTTAGAACCCTTGGGAGATTGAAGAAGGTCAACCATAGTGCCTCAACATCAACCAACCCAAAAGAAACTTTTGCAATTGGGTTTACATTTAATAGTGAAACCAATGACTTTGATCTTCTTAAGGTCTTGTTTCAAACTTAGACATCCAACCCCATCAAGGTTGAGACTTTCTCATTAAGTGGGAATATGTGGACTAGCCTTTACTGGCCAATACCAAATTTGAGCTAGTCCAAAAAAATTATCGCATTGCCCGCTCCATTTGTGAATGGGGCTCTGCAGTGGACTATATATGCAGCTAAAGAGGAAAAGGAGACGCATTTTTGCTTTTGAGGTATGATGTGAATAATAGGAAGCTCAATTTCTTGAAACTTCCTTGTGGTGACACTCGACTTCAGTTTTATGAGTCTCTAATAGAATTCAAGTGAAGTTTGGCTTTTCTAGAATGGGTGCAGCGCTAAATGTGTGGAGGGTGTCTAACTATGATTTGCGTACTACTTGGATTAAGCATGCAGTTGTTCCTTTTGATTGAATTGCAAGATTTTGTGGCTATCCTAACAACAGGTTACCTTTAGTTTGAAAGATGTTTAAGGACATGAAGTATAGGTATATGGTCATATACCTTGAGACTCTAGAAGAAACTGGCTTTGAGATACAGGGTACTCCACAAACAATTGCAGATTTCAAAGAGATAGTTTGTTATTAGACACTGTAGACGGAGAAACTATAGCAAATGAGATAAATACTTTTTCTTCTTTCAATTAATAGTGCAGATGCATAAACTATTAATAGAACTATTTCTTTCTTCTTCTTCTTTCAACTTTGCATAATACATTAATACTATTTGGTTGATGCTATTGTTGACTACAACCATTTTGCATGCCTTAGCTTCATTTGGTCATTATGTGATTATTCTAGTCATTATGTTGTTCACATAATTATTTCAATAAAAGTAGTGTAATCAAGTTTGTTTTTAAAAACAATTATCTAACATGATAGAGTGGAAAATAGAACTTTGAAAAATCAAATAAGGGATTTGCATTTAGAGATGTTTGCTCAAGGATTAGGAGGAGAGAGAATGAGAAATATTGGACAAAATCTATTGATCTGTATTGATAATTACTACGTTGCCCGCTCCATTTGTGAAAGGGGGCTCACTAGACTATACATATTGCTGAAGGGAAAGAAGGTTCATTTGCTTTTAAAGTATGATGTGAATAATAGGAAGCTCAGTTTATTGAAAATTTTCTATGCTAACACCCAACTTCGATTTTATGAGTTTTCGGCAGAATTCAAAGGAAGCTTGAGCCTGTTTGGATGGTGAGTGATTGATATCTCATCACTCATCACCCAAAAATTATCACTCAAAACTCATCACCCTGTAACTTATTTTTTATCACTTGAAAATCCTCAACTTATACCTAGCTCTGTTTGGCCCTTAAATTCGGTTGAGTTTTCATTCTAAAAACCCCAAATCTTAACTTTTTGTGGGACCCATAGACTGACTTGGTGTAGTGAAAACAGAACTGCTACCCTCGTGGAAAGGAACCCCTCTAGTTCTTTCTACTTTGTTATTACCATTTTTTTCCTTCACCCTAATACTCAAACTCACCAAACTTTGGAGCTTGAATTGGCTCCATTCTCAAACTCACCGAACCGTGGAGCTTGAATCGCCTCCATCCTTATCCACTCATCGAACCCAGAAGAACTCATCGCCTCTCACTGAACCTAGAAGCTATCATCGCCTCCATCCTCATCCACTCAAACCCAACACCTAAGGAACCCAAGGAAATAAAAGAGAAACCAAGCCCAGAAACCCAGTGAAGATGAAAGAAAAGACAAAAAAAAATTATAATTGAAACCAAACCCAAAAACCCAATGTGAAAAGGAAAGAAAAGAAGGGGAAAAAAAAAGAGAGAGAATAGAGAAACCAAGCCCAGACCCAGCGTGGTTAAAAAAAAAAAAGAAGAAGAGAAAGAGACAAAGTTATGATGAATGGCTTGGGAAGAAGAAGAGTGAAGAAAATCAAAGAATAAAGCAAAAAAGAAGAAGTTTGGTAATGAGAGAGAAGAGAGCTGTTGGGGAGTGGGCTGGCATGGATTTGACAACACACAAAATGTGGGACCCATTAGTTGAGTGAAATTACGAAAGTGCAACTATAACTCTATTTCTATGACTCAAAAACACTTTTTTTCCCCTCTCACTAACTCATAGCTCAATTTGGTGAGTTTGGGTGATGGAAACAGAAAATGAAAACTCATCCAAACATAGCATGCGTGGGACCCACCAATTTTGAGTGATGGGTGATAGAAAACACAAAATCCAAACTCCCCCTTGGCTTTCCTAGAAGGGGGTGTAGAGCTAAATGTGTGGAGGGTGTCTAATTATGGTTTTCCTACTACTTAGATTAAGCATGCAATTGTTCCTTTTGATCGAATTGCAAGATTCTGTGTCTATTCTAACAACAGATCGCCTTTCGATCGAAAGATGTTTGAGGACATGGAGTATAGGTATGTGGCCATATACCTTAAGACTCTAAAAGAGACTGACCTTGAGATAAAAGGTACTTCACAAACAATTGCAAATTTCAGAGAGATAGTTTGTTTATGTGGATGCCCAAGGATTGAGGATGAAGTTGAAGGGTTGCAGCATTGGTGTAGGAATGTGGCTCGAGGA
Source organism: Quercus suber (assembly GCF_002906115.3). NCBI lineage: Eukaryota > Viridiplantae > Streptophyta > Magnoliopsida > Fagales > Fagaceae > Quercus > Quercus suber. The sequence continues at coordinate 487,121 of NW_027069614.1, forward strand.
AGAAAGCCGTCTGAGGAAGGGAACAGACAAGTCAAAATACTCTATAGTGTTCTAAGTAGGAGCTGGAGCCTGAAGAGAAAGGAAGTTAGATGACATTAGGAAAGCTTTTAGCTTGGTGTAGCCTGTTGCATCTGCATTAAATGGCGGGCAACAGCTTTATCAGCCGCATTAATGAGGAAGTGATCTGAACAGTATAAGTCACAGTTAAGCAGATTCCTTCTACCATCTTCTTCAGATGTTAAAAGCAACAAGTGTCATGAAAGGACGGGGTTAGGTGAGAATGCATAGTTAAGATATGATAGGAGTAGAAGTATATAAGAAAAGGAGAGGGCACTGAAAAAGGGATCGAGACAAAGAGAAAAAAATAGAAGGAAGAACATTGAGATAAGAGAGTGAATAATATTACTTTTTATGCAAACTTAGTCCCCTTGGGAGAACTTGTGGAGAGCTTGATTCTCATTTATTTTTTAATACAAACCTTATTTTTCCCTGCACCTGTCCTCGGGTGAAGCCCTCTGTCGTTGTTTGTTCCATTCTTTTACAAATTTTATTGATTTGAGCTAGGGTTGAATTGTACAACCCACTACTCTAAGTGGGCTTGGTCCACTAATTTTTCTAGTTCTTACCGTTTACTAGACACGCAAAAACTGTAGCAGATGTGATGAAGTAGTTTTTCTTCTTTTAATTAACAATGCAGATGTAGAAACTGCTAATAGCATTGTTTCATTTTTCTTCTTTCAATTCTATATAATACATTAATACTAATTAGTACATAGAGTCTTGGTTTTTTTTTAGCTATATTAGTAATTGGCTTTTTTAGTATTGATAGATAAATATACTTTTTGCTTGTGTGCCTTTGGTAGAGTTACATTGATTAGAATCGAGTAAAAACTTTTATTTAGTTATGAAAAGTGCTATGTTTATAACATTTTCACAACACTTTCACAATAAATCATAGGTGGTAAGTTGTTGTTGGTTCTAATTTGAATCTATAACTGAAATTACTTTTTTACCCATTGATAATAACCTGTAACAACCTATTACTTAGAATTTGTTGTAAAAGTATTGTGAAAATGTTGTGGACTTTTTCTTGAGCCCGCCATTTCTCTTTTGTTATTTGCTTTGTATTGAGCTTTATATGTGCATGGTTGATGATAGGTTGGTGATTAATGCTTGTGAATTTTGATTTACATTGTCTAATTTCTTATTTGTTTACTTTTAAGGTAAATTTTGCTCACATACTAAACACCTCATATGCCTATACTTGAGTTTTTTTTTTTTTTTTTACTAAATGCCTATACTTGGGTTAGTGTTTTATATTTGCATCTTGTTATTGCTTTCAATATTCCAATATGTGGCAATATCACTAAAAAAATACATACTTAGCCAACATGTTACACATTGGCCAAAATACCTATACTTGGGTCTAGTGTTTTTTCTTTTGCTAAATGTCTATACTTAGTATTTTATTTAATGTTTTATGAGAAACATGTTTTACAGAAAAACATGAAGATTTGTGTACTTTTCCCAAGTTCAAGTTTTTGTTAGACACATTTCTAAAAAAAAAATTGACTCTTCCATTAAATTTATAAGAGATGTTGATGATAGGGGCAAAGTGCTTATTATTCATATATCTTTCGCATTATTAGATGTAAAGTTTAGCACTCAAAAAATATTGTTACACCATAATTTAGAGGGAAATTGCAATTAATCTAATGTATAGTTTTTTATTTATTTATTTTTTATAAGGATAGCATCCCAGTACTCTAGAGCAGCCAGTGATGCATATCGAGGAGGTGAATATATTTCCGGTCATCCTTACTCGTTGATGGCTCAAGAAGCACAATTCACTGCTAATTGTCTCAATGCTAAGGCAGCCATGGAAATATTAAAATCTATGAATAGCATGAAAGATTTATGGAAATTGGATTTGCATCGTCTTCATGCATTGAAGCCATTCGAGCTTTGCAATGCATCTACAACAAATTGAATTATCAAGGCAGATGCCAAAACCATTAGAGGTCATCACAGGTAGAGGTAAACACAGTCGAGGAGCCTTTATCATTATAGGCTTCCAGTAGCTATGAGGAATTACCTTATGGAATGCATATACCGTTTTTATGAATTGCTAGTAGGGGCGATAGCAGTAGGTGCCAAACAGTTGAGATACATAGCTTTTGGCCAATCTATAATATATAACATATATAAAACATAAATCATTTTGACTTTTGGTTGATCTTATGATATTGTGCCATATAAGTTTTTGTGACATCACAATTGTACACATTATTATTCTTCACACACACACACACACACACACACAATTGAATTTAAATTCTGTTTTAGATTTCAATAGTAGAATATATAATTCCATATACATGAACAATTCTAATGATAGAATATATAATCCATATACAAAATTAAACATAATAAAAATCATTTTTGCAGATATGTGTTCTTTGAAACAGCTAGGCTTGGTCTCTAAGTGCCTTTTTGTACCCTCTTTTGTTGTTAACAATGTATATAGAATAGCTGCCTTGGCTACCAGCTCTCCTATACACTATAGCTGGCCTTTGTTACAAACTGTGTAATCTTTTTTCTCTGATGTTTATATATAAAAAAAAACATAATAAAAATCTATTCATAAAAATTATAATTATCAAATTTCCTATTTAGAGAAAAAGATTAAGAATTTATATATATATATATATATATATATTTATACTACTATTTATATATCTATACACTATTTAAGGCGCTTTTTGTTTGGGATACTCATTTTTTTGGTTCAAAAATACCCCTACACTTTATGTTTAAGTGGAGACAAAACTAAATGACAATATGATAAAAATAGAACTCTAACTCCCACTAAAACATTGCCTACAAAATAGGGTTACTTTTCTGTTAATTTTCAAATTGCTTTATCCACATATAAATTAGATTTAAAAAAAAAAAAATTGTATATAAAAATTAAAAACACATTTTTTTTTTTTGCTACGAAAATTTGAACTGTGATTTAATGTAGTTCTTATTTATATTTATTTATATTTCCAATTATTCTTAAACTTCAATGGCAATGCATATACCCAAAAAAAAAAAAAAAAAAACTCATCGCATGCGCGAAGCGCGGGTGATGAGACTATATATATATATATATATATATATAGTGGTTATAGCTCAAGCAATAGTGGAGTTTGCCATTACTTACACCCATAACTTCTAAACTTGCGGGTGTGATGGGTGACAATGATTTCCTAATGGTAGAATAAAAATCATATTATTATGTCAATGTGTTATACTCACTTCACTAGATTAATTATTATAAATTTCGAATAAATAAGATATTTAAGAACACTATCATTTCGAAGTGTAAAAAAAAAAAAAAACATTTTGCATCACCAAAATGCTACTTTATATATTTTACATCATCACTTTAACAATATATCATACATTTCATACTCTATTCTCTTACTACTCTATTTAAATTTATTTATTTAGTCTATTTTACATTACCACTTGAACAATACATCCTACATCCCAAACTTTATTCTTTTTCTGAAATTAAAATAATTGAGGGTGGAATAAAATGATATTGTTAAGATATAGATGATGTCATCTCATTATCCATCTCTATTAAAAAAATTGCATGTTGACACTTGAGCATAAATTTGCAAATCCTTGTAGCAACATCTATAAACTTAAATGTTTTCAACCCACAATTAAGTAATAATACATCTCTCTCTACTTTTTTTTTTTTTTTAACAAGATAGAATTTCTACTTTAATTTAATCTAAGTATATATGTGTGTGAAACTCATTCTTGGAGACTTGAACCTCGACCCTTGCCCCCACATTCCACAAGTATTTATACTTGTGGAGTGATTACTGCACCAAGGGTGTGCGTGGTATCTCTCTCTACCTTGAGTTGGGTGCGTTTAGGGTACTGCATTTTATTATTATTATTATTATTATTATTTTAATGTGTGTATAAAATATAGATTATTTTATTGTGATGAATTGTTAAATAATTAATAGAATGTATAGTATGTTGTCAAAGCGATGAGGGAAAATTATAATAAACCCACTTGTGATTAGGCATGTTTTCCCTTACCTACCCGAGGTTCAAAACAAGAATTAAAAAAAAAAAAAAGAACATAAAAACACAAAGGAAAAAGATCAAATAGGGGATTTTGTAAAGAAACAAGGTATGTGTCAAAACTAAATGGATAGGTAGATCTCAATTTTTTTTTTATAAGCATCATATATATATATATATATATATTATGGAGAGGAACATACAAATTAAATGAAACATTAAAGGGAGTGGCAGATCATTAAAGCCAAAATTGAAGGAATATTACAAATTAAAGCTAATGTTAAAAGAGCAGTTGGTGAAGGACTGAGCTAGATATAGGATGTTGCTAATGATTGTGTTGATCGACCATGTTTGATATTCTCTCTCTCTCTCTCTCTCTCTCTCTCTCTCTCTCTCTCTCTCTCTCTCTCTCTCTCTCTCTCTCATGGTGGTGTTGAGGAGGCCAATCGGCCACCAAAGCGAAAACCCAACAATACTTAGATCAACCACCATAGTATTTGCAAGGAATCCATACCGAAGGTCTAGATTGGACTGTGATGCCTTTGTTGGGTTTGTTATTATTATTATTATTATTATTATTAATATTAGCTTTTGGTTGTGGGTTTGATTTGATTTTGGCTTGCTAGTGGTGGTTGATTTGACTTTGGTGGTATTGTGGCTTGTGATGGTTGTGGATTGTGGGTGTCTTGTGGTGGTGGTGGTGGTTTCTAATGGTGGTTGTGGTGGCTGTGGGTGGACGAGAGAGAGAGAGAGAGAGAGAGAGAGAGAGAGAGAGAGAGAGAGGATGAGATTTGTGGTGTGGATGATTTTGTTTTTTTTTTTTTTTGGACTTATGTTCAAGATTTGTGGTGCGGTTGAATGTGTTATGAGAAATTGCTTGTATTTTGGATGAAACATCTTATCTCCTTTCCTCTTCAATTTTTTTAATAATACCACATTTTGATCTTGCTTCTTTTTGTTATTATGTGTGTGTGGGTTTTTTTTTTCTTTTCTTGTTTTGGGAGAAGAGAGACATAAAGCAAAGACATATTTACTATTGTTTTTAATGGAAGTGGGTTACAAGAGAAAAACAAAGTTAATCTCAAATGGGCAAAATATCAAGTTTTGAACTATAGCTAGATAAGTTTAAAATGGGCCAAACCAGTTGTGATTTTATTGTAATTTGCTCAAATGATAGTGTAAAATAGATAAAATGGCTTTTTGGTTATGCAAATGTTTTTTTTTTTTGGGCATTTTTGGATGAGAATACTCTTATCCTAGCAACATGCAAAAATATCAATAGTATTAGAGCATCAGATGTAGAGTTTTTTTTTTTTTTTAATTAATTATTTTTTTAAAGCAATTGGTGTCACAGTAAAATGGAAAATAGCTAAAAACAATATTTAGTGTCTGTTTGGAAACAACTTATTTAGCTAAAACTGAATTTTTTTTGCTAAAAGTATTACAGATAAAGCTAAAAACTAATTGAAATAGTACAGTAAAATCTATAAATAGTACTAAAAAGTGCATGAAACCATAAATAGTAGCAAAAATAAGTTAAATAGTAGAAAAAATAAGCTAAATAGTAAAAAAAGCTGGCTTGTTAAGCCAATGCCAAACACAAACTTAGTGTTTATTTGGGAACAACTAATTTAGTAAAAATTGAAAACTTTTTGCTCAAAATACTATAAATAAAATTAAAAATAAGTTAAAATAATACAGTAAAATTCATAAATAATATTAAAAAGTATATGAGACTCGTAAATAGCAATAAATATAAGTTAAATAGTTCCGGTGAATGTCAAACACAACCTTATAGTGCCGGATGGGAATGCTAAAATAAAGGAAAAAAGAAAAATGAAAAAAGAAAAAGAAGTCAAAGTTGTTCAGTTGTCAATTATTAGCAATTGACTGACATGTACACGGCAAGATTTAATTGGTTATACGAACATACTTGACTATCCTTACCGGAGAGGAAGTCCAAGGCCAAACCAAACCGATTAATAAATATTTAGTGAAAGATACATGCATTGTCAAAAAAACTCAAAGGAGTCATCTTTAATCCTAGTCATCAACTCATCATCATCAGCTCTTATCTACAACACAAAGGCAAAGAGCACTGGAAAACTTTTTGTTGGGTTTTTCGATTTTTCCTCTCTTAATTCAATCTTGTGTAAGCTCTTCTCAACTTTATATCTCAACCATTATTTCTTGTTTTTTTTTTTTTTTGGTTGGTAATATATATTTTTGTTTTCTTCAATACCTGGAAATAGAAATTGAAGAGAATACCATCAAATGGTCAGAAGGTATATTAGGCTTAGATGTTTTTGGGTTTTCTCTTGCACCAACCTATCTTTTCTCAGTAATCAAACATGGGTTTTTGATATTGGTTGCAAAATTTTGTTGCTTTCTTGATTTTCACATAAGATTTTCTGGGGTTCTTCTGGATTCGATTTAATTATCATATTTGTTATTCAATAAATGGTTTTTTTTTTGTTTCTTGTTTTTCCAGTACATTCAAGAAGAATGACTAGAAGCATGTTCAAGCAAGAGCATGACTTTGGTATGGATAAAAGCTTTTGTGTTTGTGTTCAAATGCCTTGGTCTATCTTATGTTATTTATTAAACCAAGTTAATCAATTATAGTTCTTTTTTATACTGGTGAGCTCAATTTCATTATTTTATGATGTCTGTCTCTGCAGAGAAGAGGCGTGCAGAGGCTACTAGAATTAGGGAGAAATACCCAGATAGAATTCCAGTGAGATTTATTATTATTATTTTTTAAAATTTAATTTCTAAGTTCACTGTTGTGATTATATTGCTATTTGTTAATGTCTGCATGTCTTCTTTTATAGGTTAAACTTATGTGTTGGCTTTTATAATAAGTAATGCAATTCTTATTTATATATAAAAAAAAAAGAGTCATCCAAGTACATTGGGAGGGGACCATAGAATCAATCACACAAATTACATGAATCTATCACATCAATAACAGACCCTAAAGACAGACTATGCAAATTTGACATCCAATCCAACAAAGTTCTAAAGAAAATTAATTTGAGATCAGGCATACTTCTTTTTGTGTCCTTGAAACACTCCCTCCATATACCCCATCAATAATGAGGCCTATCTGGTTGATAGTATTTTTTACTACAACTAATTTGCATGCCTCACTTTTTTTGTATGTTTCTTTTTATAGTTTTGTTTGGGGGTTGGGGGTTAGTGAGTTTTCATACATGGAGGAGCTCTGCATAGTGTTGAATTTGTTTTGCATTTTTTTTTCCTCAACAAGGGAAGTTCTACAAGATATATTGTAAGAAATAAACAGCCATAATTCAACTTTATGTACATGAGTTTCCCCCCTTTTCAATTAAAAAGATTACTTATAGAAAAAGATACGTGATAGAAATTAGCGGCTATATCTGCTTGAAACTCCTGCGATGGTTAATGGCTTGTTGAACTAATTTTTGTTCAGCATGAATGCTGCAAATTTCACCTGCCATTCTGACCTCAAAATGCTACCTGGTTCAGCTTAGCTGGCTTCTATATACTGATGAATTGTGGATAGTGTCTAAGTTAGGTATTTACCTCCACTGTGGTTTTGGGTGTAGGATTAAAATTATGGTCTTACAGTCCTATAATGATTGGAATGGGAGGGCAATTCATGAATGCTTTTTATTTTATACCTAATGAAAGCGAAACTTATTCTAGTCTCAAGATTTTTTTTATAAAATTTTTAAGATGAAGTTAGCTAAGTAAAAAGTAAACTCATAGGAAAATGATTACTTACGACAATATGGATTCCGTACAAATGACTTACTGGTTGATAGAAGTCTCTATCTTATGAAGAGTTCCAAAACCTAGGTATTAGCACATAGGTTGGCTAGAATCAACACCAGACTATTCAGAAAATTAAACAGAAATCTTATTAATGAAGCAAAACTGTAAACTTGTCCCATTTGGGTACAATAGCGTGGTTATATAGACAACCAGGATATAACCCTAATACCAATTGACTTAGGAAAACGCAATTTTTGAAATACAAAAATAGCCTTGACTCTAGGAAATTAAATAAAATACTAATAGCCTAATTAACTAATAAGGCCAACCAAAACAGAGGCTGCTTCCTTTTAATTAATAGTAGGCCATGCCACCTGCGAGAACTTCATTTCGCTAAATTAACATCTAATGGACAAATAAAAAAAATAAAATTGACTTCTAAAATTAAACAAAAATAAGTTAATTTTTTTTTTCTTTGCACTTCCCACATCAGTTATGCAATCCTATTTTGTGCTTTCTTTATTGGAGAAGGGAAATGGAGCATTTTATTGTTGTTGCTGCAGTATTTTTGTACTGTCAATGACCCTATATTTGAAATTATTGGGGGATAAGATTATATATCTGGTGTCAGCTAAACTTTGTGCTGTCTTGAAATAGGATTTTAACATATTATCACAGAAAAACTCCTGCAATGTTCCCCTTAATCCCTAAATTGTTTTACAAAGAAAAACTCAGTCTTTGCAGCCTCCCAGGAATGTCTGTAGTCAGTGTAGAGCATTATTAGGAATTTATTATTGATGTAATGTGGGTTTTTCTACACCATAAAGTGTCTTACGGAATTGATGTCACTCATTTAATGATGATTTTCATACTTAAAATCAGATCCAATTACTAAGCATCAGATTCCTGTAATCTAGTACATAATACAGTTGTTCTGTGCTGACCAATTTCATAATTGTAAAGAAATGCAACTGTTGACAACTTCCTTTGTAGCATTGATTTATTTTGCTAAAGAGTGATTAGATAGTACTTATACTAATTTTGTTATAGGTTAGTTCAATAGTTTCTAATTTATTCTTGATAAAGTGATAAATCTAATTATATATCATTTGAGACTCTCAGGGTTTCCAAATTGTGGTCTGATTTATATTTTCCTTTGTGCTTCTAAAGGTGATTGTGGAGAAGGCTGAGAGAAGTGATATTCCCAACATTGACAAAAAAAAGTGAGTTCCAGTTCCATATAACTAAGCCCTTGTCCCTCTGGTTTCCCTTCAGCTTTTAATTTTTTGTATTCTCTATTTATTAGGATGATTAGCATTTAGCGACAGTGAGAAACAAGTTTCCTTTAATTCTAGCATCTGTGTGCATGTGCATAGGGTATGCATGTGCAAGTGTGTGCATGTAGGAATGCATGAATGTATGCACACTTGTGTGTGGGGTAAACAGTGAGAGTCAAAAGAAAATTATAGCGTAGTGGTCTTAGTTAGCTTTTTGATGTCTCATTTTTATTTTTATTTATTTTTTGGGATTGGTAAGTTATACATGCACCCATTTGGTCTTGAACCCACTACCTTACACTCCACTAGGAATTTATAAGGGGAGAAGGTGCCAGTTTAGCTATAGCTCATTGGTGATGTGTCTTTGTTTTCATGTGGAGTACTTGGTTTATCTCTGTTTGAAGGCCAACCATAGGACTCAAATGGGTAAGAAATAGGGACACACTGCTACCTAAAAGACCATGTTATTATGCTCAAGTGTTTGCTTGAAAGTGAAGATAGCTTTAATGTATCAATGATGCCAATGAGTTCTCAATCTTAAATGGCACCTTCTCTCCTTGAAAGAGTAAGATTTAGGGTGAGCTCTTGGGATCAAGACTCACCAGGTGTGTGTGTGAACCCATACTAGAAATTTCTATTAATGATAATTGTGAAATTACAGATACCTTGTCCCAGCTGATCTGACGGTGGGTCAATTTGTCTATGTAATTCGAAAGAGGATTAAACTGAGTGCAGAAAAGGCAATCTTTATATTTGTGGACAATGTGCTCCCACCAACAGGTAACTGCTATAAAATTTGATGAGTTTTATGCGTATGTGTGGTTGATGCTAGGGTTTAATTTCCTTTCTATTGCACATTTGTTCACGGTATACATTGTTATTCCTCATCAGATTAAAACTGAATTGAAAAGATCTTGAAGATACTTTTCAAATAGATAATTAGTTTCTACTAATAATGATTGGAAGTGGTATAAATTCAAATGTCTAACTATTCAAAATGAGAGATACTAATTGTATATAAACATCTGCAGGAGCCATAATGTCTACCATTTATGATGATAAGAAGGACGGCGATGGATTTCTCTATGTTACATATAGTGGAGAAAACACATTTGGGTGACAAATTACATAGCCCCCAATCCTCTGTAATTGGTCTCATATGGTTGATATCTTTGTCGTTACTCAGTTCTGCTCTTGCATTGCCTAGAACAATACTGGTATCATGCCCAACCTAGTCTGTGTTTACGTGTACAGTGTATTTTGTATATAACATTTCAACAAACCATATGATGCCTTGACATTGATATGTAATATGTCCCTTCCGGTTTATGTGCTCTCTTTGGTGATGTACAAGGGAAGCAAGACATTAAAGGGCTTCTTTGGCAGTCTCGGGCAAAATTGCTCGTGAAATATATATTGAAATCAAACTGAGTGCATTCACCTTTATCTTCTTCTTTTCTTGATAAGCAACTTGTTGGAATTCAATGTCATTAGGTGCTTTAAGTTTATAATTTGGGACTTCATTAGCATAATGAAGGAAATAATAATGGGAAAAGTTTAGGTAGGAATTATTGTGGGAGGGACACTTGGTGTCCAAGTCAAGATGGCAAGTTGCACTTTTATGAGTGTGGCTTCTGTCCAGTGTCCCGTGACATTGGACCCGCTGTGATAATGACACGTGTTCATTTTCGAACATGTGTCCATTTTCAGACACGTGTTATGATCGCAGCGGGTCTAGTGAATAATAGCATTACTTGCTATCTAATAAATGTTCTAAAAATTAATGATTTGTCGATCTACAAGTATACATTATTTTTTTATTTTCCCCAAATTTACCATCTTTTTTCACTAACCTTGAAGTTCTCACTTACCTTAAAAACAAAAAAGTTCTCACTTTCTTTTATGTCTAGGCTCACCTTCACTTCCATGCCTCTACCTTCTCCACCACCAGTGAATGAGTGAGTTATATCTGAGATTGACATAGTCGAGTATTAATGATGCAAGTTCAAAGAGATTACGTGTTAGGTTGAGTTGAATGGGAATCTGGAACATGTGATTCACGTTCACACTGGCTTATATCGATTGCATTCTCATTTATCTAGTTGGCTTATTTTTCAAAAACCAATGACTGCTTGGATGTTATGGCTACTGACACAGGAAAATTTCCCTTCAATTTCGCAAGGGAAATTGCATTGGAGTACCTAAATCAGGAAAATGCTCGAGCTATTGGAAGGAAAAGTTAGGAAGTTTATGACAGTTTGTGATTCTATTATATGTTACTTGTAGTTCTTATTTGGATTAGCACACGTTATGAAGCTGCCATTATTTAGGCAAGCTTGTGAATTAGCTTTTGCTGAGCGCAAGGCTGTAGGAAATGATTGCATATTAGAACACGAAGCATATTGCTCTCTTCCTCTTTTTTGCTTCCTTAATGCCCACCTCGATCGAATACTTTGTTGAATTCTGACTGGCACAATCTCAATTTCTAATTGCTTTCGGACATGTTGAAAAATTCGATCAAACTTGGAATATCAAACAAAATAAACCACAAGAACTTTCTACTGCTAGTGGCCATGACCATTGTAAGGACACGAAAATATGGCGGCCCAAACTCGCTAAGAATATTGAAATTGGTGTTGTCCAGCTAGGTCCAAACCAATAGATATTTGTAAAAAAAGTGGGTAAAACAAGTTGGGCTTAGCCCGAGGATTCAGACAGAGAGGGAATGAACGAAAATCAAAGATTAAGGGTACGTTTGGTACACTGAATGGAAATTACGACTGAAATTGTAATTTTTATTACTAGTAATAGAGTGTGTTGTAGTGTAATAACTAAACATATTCATTAATTTAGTTGTGAGTTATAACATTAGAATGAAACTTAATATTTATTTTAGGAAATATCTTACTTATACAATTATATCTCTTTAAAAATTGTTATTTTTAAATTTAAGAGAGATATGTGTTATTTTTTATGATTTTTTATTTTTATAATTGTTAGATGTATATGGAAAGTTTATTTATTTGGAAATATATTAAGTTTTGAAATTAAATAACTAATACCACCTTTTAAAGAGGAATTGTTATTCCTCATTTTGAAGAATAGCTATTCATAAGGAATGATTATTCCTTGTAATAAAAATACAACCAAACTAAAGAATAACTAAACCATAGAAATAATTATTACATTACAACGCCTATTACAGTCTACCAAACATGCTCTAAGTATATAAATGGTTTTTTACATCGCCCGAGGATGATGTTCTTGCGCAAGGATGTACACTACTCTCGCTCTCTCTCACTGTTCTTGTTCTAATCTTTTTTTCCTAATTTTTTCTGGGGCCCATTCATTTGGAAGTCCTCTTTCTTTATATACTCTTAAACTTATTGCATCCTACCCCTCCATCTACAATCCTCCCGACTCTCCTTAGGACACCTGTCCCTGTAAACCTCTATTGAATGTGGTAGAAGGAGTTGCTTAACTGTGAATTCTACTATTCAAGTCACTTTCTTATCAATGTAGCTGATAAACCTGTTACCAGTTATTTAATGCGGAGGCAGTAGGTGAGCTTTCACTGGAAACTTCCTTCACCTACCTTGACTCTCTCTGTGAACATCGTCCTCTCCATTCGGACTTCTAGGAAGTATTTTGTCTCTTCTCCTTCTATCCTCAGGCGAATCCCCTCATCGGGCTTGGAATGCTTTTATAATGATAGTCACAACTTGTTGTATCATTCCTCGATCCTCGGGTCCCCACAATAGCCCTCTAAAACCTTGCTATTAGCCCTGAGATAAAAAGTAAGGTTTTAGTTGTGCAACCCTAATTGGTACATGCCAAACACGTTCCCATGTCGTAACGTCTCTTCATCTGTCCTTAGCACGTTCCTGACGCTTTAGTATCCATGATCTCGTATTTATTGTGTCAGGTGGCTGCTTGTCTCCCCACATTCTACGGTGCGATAATGATCCTACAATCCTCATTTACCCATATTTATAAGCGGGAATTTGACCGCTCATTTTTCACCCCTATATAAGGAGAGGTTGAGGCTGATTTTGCTCCATTTATTCACTTTGCAACTTTTTCATTGAAGCAGCAGTCCAAGGAGAGATTCTTTTATTGCTTGTAGATGCGTATGGATTCATTTACTTTCATACGTAGATTCTTCGTTACCAACACCATAAATTTCCATGGGTAGATTTGCTAGGTTAGTGGATATCCTCGAAGGCATGGCCGCCTTTAGGGCTTAATATAGGATCCCTAACGGTGTTAAACTCCAACACTATGAGTTAGGTGAATGGCTGGTCATGAATAGACCCTTTGGCTCAGTAGTGATTTCAATGATCACCTTCATAAAAGGCGGAATGGAAATTCCCATGGGTAGGGTTACTAGAGACTTCCTTATGAATTATAGGTTGACCTCCACACAATGCTCCCCTAATGTCTTTAGGGTCCTCGGTAGCGTAGATATGATAAGCCGTAAGATGGGGACCAGCCTTATATGGCATGATGTGAACTGGGTATACAACTATCAAAAAGGGAAGGAAACCAACTACTATATCAAATGTAAGGTCCCAACCGTTAGGTTAATTTCTTGTAAGTCTGAGTCAAACAAGGGCATGGATGAGGACTTTCTCATTGTCTCAGGAGATTGGCATGATGGATTGCATTGTCCCACCTAAGATAGGGAACCAGGTAGGGTTCCCATAGACATGAGATACGCGTATGATTTTCATATTCAAATAAAGAAAACTTTTATAAGTATTTTTTCTAATCTATGACTTATGTTCGCATGTTTATTGGCAGACAAACATCACACCGCCACGAACAAGAGCTTAGTGAATTTTCCTGAGCTAGACCGCATCCTCAGGTCAGAAAATTTTTCTTCATAAAGATGGTCAGCTACGGGTAGAGCACGTGATCCTTGGTTTTAATCCCATCTCCAAATGTTTTCAAAGTCCTAAACACATAATCAGAGCTAAGGATCCAATGCTAGCTTTAATTGATATAGCAGTTCCTGGCTTCCTAACAACTCCTCCATTTGGAACTCAAGACACCCAACTTCCAGCCTTGCTCATAACCAAACTACTTTACTCCCAAGAGCAGCCCATACCTTCGGACGATGAAACCAAGAAGCACACTTCTAAACCTACTCAGGAGGTCATAGACAAAGACTTTGAGGTCTTTTACCAGCAAGAGGATCCCGAAGACCTTCTTGGCTCCTCCTATCGCTGTCTACTACTTGCCCAGGTTAATATTGACCAAGAAGAAGCCGATATCCCTAAAGGAATGGTGCTAGAGGAGAAGACCTCAGACCTGTTGGCATTACTCATAGCCCAAGTTGGGGGTGCTTCCCTAGCCATTCCAGTGGTGCCCCGACCACTAACTCTTGCCCCCACGTGTGCGTCCTCGAGTGATGCCTTTGACTAAAAAAGAAAAAGACGCCAAGGGGGCAAGAGGTCTAAAGGTGTTGAAGAGGGAGAAATCACATGCCCATCGTAGTAGCTCCCAGCCAAGGAGCCTCGAATGACTAGAGCTCAACAAAAAATAGCGCTCCCTCTAGGACCTCTAAAAGATCTGAAAGGGAACAATACCCAAAGGCCTCCGTATGAAAGCCTTTGTTCGTGTTAAGCTTGGGGGATCCAGTCATAAATGATGCCTCCCTTAGGGATCCCTAGAAGGGCAGGTTGGGCATTCTTTCTGAATTCCTAGAAAAGACTCTTCTCCTTGTCGAAGATATGCATAAGCTGCAATCTTTGCGGAAGCGTAAGGCCTTTATTTCCCTTAAGAGAGACCTTGCCAAGGTATGTACTTAACCTTTTACTTTTATAAATTTATATGAAACATGTATAGGTACTCACACCTAATGATACAGTCTGTGCAAGCGGCTTTTGTGGCTGAAGAGTGGGTGGACCACACATTGGGCTAGGCCCGTGAAGCTGAGGGCAAGTTGGAGTTAGCTGAGAAGGCCTATGCTGACTCCGAGAAGAAGCTCAAAGACCTCCTATTCCACCTAGCAGAGGTGAAAATTCACACAAAAACACTGAGTTTGCCTTGGCTGGCTTTGAGAAACAGGCTGAAGAGGCTAGGGCTGCTTAGAAGAAGGTCGGAACTCATTTGGCCTTAGCCATTGTAAAGACTAAGTAGCAACAGAAACAGCTGGAGGCTAAGGACGCTGAAATGGCTAAGGCATGGCAAGCTGCCAATAATGTAGGCATGACTAAAACTACCTAGAGTTTGACAGCCCAGCTCCGGGATATTGCTCAGGCCTTCTGCCTCGAGGTTTAGGGTAAGGCTCTCAACGCAGCTAGGGTTAGTACTGAATCAGAGTTTAGGGCTTATGATAAAGTATACTATCCTTCAACTTTGCGCCTTGCTCCCAGCCTCACTCAACCTTCAGCTGATCCCAGTTTTGCAGTTGCCTTGGTCTAGCCCACCACCACTTCAGTTGCTACGCTTATGGTAGAAAAAGAGTAAGACCAAACACCTCTTGTTTCTATGGTGGATGTGGACACAGAGGAGGTCGCTAAAGTTGGGTAGCTAAAGAGGAAAAAGAAGGAGAAAGAGAAAGAGGTCTCGGCGTAATTTAATCATAGGTAAAGAATTATTAACCAATTTTGTACTCGGGCCAAGCTTAGTTGATGCTCTCATCTTTCCGTTATTGTAATCAAACTCCCGAACTTCTATGAACATATTCAATTTTTACTTTGCACCTTTTCATTTATCTAAGTATAATTTTTGCTCTTTCCCTTCCTAATATTATTTGAAACGTGCTAACTTGTATTTAACTAAATTTACTCCCAACACTGTTCCATCCAATCTTGAATGAATCTTGAGAAAGTTGCTGGATTGATATTTAATGTAACTCATAACAATATTCTAGCACTTAGTAAAAATTTCAAGTAAAACTTACTTTACCTTGGACTTAGGATGCTTAAAGACCAATCTGCCCACAACCTGTGATCTGGGGAGTTGGGCAAGACTTATGATTTTATTCCATACTTAGAAATTTTCACACAAAGATTAATTTACCAAGGTTCATGACTCGAGGAGTCGAACAAGACCGAGGTTCTGTTTAACACTTAGAAACTTTTGCAAATAGGTTAATTTACCCAAGGTTTGTAACCTAAGGAGTCAAACAAGACCGAGATTCTGTTTAACACTTAGAAACTTTTTCATATAAAGCGATTTTGATATAAATTGTAGCCACAGTAACACATAAAGGAGCCAGACATGAACAAAAAGAACTTCATATCATTAATAATAATAACATTATAAGTTATTTATATTCCAAGGGCGTGGAACCACCTTTTTGTCTAAGTCTTCCAAGTAATAAGCACCAATGCATGCCACTGATGTTATTCGGTATGGGCCTTCCTAATTGGGGCCCAACTTCCCCCAGGTCGAGTTCCTTGCTGTTCCTACCACTTTTCTGAGAACTAAGTCCCTTGGGGTTAATGGCCTCAACTTCACTTCTTTGTCATACCCTTGCTTAAGTCTTTGCTGGTAATGTGCCACCTTTACTGTAGCAACTTCTCTTCTTTCCTCTACTAGCTCCAAACTGGTCGAGAGTAGGCGATCGTTCTCCTCGACATTGAACTAATCAAGTCTTAAGGTCGAGAATCCAAATTCAATAGTGATTACTGCTTCAGTTCCACAAGTCATTGAAAAAGGAGTTTTCCCAGTTGATTTTTAGGACGTAGTGCGATAGGTCCATAATATGTGGCGTAACTCATCCTTTCACATTCCTTTTGCATCATCTAATTTTTTTCTTTAGTCCAAACACTATGGCCTTATTTGCAGTCTCAGCCTGCCCATTCCCTTGTGGATAGACATGAGTAGAATATCTATTTCTGATCCCCAACTCTCTATAGTACCTGCGGAAGGCCTTACTATCAAATTGAAGCCTATTATCCAAGATCAATGTGTGCAGAACTCTAAACCTAGTGATGATATTTCTCCATATAAACCTCTTAGCATCCACATCCTTGATATTTGATAGAGGTTCAGCCTCTACCCATTTAGTGAAATATTCTGTCTCGACGAGGAGCCATTTTCGGTTTCCTGTGGCTTGAGGAAATGGACCCGCTATGTCCAAGCCCCACTGAACAAACGGCTAAGGACTAGAAAGTGGGTTCAAAACCCCTTCTAGTTGATGAATATTAGGGGCGTAGCTCTAACACTGGTTGCACTTCTTAACATAATCCTGAGAAATTTTCTGCATGTTTAGCCACTAGTACCCTTGGGTAAGGCTTTATGGGCCAAAGATCTCCCACCTGTATGACTCCCACAAATCCCCTCGTGCAACTCCTTTAACAAGGGCTCCACTGCCTCAGGATGTACACACAGTAGATACAGCCTTGAGTGAGAGCATTTATACAATTTTTGCTCTTTGAATAGCCAGTAATGTGGGCTTTTCCTAAGTATCTTTTCTGCCTCGCCCTTATCCTCGGGTAATAGTCCTTGCCTTAAGAAAATTGTCAGGGGGTCCATCTAACTTAGCCCCACCTGGATACTATGCACTTCGACCAAGAGCTTCTCTATAAAGTTGGGATTGGCCATGTCTTCAACGATGATGACTCGTGGCAGATTTGACACCAAAGAAGTTGCCAGCATAGCCAAAGAATCTGCATGAGAATTCTATCCCCTTGGGATTTACCTTAAAGTGAAGCTCTTGAAATGGGAATGAGCCTATCTAACCTTAACAAGATACCCTTGCATGCGTTCATCCCTAGCTTCAAACTCACCACTAACTTGCCCTACAACCAGCTGAGAATTTGAATACACTTCTATAACTTCTCCTTCTAAGTTTTTAACCAATGCCATTCCAGCCAATAAAGCTTCATACTCAGCTTCATTGTTCATGCCCAGAAAACCCAAACGAAGTGATTTCTCCATCACTAGCTTCTCCGGGGTTATCAACACGATTCATACTCCTAATCCTTTTCGGTTAGCTGCTTCGTCTGTGTACACCTCCCAAGTGGCAACAACAAAAATCAAGACTGCTATAGGCTCTAATATTCCTTTCTTGTCATCGACCATGCTTTTTGTAAACTTCGCCACAAAATTTGCTGAGACTTGTCCCTTTATGGCAGTACGAGGCATGTACTTAACATTATAGGCACCCAGCATGGTCCTCCATTTAGCAATCTTGCCTGTGTAGTCTGATTTTCGTAGGAGAGTTGGGTAAGCACATAACGGTATGTGCTTGAAAAAAATGCGGAAGTTTCCTTGTGGCATGTACAAGGGCCAACACCGCATTCTTCAGGGGTAAATAATGTGTCTCAGCTTTGTGCAAGGATTTACTAACATAGTATATGGGTCTTTATACCCCATTCTCATTTCTCACCAGAACCAGACTAACTGCGTAATCTGTGACTGCTAAGTATGCATATAATATTTCTTCATTCTTAGGCCTAGAGAGGATAAGAGGTCATGAAAAATACAGTTTAAGCTCCTGAAAAGCCAATACACACTCCTTGGTCCATCGAAAGTCCTTCTACTTGTGAAGAAGTTGAAAAAAATGGATGACACCTATCTGCCGACCAGGAGATAAATCTGTTCAGAGCTGTTGCCATCCCTGTTAACTTCTGTACCTCCTTAGGATTTCGAGGAGGATGTAAATTGTTAATGGCTTTAATCTGATCGGGATTGACTTCAATTCCTCGGTGCGTGATCATGTAGCCTAGGAATTTTCCTAAGCTGACCCCGAAAGAACATTTTGATGCATTTAAGGGCAGTCTGTGTTCCCGCAAAACTAAAAATACCTCCCACAAGTCTTCCAAATGCTCCTTAACTTGTTTGCTCTTTATCACTATGTCATCGATATATGCTTCCACATTCCTCCTAAGTTGTCACTCAAACATTCATGTCACCATTCTTTGATATGTGGATCACGCATTTTTGAGACCAAAGGGTATCACCTGATAATGATAATTGCTAGTGGGAGTTCTGAAGGCAGTTTTTTCTTAATTGGGTAATGCTAAAGGTATCTGATGATACTCTTAGAAAGCATCCAAGAAGCTCATCCTAGGGAGTCCACATGTTGCATTCACCAATTGGTCAATTTGAGGAACGGGGAAGGGATCCTTCGGGCAAACTTTGTTTAGATTCGTGAAATCTACACACACACACACCATTTTCCGTTTTTCTTCTTCACCACCACAATATTGGCCAGCCATTTAGGATAAAAGATTTCCTTGATTGCCCATGCTTACTTAAGTTTATTCACCTTAGCTCTCACTGCCTCAGCATGCTCTTTTGACGAGTGCCGAGGTGGTTGCTTTTGTGGAACTGCATCTAAATTCACATTCAATCGGTGACATATAAACTCTGGATCAATCCCATGCACGTCATAAGTGCTCCAGGCAAACACATCCATATTATCTTCTAGAAACTTCACTAATGCTGCTTTCTCCAAGGGTGGCAACTGAGACCCCACTTGAAAGTATTTCTCCTCATCTTGACCAATTAAAACCTTTTCCAATTCCTTGGATAGCACCCTCTGCGACTCGGTCTCAAATCCTACTTTGGGACCCTTTGATTGCTATGGGATTCGCCCTTTTTCTGCCACGGCTTGATCTGCGGGTTGCCGTGTAATGGCTACTATCAGGCACTGCCTAGGCATTGCTTGACTTCCTACTAATTTCCCTACTCTTCCCTGTATGGGTTACTTAACTTTCAAATGTAAGGTTGACAAAACTGCTCACATAGCATGAAGTCATGGTCTGGCCAGGATGGTTGTGTAAGGGGAATAAGCTTTGACTACAATGAAGTTAACTTGCACCTCCTCGTCCCTAGTCTATACAAGTAACCTTATCATCCTGTGAGGAATTACCAACCTCCCATCAAAGCCCACTAGTGGTGAATCATACTTCTCCAAGTCCTCGGGCCTGAGACTTTACCCTTTATACAAGTTTGGGTGCATAATCTTTGCTCCACTTACCTGGTCTACTAGGACCCTTCTTATATCATAACCCCTGATCCGAATGGTTACCACTAGGGCATCATTATGCGGCTGGAACGTCCCCTCCTTATCTTCTTCTGAAAAATCTAAAGTGGGCATGACCACTATTTTGGCCTTTTGCAAGCCTGGCTCTTGTCTTCCAAGTCGGGACCTAAAACCATAGACATAACCCTTGAGCAAGTTCTGGCATCGCCCTTGGGTTTAGCAAAAATGACATTAATTGTGCCCAATGTTGGCCAAGGAGCTCCATCCCTTTAATACCTAGTTTTGGGCTATCCAAACTAACTAGCAGGTTGGTGCAAGAACTGCCTCAACTTCCCTGCGTTCACCAGTTGACCCAGATGATTGTGTAAAGTCCTACAATCTTCAGTTGTGTGCCCTTTTTCCTGATGATAATGGCTATAAAGGCTCTAGTTTCTTTTGGATGGGTCCTTACCCATTTTATTCGGCCATTTGAAATACAGTTCATTTTTTTTTAATCTTTTCTAGTATTTGATAGATAGGCTCTTTAAACAACGAACTAACCACTCGCAGACGATGTCTGGTTGGGGAAATCTCTCCTCGGCCAGTTACTGTGATATCCTCCTCCCTAAGGACCCCTCTTTTCAGGAAAAGCCTTTGCCTTTCCCTTTCCCTAGGTCTGATCTTCCTTTATTCGTTTGTACTTATCAATGCGATCCATAAGCTGGTGCATACTAAGGGCAAGCTTCATTATTAGTGACTTTCTCAACTTATGCTCCATCGGAAGTCCTACCTTAAAAGTTCTCACTGCTATGTCCTTGAAATCCCTATCTATTTCATTGTACATTTCCCAATATCTGTCCAAATAGGTTTTGAGAGTCTCTCATTCCCTCATTGCCATAGAAAACAGAGAATCTAAAGGCTTAGGGACATTACTGTACGTCACAAATCTAGCACCAAATGCCTTTGTCAACTCCACAAAGGACCTTATTATTCCTTCTTCCAAAGCATCAAACCACTCTATAGCCACAGGCTCGAGGCTGAACGGGAATACCTTGCATATAAGGGCTTCATTGCCAGAATGATCTGCCATCTTCTGATTGAAGTAGCTCATATGCTCTACGAGATCAGATCTTCCATTGTAGATGGTGAATGTTGGTTGTGAAAACCGGTGGGGAAGCTTGGCCTTGTTGATTTTCCTAACAAAGGCTGACTTTGAGATTTTATGAAGTGCCTTACTCATTGCGTCATTCTCCATCCTATGTTGAGATGGCCCTTGCCCATGCTTGAACTTGCCATTTTTCCAATTTATCTTGGTGTGAAGATGCTGAGAAGGACTCACTGGATGGGGTTTTAGACCTATGACGATATGAGCGATCCTTACTCTCCTCAGATCAATCACTTGACAGGGGTGATGGACTCTTCTATCACGCTCCTTTCACCGCAATTTCCTATGCAAGTGATCTATCTCAAGTATTAATTTTCGCGTTTCTTGCTAGTGTGAAGCATGGCTCTTTGTCCTTGGGTGACTTCTTTTAGTATGCTCCGTATGGTAGGACTCTCATAACACTTGGTGTATGATGTTTGTCTCTCCTTCGCTCCAGATTAACAAACTGATTTTCCCTCTATGAACCAACAAATTCTTCCCTATTCAGTTCCAGGTTGGCCATGGCTAATCAAAACAAACCCACAACAAAACCTTGTTCCCCACAAATGGTGCCAATTGTAAGGACACGAAAATATGGCGGCCCAAACTCACTAAGAATAGTGAAATTGGTGTGTCCAGCTAGGCCCAAACTAGTAGATATTTGTAAAGAGAGTAGGGTAAAACAAGTTGGGCTTAGCATGAGGATTTAGACAGAGAGGGAATGAACGAAAATCAAAGATTAAGTATATAAATGGTTCTTTACAATCTCGCTCGAGGATGATGTTCTTGCGCAAGGATGTACACTATTCTTTCTCTCTCTCTCTCTGTTTTTGTTCTAATATTTTTTTCCTGATTTTTTTTAGGTTCCATTCATCCAGAAGTCCTCTTTCTTTATATACTTCTAAGCTTATTGCATCCTAGCCCTCCATCTACAATCCTCTCGACTCTCCTTAGGATACCTGTCCCTTTAAACCTCTATTGAAGGTGATAGAAGGAGCTGCTTAGTTGTGAATTCTACTATTTAGGTTACTTCCTCATCAATGCAGCTGATAAACCTATTGCCAGTCATTTAATGCAGAGGTAGTAGGTAAGCTTTCACTGAAAACTTCCTTCACCTATTTTGACTCTCTCTCTGAACACCATCCTCTCCATTCGGACTTCCAGAAAATATTTTGTCTGTTCTCCTCCTATCCTCAGGCGAATCCCCTCCTTAGGCTTGGAATGCTTTTATAATGATAGTCACAACTTGTTGTACCCTTCCTCGGTCCTCGGGTCCCCACAACCACCAAGCAGTCTGTAGGGGTGGTCTAGACTGGAAAGGGCGTAGCCATGGGCATGGAGGAGGAGATGAGAGGTGAGGACTTTGAGATTAGCGGAAAAAATGGTGAATTTTGGAAAAATAGATAATCATGTGTAGTGGAGGTAGGCAACTCTTTTTCTTTCTAAGGTTATTTATTACATAACTATTTTCTTGTGAAGTACACAAAGTATCTCTCTCTCTCTCTCTCTCTCTCTCTCTCTATATATACACACACACACACACACACATAAAATAAGATTAAAGTATTACGTGAGATCCACAAATAGTTAGAAAAATAAGAAAAAGTTAAATAAAATAGTAGGTGACTCATTTGGAACCTACAAATAGTAAAAAAAATAAGAAATAAATTAATTTATAAGTGCATCCCAAGCGAACAATGAGTAAAAGATTGTTAAAATCGTGAATCGGATTGTTTGGCCTTGCTATCCTAAAATGATTTTTTTTTTCCTGCCTTGAAAGGGAGCATAATATTAATAAAACTAAAAGAATTAAAGTAGTTTTGTTTTTTCAACAATAGGATAGCTAAGCTAGTTTTGTTAGTTCATATATAACAGACATAGTGTAACATCACAATACATTAACATGGTACAAAATGACATATAAATATTATATTATTATTTACGTGGGTGGGTCGTAGAACCCATCCTACCTCTAAAATAAGTAGTGATCAGAAAGGTGAGACGTGTATCAAATAACACTTCACAAGGTTCATCAAAATAAAAAAAACACTTCACAACATTTGGGTAAGTCCTTTTTTAGTTAGCTTAGCTATCATCCCGTTTACCTCACTGTATATGTGGTTAAGCGAGGTGACCCGAGTTCCCTTCCACATTAAATACTTGTATTCAAGATCAAATTAGTTAGCATAAGTGGGTAATTGGATGGTTGGATGTTAACAATTTATGGGCAAGCTGTGAGTCCATTTCAACAATAGAATTATTAGTCTAAATCCCTTATCCCATGATAGGATTCATTTTCTATAAAATGTTAGTGTCGAAACCAACAGAACTTAAGAGAAGAAGATATATATATATATATATATATATATATATATAT